>NC_080671.1:189779603-190090603 GCF_030247195.1 Topomyia yanbarensis | reverse complement strand
ATGTTACAATAAGGAAAAGTAAAATCCGTTACACGTGATGCTTAGAGAAACTTTTTCTGACATTTCATATCGTATCAGTTTTCTTGTATTGAGGATGCGGGTCGAAAAACCTACTCCCTCCTACTTGACTATAAAATTCAAAACTTACGGAACTAATATTAATCAAACTACGCTATGTATCCACGAGGGGCAA
Organism: Topomyia yanbarensis; assembly: GCF_030247195.1. Lineage (NCBI taxonomy): Eukaryota > Metazoa > Arthropoda > Insecta > Diptera > Culicidae > Topomyia > Topomyia yanbarensis. Next base: position 190,090,410 of record NC_080671.1, on the reverse strand, counting down.
ACCCCTACGTGCCAGTATTGTTATCAGATAGAGCACCAAGGAAGAGGAAAATGCCAATTGCTAACTCATCAACGGAGAACCTGTCCAAACCAGTTTTTAACCCCAATACCTGAACCACAATCAGCGGCCAAAATTATTACCGCATAAGAAGCATCCAGCATCCAAAACCAACTGAAAGCAATATCGGCGAGGTAGTTATTAACAATGAAGAAGGGTTTACGTAAATGTAAGCAACAGGGAAGAACATCTGATGGCGGATACCAAGACAGTTTTAATCAGTGCGCAGTGAGAAAAAATGGACCCAAAACGAAAAAAAGCTTGATAACCTTTACTAGAAAGGCGTTTTTTATGTAAAAAGGACTGAAAAAAAAATTACTGGTATTTAAAACGACCGCACGGTACACTATCATGCCTGTTTTGCGTTTTTTTCACAAAGAGGCTGAAAGCGACTAATCAAAACTTTTTTGTATGTTAAATAGTCCAGGGAAATCGATTGAAGATAGCTGGAATGACCCGACGAAACATGTTTACCTGTTTTACCCTAAATTCCTCCCAAAGCTCAAGTGTAAAGTTAAACCTGGCTGCACTTCTCGGAAAGAGGCTGAATACGACTGATGGAAAGTAGTAATTCTTATGTTCAAAACTCCGAAAATCGACTGGAGATTCACACGTTTCGTACGGTCATTCTTTTCTCGGGTTTTCATTAATAAGAAATATTACTTTATATCAGCCTTTCTCTTAAATATGGAATGAGAATTAACATCAAACTTGAGTTCTAAGAACTGGGGCAAAACGGGTACACATGTTTCATACGGTCGTTTTATTTATCTTCAACCGATTCCCTGTACTTTTTATATAAGAATTAATACGTATGATCAGTCGCATTCAGCCTCTTTGTGGAATGTAGAGCTAGATTTAACTTCACTTTTGAGTTATGAGAATAATTGGGGGAAAATGGATACACAAGTTTAGTGCGGTCCTTCTAACTATCTTCAATCGATTCCCCGAGCTTTTTTATATAAAAATAATTACTTTAGATGAGCCGTATTCGTCCTCTTCTCTAAATTTAAAACCTGGTTTAACTTCTATCTCGAATAATAGGAGGAATACGGAGTAAAACGGTTTTACACATTTCATGCGGACATTTTGACTATCTGCAATCGATTCCCAGGATCTTTTTACATAAGCAATACAACTGTTGAATACTGCATGTAGACTCTTTCCGAAATATATTGCAATATTTCATTTCCCTCTTGAGTTTGGGAAAAATTGGGGTAAATTAATTAATTTCCTTGGACTGTTTGCATAAGAAACACTATTTTTGATCAGCGACGTTACGCCTTTTTCCGAGAGATGTTGTAAAGAAAAACTAAAAACTCAATATTTGGGGAGAATTGGGGTAAAACGGATTAAAACGTTTTATTTAGACAATCCTACTATCTTCTATAGAATCTTTGGACTTTTTGCTTACGAAACACTAACTATGGTAGCCCTCATGCAGTATTCTTCCAAGTTATATAGTAATAAAAAAAATACTAATAAAAAGAGGAACTAGGGCAAAACGAGCACGATAGCGTACTTTACGGTCATTTTAAATACCGCTACCGGGAATTCTCGTGAGAAACCCAACTTTCTTGCTAGTTTTCATCTTGTAGATAGCTCAATTCCAGAAAACATTGCTCTCGTATGCTCTTCTGCGGTGTTATCTCGCAAGCAAGAAATGCATTCAAGAGCACAGGCGCCATGTCGTTACTGTACAAGGGCAAAACAATTCTGTGAATTATGTTCGACAAGTCTCTCGGAATTTCCCATTACCACTAAGTTTAAAATATCGCATTAAATGAAAATCGATATGAGAGTTTCCAAAATCAATTTTTCAGCCCGACAGGACTTGAATTCTTACGAGTTCGATGAAATGTATAATCGAAACAAACCGATAGCAGCAGCATGTGTATTTCATCTCCAATAGTATCGTTCTTTGTACAACCTAATTAGATCTCCTAAGCATGCATTCAGCCATATTCCGGTTCTACGCGAAGAAAATTCATATTTGCTTCAAATACCTAACGCGGTGTCCCCAGGTGCTTTTCGAATTGAACCGGACCCTGAGCTATTTTACTGCGAAGGTCTGAGCGATGGTAACATCGATTGTTAGAATCTGTAGTTGTACTAGTTCACTCTTTCTAGAAAATACAACTAGCTCAGTGGAGAATTCGATGCCCAGATGAATAGTCCAAGTAGTTATTCTGTAATGGTCCTTGTAAGTCGACAGCTTTGGGTCCCGTAACTAAAACCATACCGTTACTTGCAAATTTGCTTAGCGTGCAGATATTGAGCCCTACGGTAGACTCACGTTAGCTACTTAACAGTTACGAGTCGCCGTAGGCTTCCTCAATATTGATGTCCCGGCCTGGGCTGTTGCGTTCAAAACGGAACCGGATGAAGCTGACGAACAGTCGACAATATCGTCAAACAGATGCGCCAAGACAAACATATCTGGGACGCAGTCAGCAGAGTAGTGACGCAGATACTCTCCGAGTTGCAGAGAAAGTGTGAAGGGACCATAAAATCAGTTTCGGAAGATATTCCTTTGCCGGGAAGTCTCCGTCGGAGTAGACTAGATCCACTGAGACTAGTTGAGTAGTATGCAACGTAGCACTGAGCTCGGGTTATCGAGGTACCAGATAACCGGCCGGCCACCGCAATTTCTGGACCGACCACGGCACCCTACCGGTTGACCCGAGGAGAAAATTGAGAAAGCAGCAGAAGAATCGGTTTCGGAAGAACTTCTACCGCAGAAGAACTCTCCGTGGGAGGAATCTAGCTCCATCGCCGGGGGCTAGATGAGTGGTGTGAGACGAAGTACTAATCTCCGATTGTCGAGCCGCCAGCGTGCCTGAAGTCATACTCGATCCGAAATCGCTGGATTTACCTTTGCCCGTGAAAGAGGGGATAGTCAGGATAACAGCTTACATCGTGCTGCAAGGACGATGTATGTACGAGATGCTTTATGTAAGGTTTTAGAATAAGAAAGATGGGTCAAAGGCATAAACGCAATGATTTAGAACACAAGTTTCCCCCTTCTAGCTTGTGCCGTGAATTGTCATCAAAATCTACAAGTAAGTCATTTGGGATGATATGGATGGATGTCCAAAAACCATACCGTATAAACCACTTTTACAGTAAAAAAACGCCTGGAAAAATCAAACTGATAATTGAAATTGGTTGTGGAGATACTTGGTCTTAACCCTCAAAAAGGCAACCGGGTCTCAGAGGCCCGGCACGTTACAATTTTTTAGTTACAAAAAAATGTGTATGCAGTATAAGCTCGGGCATGGAAATTTTGATAAGTAGCTTTGAAATCTATAACAAAAATAAAGAATTGTGAAATTTTCATCTATGGAGTGATGCGCAGCTATGTTTGAATTTTTTACATGCACAAAAAGGCAAGCCGGGCCTGGCAGGCCCGGTGTGCATGCAATATTTACTAGGAATACCACTGGTTTTATACATTAATATTTATCTAAAAAAAAAACATTTTTCTTCATATTAGCAGGATTTTTTTTTTTCATGTTTTGATTGATTTTATCTTTTTACCTTTTCTTATATGAAAAAAATCTTGAAAGTTTGAGCGAATTCTATGCATTTCTTTTATAAGAAATGTAAAAATAGCATACGATAATGACGTGTGGCATATTTTTTGGGTTAATACTTTTATTTCACCAATGTGGTCTACTTGACAATTATTTGGATACAACATAACCTAACTCTGTCGTTATTGTCTATTTTTGTTGTCTATTCTTTGTGTTATAGTTGTCGTAATTATTCAAATTGTAGGATCTAAAAGCAACAAAAAATTTCAATGGCTATAAGACGATATGCCCATGTTTTCAATCGTCTCAAAGAATCTGAAGTAATGGAAGAAATTCGAGCAAATTCAACAGCAGACGATTTCGAAACTGATTTGCAAAGCGAGGAAGAAGATGTGAATGATATTGCTTCCGACGATGAATCTGATGCAGAAAAATATGAATATGTACTCCGGTTATGCATCAGAAGAAATTAATAGCAACCCAGAAACATTTATTGGTCGTGTTCAAACGAAATGGAGCTCAGAACCAATCGACAGTCGACGTGATCTTCCGAGTACTCACCTTTTGGAAAAAAATTGACCTTTTTACAGCCATCGCCTTATACGCTGAAATCGGGATTTGCTGCGTGTTCGTACTCATCATCTTGTAATTCCGGAACCGGCAGTCGGATCATTTAGAAATTCAACAGCAGCCAATGAAAATGCTGTACCTTTCATTTGAAACCAAGTTTGTAAAAATCGGTAAAGAATTCGCTGAGAAATAGGTATGACATTATCTTAGGAACTTGGTAAGTTCCCCCGGGGCATCAAGAACCTCCATAGCTGGCCAATGTGGGCGAAGTGCCTTCGGTGGGACAATAATGATCTAGACATGCAAAGCCAAGTAATGTTGCACATATTTTAATATATATATTGCATCATTTGGACATCATGGTGGTATCAGCTTCTATGGAAATTTGCTGTGTGATTGTACTCTTCAACACGTAACTCCAGAACCGAAAAACGGATCAATAAAAAAATCAATAGCGACCGATGGGAAGGCTGCACCTTTCATTTGAGACTAAATTTGTACAAATCGGTCCAGCCACCTCAGAGAAAAATCGGTGAAATTGTTTGCCACATACATACATCCATACATACACACACATACAGACATTTTACGATCTCGACGAACTGAGTCGAATGGTATAAGAGATTTGGCCCTGCGGGTCTCGGTTAAAAAGTCGAAATTTCGACCGATTGCATAACCTTTCTATATGAGAACGGCAAAAAGGAACTTGAATTTAGACGGGCCTGAGAGGCCCGGCTTGCCCTTTAACGTTAGGATTTTAGCTTGCCTTCACAAGGGTTAACCTCACCTGACGCTAGAAGCGATTTTGCAATCCAAGTAACTTTTGATTGCCATAAACCATTAGAAAGCTTTATAAAGTTTTTAAAAACTACAAGGGGCAGCCCTATGGGGTTGCACGAACTGTAGACGTAGGACTATACCACTTAATGTAAAATATTTATTTTCTTAGTACTTAGTGTGTGGGAAAAACACCGGTGAAGAAAAATCAAATTTTAGACAATATAATCACATCTCATGTATAGAACAAGCTTTCTAGTTGCTTTCAAACAGATCCTAAAAGTTCAAACACCCATGGATAACCCCAAGTTTGTAGATGTGTTTCGATGTCGCAGGATTGTAAAATGGTTAATATTACGTCATGAAAACTCAATTCTTCCGTGACAATTTTTTTTTTGCCTGCAAAATGCCCTGTGTGTATGCAAAGCTCATGATTTGTTGGAATATTAGCATTGATCGGAAAATGCTTTCCAACGCTGCGCATTGCATACATACAGGACATTTTGCAGGCCACCAGAAGCTGTTCATTTTACCACCGCCACATGTTCATTTTACCCACTCGCTATAAACATGTCTCATTTTTGGACATGTTTAGAAATCAAGAATCATGTTTGAAAAAATGTGTTTATGACGAAGTATTTTTACCAGATATGTACAAAACATGTCTAACAAGAAACATAAGGAGATTGTAATATCTCACTTATTAGTTAGAAAATAATGACTTTGCTTAACGTGTTCATTTTACCGCCAGTTCCCCTACCTACCAACACATTCGCACCAAACATTGAACCCAAGCGTACAATGCAAAATGAGTCAACGCTGATGATGATGGGTAGAGCGAAAGAGACAACTAGTACCACCACGACACTATTAGCGCATTTCACCAAAATTCCACGCGGCCTTTCCCGATTGAAAGGAACGGCCGCGCTTAGCCCATCTGTCATAATATCGTGAGTTTGCATAGCGAAGGGCTGAATGATAACACATTTTGTTCCAAAAAACAGCCCTGCGTTATGCAACACTTTGTGCAGGTTGATTATACCAGTTGCAAGTGGGGCAAAATTCACCAAGTTCCGTAAAATTCCTTTTAATTTACAGAATTGATAAAATTGCTTAGATGAGCTAAACTAATTAATCAAATCCTGTTTTAAAAACTGCCCTTGCGTTTAAACCAAAATGGAAAGCTTATTACTATCACTACGTTACTTAATTTCAAGCGCAAATAGCAAATACATGTGCTAGTTAAACCAAAAATTTACTGGCAACATTACAACGGAATTTAGGAAGCAGTTGAAGCGGTCGCCTGTTGGACGACACAGAGTAGCGTCCCTCCACAGCCAGTGTAACGGACTTCTAGCTCAGCTACACTGGCTGTAAAAAACACAGCGCAGTGATCTGCTTCGTCAGCCGTTCAACAGGGAACTGAGCGTGTCTGGCCAAGTCCGTTATTTAAATAGTCGATGATGACGTCATTCATAGAAGCGTAGTGCGCTAGGTACACCAATCCGTCGTACAGGGCTTGGGAAGCGCTATCTTCTGTGTGTTAATGCGCGATATTTTGACAAGGTTGTATATTATTTAATTTTTTAATGTTATGATATCAAAAATCTTTGGGTTTATCTATTGGAATCTATTCTTAGAAGTATTTCGGGGCGATTTGCACAAAAAATTTGAAAATTTATTGTGAGATGGCTGAATTATATGCGTTTAAAATTGGACCACTTTTCGTTACATACCATTTTTGTAGAATTTGCAGAGTGCACCCCCATATCGAAAACAAAGACGTAGTCCTACGTCAAAAGCTCCCCAGTTATCTTTCATAGTGAATCTATGCAAACTACCCAGGGACCATCTATTCATGATATCCGTTGCGTTGGTCAAACAATTATCTGCCACCTGCATTATTCTTAATGAAAGCGGGAATTCGCTTTTACAAACAATGCAGTCAAGGTACAACAGTAGTATAAACCCGCGAGGCGACGCACTTGCTCCAGCTTGGATCCCGGCCTGTTTAGCCAACAATGTTGACAACTATTCACCGGTGTCCAGTCAATCGTACTAATTATAATTGAATACACATATCCATTTCACCACATCAGGAAATGGGATGGCTTCCAACGGAAGTGCACTTCTGCGACTAAAACATTTTACTAAATCCCCTTTTCAATCTCTCTTCCTGTCACAGGTACTCAATCGCGCTACTCGGTGATCGAATCCAATGGTGTGTCAATGCTGCGTATCGAACCGGTCCGTGCTGGCCGTGATGATGCACCGTACGAGTGTATGGCAGAAAATGGCGTCGGAGATGCAGTTTCCGCTGAGGCGACTCTTACCGTCTACGAACGTAAGTATTTTTGTCATTCGATATCTTTATCGGTGTTATCCTAATGATCGGTGGAAATTCGAAACTATCTGTTCCATCATTGTCATTCTCCTCGCAAGGTGTTCCACACTTTGTTGTCACTGTCAGCAAACTATTATGACAACAAAAATGGTAACAACATCTGTGGTTTCTTTCTAAACACTCGGTACCATATCAAGGAATATCAAATGAATCATTATTCGCAGTTTTTATCAGTCCGCAAAGCTTCGCAGGCGCATTTTTCATCCCTCTACAAAAAGAAGTGGCAGAAAAATGAAACAAAAAATCCATTGGATTTACATTATTAATTGTATGCATTCCCTCGTTGTGCTGTTATGCTAATAAGCCAGAACCAAGTGCGCAGATAAGAACTGAAGACTGCACCGAACACTCAGAGAAAGTCCTAATCCCGTCCGACGCAACGACCCGGAACGAAGGATTACTGGCGCGCATTGCCAAAGCGACTAATGAATAATCCATGAAAGCTTCATGAGCTTCATTTATATCTATTTCCGGGTTGTATTTTAAATCTTACTCTGGTGCTTTGCCTACGCCTTCTGTGAAAATGGGGACCAGGCGGCTGCATTTCACGAATTTTATTCTTAATATAATATATTTGGTACTTGCGACGACGGCGATGCCGGCGCCGCTGTCGTGAAAACTATATCGATTGCTTCAGAGGAATCGTAGAACCTCTTCAGTTAAGTGTGAGGTTTGAGAAATATCAATCTGCACCGTCATTGGGAAGGGAAAATCTGATGAAAACACATGAGTTAATTTGCATAAGCGCTATTGGAGGCTTCTCCAGCGTGGAAACAGTTTTGCATAGATTTGCATATTTTTGAAGAGGACATTTGAATTTTTTTCGCGAAAATCTCCCAATGATCGTATTTTCCTCCACTTCTAGTGTGCACACGTGCGGAACGAGATGAATCGTTGCTTTGGGGAATGGTACCCTGTAAAATCAAATTACTTGTTTTTATATCGAAAATGGTTGAAAATGAGTCGTCAATATGCATAAAGGTGGCAAAGAGATATCGAAACAAAAATATTCTGATTGTAGATATCAAGTAGCCATTAAATTAATATTGGTTGAGTGAAGATGGCGGGATAATTAACAAGCTGCATCCACTGTTAATGGTTTGAATACTGTTTTCGTTTTCACATAGTGTTACACTAGTGTAAAACCTGTTTTAATCCTACTAGTGCTGCAATTGTGCCTTTCTCATTTCTTACAACTATGATTCCATGGTATGTTCAATAAAACTGTGGAAAATTGTAATACATTCTGAGTATATCTTGCCCCTATATACTATGGCTCGCAAGCCACGAACTTGATAAGTTACGTGTCGACGCTGAAACACTTGAAATGAAAAATATCAGACTTTATTATAGTTTTAGTTCAATGTTATCTCCCTTCTAACTTATTTGGGCACGTGGTGGTGTATGAGGGGGACGAAAAAAAACTACCCTCCATTTAAGACTAAGACTACCATATCCTTCCCCACCCAAGATTAAGGCTACTATACCCTTCATTTAAGGGTATGATTGTGAGATTCGAGTCAGGATTATACTGGGTTATATGGGAACTTCGCATGTGATCGCATACTTCAATCAGTAACATAGTAACAAGAACTCAGATTCCAATGAATTTTAATAGCAGTCAATAGGGATGCTGTAGCTTTTATGTTAGACTAAATTTGAGAAAATCGAGTAAGACGTTTGTGAGAAGCAGGTGTGAATTCATTCAGGAACTTAGCCAATTCCCCCAATTTTCCGGTTCCGACGAAGGTATCCAAAGTAGTCAATGCGTGTTTGATTGGGTATCAGAGAGCTGAAATTATAAATCAAAGTAATTTAGTATACATGTTAAGAAGTTTTGCATCTTTTAGATAACATGCTGATTCTGATTTATATGAAAATTTCATGTGTAACCGCACTCTTCAACCCATAACTGCGGACCCGGAAGTCGGTATTAAATGAAATGTAATAGCAGCCTACGGGAACGTTTTACCTTTCATTTGAGACTAAGTTTAACAAAATCGGTTCGGCTATCTCCGAGTAACCGATGTGTATTTGTTGGTCACATACATACATACATATACACTACTGCCCTTTTACGCAATTGTGACGTTAGCGCCAAATGGAACCAATTTTTGTATTTCGTGATGTTTTCAAAAGCACAATTAATATTTCAACTACCTGTTCTGTACAAAATGTGTATAATCCATCGTAGATAATAGCCAATTGCGTTAATTCTCACTTTTTTGCAAAAACCATATAAATTTTAACTAACGTCACTTTTGCAGAAAAACAGCGATTTAATTCCACTGTTTTTACGCAATTCTGACGTACGTATACAAACAAATACTGCCGAGTAAAGCGTGTCATGTATTTTCAACCGTTTTAACTGAATTACTTGCAAATGATCATGAATTCATTCAAGTTTCATAGGCTGTATGTGGTGATCTGGCCAGATGGTCGGTTTGGGATTTATACGGATGTTATTGGGTGGGTTATGTACGAGGGTCATTTAGTGCATTTTCATTAATTTGCCAAAGTATAGCTGCAAGTCTGGCATTATTATAAAATGTATTGAATATTATAAAATGTATTGAATCGTTCATTTGAACACTATGCGTTCATTTTGGTATCATGTAGGCCTTTTCAGGCAACGTGGAAACGTTTCTGGATTGGAGGATCTAGTGAATATGACAATGCGCTACCCGCGTCTGTGAAAAATTTATACTTATTTATACCTGCCAAGCAGCACTTCAACGATGATCTATGAACAATGCAAACAAGTAAAGTCATAAGGACACACGGGGAAACTTTACGACCCATTCCGGTGATTCCGCATTACTTTTAATTAGACGATATTTTAAGTGAATATTCCTATCACGCGGCACATCACCAGCTTGATTTTATACGAACAATACTATCACATATAAAATCATCCGGGCACACAGGAATGCTTTATAATAAATTCCGATTATTGCGAAATCCGGTTTTTCGGATGAAATATTTTTGTTAACCTTCAGGCAGCCGCGCTAGTGCGCTGAGTGCACGCTGCTCTGAAAATCTAGCGAAATTGTCTTAGGGCACCAGCGGGTGCTTGTTCAGTGAGCCATTTGCGCGACTTCCGGAGGGTTAAACATTTCTGCTATGCGGCATATCAAATAACATAAACTTTGAAAATTATGGACAATGCAAATTCAAAGTTAAATGGGAACACTTTATTAAAGATTCCGTATTACGGAAGCTCAGACCAAAAATTCTAAGAATTATTTCTGTCATGCGGCAGTTTCCACCAAGATATGTTCGTACATTATTGTAGTATCCATGTTGAAACAGGCTAAGCTCTCTGCTTCGCATTCTAACTTGCACAGGAGACTTCTTTATAAAATAAAAATGGTTGAAAAATAAGTTTCTATCGACACATTGCTGGAATTTGATCGTACTAAAAAGATAAATTGTATACCACCCTAGCCTCATTATAATACTACTCTAGCCATTTACATCACATAATGGTGCTTATCTAGCTCCACAACATCACTTACAGCAACTTAAGAATAAACTATTTTGCCTTGTTAAATACGGCAGACTATACCTCTCCACATTTTGACCCTCATTAGTAGAAGACAAAGATTAAGCCCGTACGATATTAAGCCTGTTCTAATGACCCTGCCACTTCTAGTTTTCAGATCTGTTTACTTCACATCCAGTACTACGGCTCTAATTTTCATAACTTTCCCTACCCAGTAATCTCTAGCTAATTGTATGTCGTTAAAATGTAAAAAAATGAAAAAGTTTTGAAATATACATGGGTCAGCTCAAATTTTTGTTTTAGGTATGAATTCAAGAACTTTCGCCAAAAATGGTTTAATTTGCACATGATTTAGAGGTGTCTTCAATCAAAAATCGTGTTTTTGATATGTTTCCATAGGAAGATCACTTACACTCTGATTTAATAGGCCCTACATGCCCACAAATCATCAAAGGTTGTTCCTTAGATATATCTTAACATGTTTTAACAGGTGAACATAGCTCTAATAGCAATAGAAAATTTGTTAACTGGATTTTCATATAGAAAAGTATATCAAAACCAAGGAAAATTAGTAGTATTTTTTCCTGGTTTTGGTATTCTTTTCTAAATAAAAATTCAGTTAACAAATTTTCTATTACGATTAGAGCTATGTTCACCTGTTAAAACATGTTAAGATATGTCTAAGGAACAACCTTGGATGATTTGTGTGCATGTAGGGCCTATTAAATCAGAGTGTAAGTGATCTTCCTATGGAAACATAGTAAAAACACGATTTTTGATTGGAGACACCTCTAAATCATGTTCAAATTAAACCATTTTTGGTGAAAGTTCTTAAATTCACACCTAAAACAAAAATTTGAGCTGACCCATGTATATTTCAAAACTTTTTCAAAATGTGGAGTTTTTTACCGATTTAAAAAAACCTGGTTTCAAATGAAAGGTACAGCGTTCCCATCGGCTGCTATTGATCCGACTTACGGTTCCGGAATTACAGGGTGATAAGTATGAACCCGCAGCAAATCCCGATTTCAACATATACGGCGATGAATGTAAAAAGGTGATTTTTTTCCAAAAGATGAAAATTTTTCCTAAATGTGACCACAAGTTGGATTTGTAGTTCTAGGTCACCAATCATTCAAAGTCTCTTTGGCCGCATTGGCCACCATCAGCGATTCCGAAAGCCCCGGCAGAATCCAAATTTAAAATAGCAGTTATATCGATTTCTCTGTGATGACTGGACCGATTTGACCAAACTTAGTCCAAATGAACGGTGATACGTTACCAAAAACTGTTATTAAAATTTATTTCGTTCCTAGTTAAAGGGTTGTGGAGTATGGTCACAGAGCGATGCATGCAAAATGAATTTTTGGGTAAAATAGGAGCGAAACATCTTGCATTTGCAGTTCTAGGTTACTGACAGCCCATCGAAATCTTGTTGGCCACATTGACCAACATTGACGGTTGTGGAAGTGCCCAGAAAAATGGCCATTAAAAAAACTCACAGCGGTTTCTCGGAGTTGGTTGGGTCGATTTTCACAAACTTAGTCTCAAACGTTCGTTACATTATACCTATAGACTGCTATAAAATTTCGTACGGATCGGTTGTATGGTATATGGAAATATAGAATTAATTGTCCGCTCACATAAGAAATTCCGATATAAGACGGAACTGAAATTTTTATTCCAGCGAAGGACCCCATGAAATTTGAGAAATCTAATTCGTATTTTTGATGTTAAATGTCCTTAAAATGCACGAAACATCAAAATTTTATGTTATCCCGAAAAAAAGATTCAGCCCGGTAATTTGTCCCAGAATCCGGAAAGTTATCGGATTTTTCGCGTCTCATTTTTAGATCAATCAACGTCGGTCGTCGGTTCCGACAGCATAAAGTAACAAGTTACTTTACGCTCGTCCGGACATGCCGTAGACTCAGGTGATTCGCATTTCTAATGCCAAAAGATCTTGAGAAGACAAAAAGTTAAGTCGCCGGTAAACTCTAAGCTTGCATATATGATCCTTCCACACTTTTCTAAACTTTCTCCCTTCAACTCCTTGCTTTCCCTTGAGTACTATGGCTCTTAATATTGAAAAATATACTTCACCTTCCAGTCCCTTGCTAATTAAATGCCGTAACAACTGTTGACAAATTGACTCAATAGGTCGTTAACAAAAAATGGTTAACAAAAATGGTAAAAATATAAATGTCGAAAAATACCAAAATAAAATCAAACTGCATGATTTCTACCAATAAATAAATTTTATTGTTGACATTTTATATTGTTCAACATTTAACATCACTGGATCTGCCAGTTTATCATAAATAGCAGTGTAACTGCTGCGAGCTCTTTCCAATTAATGCTTTCCCGTTCCACTATTCTACAGGATACTTGAAATGATTTGCGTAGATAAAGATAACAAGTGTAAAGTATTTGTGCTTCCAGCTCTGCTCTGAATTTGATGGGTACTTTGCTGTTTGTTTTTTTCCATCAAATGCTACGCGCAACCCTCGCTACAGTCTGAACTCTGAAGCTCAGGAAGATTACTTCACTAAATAGTACCACTGACAATGCATCAGTTTTCATCCAGCTTTACTCGAGCATAACAACTTTGTAATATTATGAAAACGTAGCAGAATGGCTTGGTTACAATGGTAGCGTCACTCTCCCCTGGTACACTTAGAGCATGTACATATATATGTATGCGTGATTTCTTTAAAACATTGTACGTGGGTTAAATTATTCACGCGGAAACGTCAGTGTACAACTATTATGTCTTGAGATTTTCCTGCCTTAGGTCGATTGGATTGGATGGTACAGCAAACATCATCAAGCGGTATTGCGTGTATCAGTTTGAACAATATTAGTGTATCAACTATCAACAATTATTACTAGTTAAATCTACATTTAATGCGTCAGATAGAAAATAGCTATTCATATTCTATTGAACATGGCTGTAATTCTATACATTGACCTCTAATAGACACTTACTTTAAGATGTCGATTGCGATACGTCTCCATAGTGGTGTATCGCAAGGAAGGCTTATTGGACCTTTTTCCAGATTGTATGGTCTTTAATATTCTCATCTAACGAAAACCGAATATCAGTTAATAAAATAATGTAAAAGAAGATGCTATTGACGGTAGTTAGTTGTTCTCCTCACCTTCTCACCGACTTCGTGACGTTTTACTAGTAAAATATTCCAAAATTAGAGTTTTTCGAAAAATTTTGTGCTTTTTCAAATTACGAATTAACAAAATTCATCATTGTGATTATTTATTTGATGCCTCTTAATATTCTTCATAATTTGCTCTTTGATACTTTATCCCAATCTCTTTTTATTTTACTGCAATTTCGTCGGAGATGCATTATTTCGATAATAATAATGGTGATGTTTGATATTTCCTTTTTTTAAGAAAATTAACGAAAAAGCTAATAATAAAACATTCTTTAAACAAATTTACTTCTAAGTGAATACTAAATTCACTCAACTGAAAGGCATTAGTACATTTTTCTTTGTAAAATTTTCTTGGCTTTCCAAGGAAGACAAAAAATAAAAAAATTAGTGGCTTGCTTGTTTAAGTAGAACAAGTATAGGAGAAAAAAGACAAAAATATAAAAGCTCAATAACCTAAACACAGGAAAAAAGGAAAAGATAAGTATATACTACCAAAAAAATATGTACAAATTATACTGCTTTTCCAGACAAACAATCTGAATTATTAAAAGGATGATTTAGATTATCGAGAAATGAACGGAAAATCGATCCAAAAACCACCAACTTTTAAATAATTTACTTCTAGAAAGTTACTCAAACTCATTAACTGAAATATGGGAAGACACCATTCAATCGGAAATATTCTCAGTTTTCCAATGGAACTAAAATCGTCTAAACCATACACTCAAAATCAAACATCATAAAGCCACAATAGATTCAATTAGAGTTATCTAACCTTGGCTTTTTTAGTTTCTATTGTCACGATTACTACTAGAGGTTAATTAGTTCTCATATTAATCCACCGATCATTATGATTACTCAGGATTTGATTTGTATAAGAAGTCCGCTTACAAATACAAATTACAATACTCCTCGATAGTGGTGTATCGAGGAGACCGGGAGGGCTGATGTGAGCCTATTTTCTGTTCTATACTTTTCCTCTCTTTACCAGCTTACAACCAACAATCAATAAAGAAATAGATAAATGAGAAAGTTTGTACTATGTGTTGTGGTTGACCATTCAAGTATTAGAAGGGTCCGAGTACTAATGTATATTCGTCATGTGATGATCGTAATTTTAGTTGTATCTCGTACCTGTCTTATCTATTACATCTCTCATCTATTCCACTTCATCTCTTCTTTTCGAGTCGTATACTGCCATTCTACCTACCAGTCTGGACCAGTCAAAAAATAACGCCCACATTCACTACATTTAATATCAGATTCACGACCCGCGCTATCATTCAAGAACACCCGCGAATATGTGAATGGTTCCACGGTCTCAAAATCGAATACATACAAAGTCACATACACGCTAAAAACTTAAACATACAAACGCTTGAGCTCCTCGTGACCAACCAATCACACCTACGCCCGCGATCTAGCAAACATGATTACACCTCGGTGATAAAGTGAACGTCTTAGCACTCAAAAATTCTCAAACGCGGACTCATGCGAGAGCCTACAAAAATACCCACGCGCACGCGATCACGAATCGGTTACGTTCGGAAGTCTATCCGCGACCCTATAAGCCTAGGTCCATGCCTTCAGCTTAAGAAAATACGCTCATTCCTATTAGACAACACGTCTCATGGC
Organism: Topomyia yanbarensis; assembly: GCF_030247195.1. NCBI lineage: Eukaryota > Metazoa > Arthropoda > Insecta > Diptera > Culicidae > Topomyia > Topomyia yanbarensis. The sequence continues at coordinate 190,074,750 of NC_080671.1, read as the reverse complement.
GATATGACCGGGAGCCCCAGCGATATGGAAGAATCCACTCTTTGCTAGAGACTGAACCATACACCGAAAATTAATTATCAGAGTCACAGTTCGCGCGACCAATCAAGAACACACGCAAATATGTGAATGGCCAAATTGTTACAAAATCATGTCAGCATAAAAAAGTTTGAGCCCCTCGCGTTCGTCCACTTAACCTACATTCCGCGATCTCGCCAACATGATAGCACCCGGGGTGATCAGGTGAACATCCCAGCACTTACTTACACTTACACTTAACAAACGCGTTATCAAGCGTCAACCTACAAACTCCCGCGCTCGCGCGATCATGAATCAGGAACGTCCGGAAGTCTCTATCCTCGGTACCAACAGTCTAGATCCATGCCTTCAATTGGACCAAATAATAAAAAATAAATAAGAAAAAATAACTCATATCCATTAGACAATACGTGATATGGGGTAATTCACTCCCCGTCAGAGTTTGAATCCTACACCGAAAACTGAATATCAGAATGACGGTCCGCGCGACCATCCAAGAGCAAACGCGAATATGTGAATGACCACTAGACTGCCCAAAAAAATAATGAATTTTTGAAAACTCAATCGGCCCGCCCCTGAGTCGATTCCTAGTCCCACCAGGAGTACTTGCTCCAAATTTGAACCAAATCGGACAAGTCTAGCTACCGGACCAACGTGTCGCAAGTTTGTATGGGATTTTTCGACAATTTACATGGAGAAAACCCTCTTGCTCACATTTTCGCCGCTAGGTGGCACTGTATACATCAGATTATCACCAAAAGTAAAACTTAAGAAGATAATTTTATTATCTACAACTTTGTTGAAGACTGCAAAGCGATCCGACTCCAATAGGAAAAGTTATTAAACTTTTAACGAAGGGATGTCTGAGTCAGTTTTGCATGGGGCCTAGCAGTGCATGATAGTGTATCAGTACTAGGTTCTAACAAACTAAACATTTTTGTGGATTAATGGTTAGATTTAGCTGAATAGTATGTTCGGAAGAATTGCAGTACATAATACGAGTTATGTTTTGGTTAGAAAATTTTAGTTCAATCTGTGACCGCATAGATGGCGCCAACACTAACTTTTCAACGGAGAGAGATAGAATATCGAGATGTTTGGAAGAATTACTGCAATATTCTTGTTCTACAACTTTGTAGAAGACATCTAATTTCTATCTCTCTTCGTTAAAAAGTTAGTGTTGGCGCCATCTATGCGGTCAGATGTGGAACTACAATTTTCTAACCAAAACATAACTCGTATTATGTACAACAATTCTTCCGAACATACTATTCAGCTAAATCTAACAATTATTCCATAAAAATGTTTAGTCTGTTAGAACCTAGTACTGATACACTACCATGCACTGCTAGGCCCCATGCAAAACTGACTCAGACATCACTTCGTTAAAAGTTTAATAACTTTTCCTATTGGAGTCGAATCGCTTTGCAGTCTTCAACAAAGTTGTAGATAATAAAATTTTCTTCTTAAGTTTCACTTTTGGTGATAATCTGATGTATACAGTGCCACCTAGCGGCGAAAATGTGAGCAAGAGGGTTTTCTCCATGTAAATTGTCGAAAAATCCCATACAAACTTCAAGCACGTTGGTCCGGTAGCTAGACTTGTTCGATTTGGCTTAAATTTGGAGCAGACACTCCTGGTGGGACTAGGAATCGACTCAGGGGTGGGCCGATGGGGCTCATTTTTTTTCTGTCTCTCTAATGACCACACGGTTACAAAATCGGATGTATACACACGAAGTCACTCACATGAGCACACGCGACAAACATAACATACGAACGCTTAAGTCCTTCGCGATCATCCATGCACACCTATCCCCGCTATCTCGCAAACTTTATAAAATCCCAGTAATAAGATGAACACTTTAGTACTTTCGAAGCTACAAACGCTGTCTCAAACGCGAACCCGCAAACGCCGTTCAAAAATCATTATCCTCCGTCCTAGTATTTTAGGTCCATACATTCAGTTGGTCCAATCATAAAATAAAGCTCACACTCACTAAACGATTCAGATCAGATTCACGGTCCGCGCGCGATCATCCAAGAAGACACGCGAATATACGAAAGACACACGGTTATAAAATCGATTTTACACACTTGAAGTTACATACACGTCAGCACACGCGATGTATGCACAGTCATTGCGAACGCGGAGAAAGCATTGAAGCAAAAGAGAAGGGGTAATCGCTACTGTGCCCGTGGTAATGATACACGTTAAGAACGCGTTCGACAGTGCTAGCTAACGCCGTGGTGCTGCACAGAATGCGGATTCCAGACTATCTGTGTAAGTTTCTGAAAAGTTACTTCCAGAACCGAGTACTGGTCTACGAAACGAGCATGGGACAGAGATCGATTAGGGTCACGGCGGGAGTACCTCAGGCATCCATACTCGGCCCTGGAATATAATATACAACGGAATGTTAACACTGGAACCACCCAGGGGAGTTGAGATCGTCGGCTCTGCAGCTGATTTTGTTCTGACGATAACTAACGAGAGCCTTGAGGAAGTGTAGATGTTGACGGCAGAGACAATAGGCATCGTGGAAACCTGGATGGCTGACGTTAAGTTGCAGCTGACTCACCACAAGACCGAGGTAGTGCTGGTCAGTAACGATGCGTGTGCTGAAGCACCTAGGTGTGATGGTCGACGATCGGTTATATCACAACAGCCATGTCGACTGTGTATGTGAGAAGGCCGCGAGGACATCTAACGCATTGGCAAGGATCATGCCGAACCATGGAGTAGCAAGAGGCAGCACGAGACGTCTTCTGGCGAGTGTTTCACTCTCAATACTGAGGTACCGGTATGGGCTGCTGCACTGAACTCAAGACGGAACCGGAAGCAGTTGACAAGCACTTTTTGCCTAATGGCTGTTCGTGTCGCGAGTTCGTACAGAACGATATCGTCGGAGGTGGTATGCGTAATTGCCGGGATGATTCCCAGATGCATCACTCTGGCTGAGGACGCGGAATACTACTATCGGATAAATGCACGTAATGCAAGGAGACTGATCCGAGCGGACTCGTTGGCTACGTGGCAGCAAGAGTGGGACAACGCGGAGAAAATAAGGTGGACCCACCGACTCATCCCAAATGTGTCTGCTTGGGTACATAGGAAGCATGAAGAGGTGAACTTCCATTTGACGCAGCTTTTGTCCGGGAATGGATGCTTCCGGAAGTACCTGCATCGGTTTGGACACGCTTCGTCACCTCTTTACCCGGAGTGCGTGACGTGCATGAGACACCGGAACACGGGGTCTTCGAATGCCCTAGGTTCGAAGAAGTCCGAAGGGGTATGCCTGGTATAACAGTGGACGATATCGTCGAAGAGATGTGCCACGACATATCTGGGACGCTGTCAACAGAGTGCTAACGAGCAAACTCCGCGGCTGGGGAACTCTCCGTCGGTGTAGAGTGGGTCCACCGCCGGGAACCAGTTGAGTAGTACGCTACTTAGCACCGGGTTCGGGTTGTCGGGGCATCAGCGAACCGGACGTCAGGCTTCGCCGGAATCGCCGGACCGATCCACCGCCGGGGATTAGACCGAGTAGCTAGCAGTGGGTCGTTGGGGCGTCAGTGAACCGGAAGCTACGCTCCACCCGGAATCGCTGGATGGACCTCAGCACCTACTGGCTGGCCCGGTTAGAAAGCAATATACCGCCGGAGAATTTACGGCAAGGTAGACTATCCGACAGAATCGTAACGAAAAGGGGAGCTAATTGGCTGACGAAACCAACACCGGTGACGAAAGAAATTCCGTTATCGGGGAACTCTCAGTCGGAGTAGGATATCTGAGTTAATCTCGATATAGCTGGGAGCTAAATGGCTCAAGGAAGCGGATATCGATGTTGGGGGAAATTTCTCCGTCGGGGAACTATCGGTCGAAGTAGGGTGAGTTCACCGTTGGGGACTATCCAAGTAGAACGTGATAAGGCCGGGAGCTGAATGACTCACAAGAGCTAAATGCCTCAAGGGATCAGCACCTAAACGGCTCACACGGACGAGAGCGAAACGAGGCTCCGAGATAGAACAGATGAAAGACGTGCGACGAAGAACAACGATCCCCCTTCACGAAGTAATACCTTGGGGTTGTTCCGTTGGGAAGAAGGGCGTGAAAAGAAAGGATTGTGGTTAGGCACGAACGTGACTAGTGAGTCCCAGACAGTGCCAATACATTACAGGCCAGGCTTTTCAAGCTTTTTAAATCTTACTATAAAAAACACGCGACATACAAACGCACACACAATCGTACACGAAAACCTACAAACGCTCGAGCCCCTCGCGATAATACACGCGATCGTGAAGTCCACGCCCCCGCACTTATCTGAACCGTACAATGAATATCACATTCACCATCTCGGGCTGCTGTAATTGGCCTTAAGGAGTTTTTTTGGTGGTGACATTTCCCGTCTAGTCTGCAATTTTAGTGATTCTGACGGGGAGTCTTTCCGAGAACCTAGCTCTACAGCCTCTACAGTAGGACAACTCCCGAAAAAAGTAATATAACAATATATGACCCTTCCACCCTTTATTTTGACAACTCGAGAAACCTGCTTGGACATACTAAACTCTTAGAAATTATATTTAGACAGATATTTAAAAAATAAGAGTTCCAGGGAAATCACGTAGTACTTCAAAAATTCAGTGATAGGCTTGGTGTTTTTAGAAAAGATACCGAAAATATTATCTTATTATATTTACTTAAAATATGGTTTGTTAGTATATTTCACTTTCTAAGGGATTGATCATTATGATTAAGGCATCTTTCATTTAGTTTGTGTTGGTGACACATAGAGTTTTAGTATGTCCATTCAATTTTCCGATAATAATACAATATTTGAACACCATTTTCCGCAAAATTTTCAATGCTTTGCAATGAAAATGTAGGAGAAAAAAATATTCAAATGTTGCATTATTATATGGAAATTAACTGAAAACCTAACACTCTCTGTATCGCAAAGGAAAATATTCAGCATGGTTTTTTTTCTCGCCGAAAACTAAATGGCGGAGTAGTCATATTTTTATTGCCGCAAAGTTCTCCTGTATCGATTTTGTTGGCTATTTTTGGGAAAGTTAAAACTAAGCGAAACGAAAGTTATGAAATTGAAATACGGATGGGTATTCTAGAACGAATCAGATATAAACTTAGGACGAAAAATTAGAACTAGGCAGGGTTATGAGTGAAAGGAAATATGAAGAATATTTTGCTTTCTGCTGGTTGGAGTTGCGCGTTCCACCCAAGTATACCTAACTACCTACCATAACTCATCATCATGTTTCACCGCCAACGCGTGAGTTTTGCAGCTTAGGTATAGCATAGTCAGATACTGTAGTAGAAATAAGAAGCTAAAATTCCTGCCCAGTTTTCATTGTGGGCTACAGTGTGATACGTCAATATACGATCCGGCTTTCTCATATCCAACAATTTTATTTACTTTTGACCAACTTTTCCACATTTCTGGTTCATTGTGTAAAACCACATTTCCCAAAACTGTACATGCATTCTTTCTCTCAACGCTTTCCTGGTAACTTGCCGCTAGGGAATTCCAATTCCAGGCGATAGCAGCGTTCGTGAATTGGATGCCTCGTTGTAACGAAAATTTAAATTTTGCCTTGATTTTATTATTTCATCATTCCAGCATCGCCGCTTGCTCAATAAAGTTTTCATTTACATTTCGTCACGCGTGCTTGTTCGTGGTAGGCTTAATTTTCACTTTTTGCCACAAAGTTTTTGCCATTCGAAATTTTACCGGAAAATTGTGCAAAGCCTGGGTAATAACTGAGCAAATCAGTTGTATTAGAGTTTCTTTTAAAACCGTTTATACGGTTAATTTCTGAATAATGTCTTTATAATGTACTTGATTGTTCCGGAGTACATTTGCTCATTTCATTCTTTCATAATTAGTTTAGAACCAAACGGTTAAACTGGCATCTTCAGACCTTCGAAACTGGCTTTAAATTCCTGTTTGCTGTTTTTATTGAAACTTGACGTTAAGTGCACATTTCGGCAGAACGGACCTTCGCCGTTGGTTCAGCGATGCCTATAGCGAATTTCAGATTAATCATGGCCTAGATAGTCTCGTTTCTTTAGTGGCCACGAGCATCGTTGAAATCGGAACAATATTTCATTTCTTCCGACCCATCTGTATCATTCTGCCGAGGTTTGTCGCAAATCTGGCGCACTAGTTTTCCGCCTTTCTTGCTCGCATTTTCAGCTCCGCACAAACATACCCCCACACAATGTTCTTATTATACAGTTGGCGCGAATGTTCTGTTTGACAAATTGACTCAACGCCGTCGACGCGCTCTCTATCTTTCTCTCTACAGTAGGGAAACTTTCAAACCAGATGTGCACTGGCAGGCGTTCCACGGTGGAAGTGGTGGGAAACATCAAATTTCCTCTGAATAATAACGACTTTGATGTTGGCGGTGGCTTCAGACGCCCGTTGCGCCAGAATATGCAACCATTCCAAATGAGTGGGGGTGGCGGATTGTGTGTGTGTGTGCGACGATGTGGATCTTCCATCCACGCGGCAGCCTGCTCAAGTTTCGCTAGAAAATAAATGTGATTCATTTATTGGGTAGCAAATAATTTTCAATTAATCATCCAGTTGAGAAATAGGTGGGGCAAGAAGGCAGTAAACCGATTTGATTAGCGCTTGTCTCCGAAATTAGCTGCTTGTTTCCGGACTGATGCCTTTCGGTGAGATTTTAGAATTGAATTAAATTCTTTGTTGTCGAGCTGTGGAGTTTTCGAATGTTGTGGTAATGGAAGTAAACAATACGCTTCCTTTCTATGTGATTAGATCCATTCGTTCGCATTGCCTGGAACCAATTCTTTTGATTGGTTTTGTGGGGGGAAAGTAGACCAACTGTTCTCAATTTAAATTTAATTTCCAAAAACTTTTGAAGGATTGTACTCAAAGTTTTCTGCAACAATAATATTTTATTTCGTGGTCTTCTGTAATTTGACCACCCAACGATACAAAAAATAATTGAATGTTGACTGCCGTTTCCAGTGAACTGTTTCTAATCACCTATTGGCCTAATATCATGCCATTTTATCTACCAAACAAACAAACGAGAAAATCAACAAAACAATTGCTCTGGTATTTCACCCCAGCCACCATTTATTCTGTCATCCGAAATTAATTTCGTCTAACCAAAAATCTTTCCACTTCAGTCCTTTGTTCCTAGACAGACCATGGTAGGTAGCATTTCACACTAATAAAATTCAACCATTCCGTTGTCTCTGGTGCTCAACTCTGCCAACCAAGAGCCTAACGTTCATCCAACCAACCGTACTCGACTTCCCATGATGACACTGGTTTTTCTTTGCTTTCTTGTTGCAGCTGACAAAACGCCAGCGGGCTTCCCAGTCATCACTCAGAGCCCTACGACGCGCGTAATTGAAATTGGCCATACGGCCGTGATGCAGTGCAAGGCAACCGGAGCGCCACCGCCGAAGATCTACTGGATCAAGGACATGAAACGTGTCGACATGACCAATCCGCGCTACAGCATCAACAGTGAAGGTAAGTGATGCGATGGAGTGAAATTGGGGCTTTAGAACGGGTGCCTGGAAAATTTCAATGAACCGATCATGACAGTTATTCCGTGTCGCCATCATGGGAGCGCTGCAGATAGGGGTGACATTGTCAAATGGGATGATGGAATAAGGGACCGAAATGAGGGCGCACATTCCGCAAATCATTAGACTTCTGCGGGTAGGTCATTTGCACAGATCATTTAATCTAACTTTACGGTTTGTTTGAATATGCACAGCAATTGTTTTACGCAGTGAAGCGTTCGCGATTGTGGAATACCCGTCATTATTTACGGTTTATGTAAGGTGCACGTTTTATGGTCCACATGTGGGTCAAGTGAAAACATTATAGAATTCGATTCAGAATTTGATTTAGTTCCGTTGAGTTGATGTAAATTGCCTTGGAGCAAAAAATTTCATTTGGACTCAACGTTTTTCGGAATAGGGGAACATGGGGAGACTTGACCAAGTGCAGAATTCTATTATTCGCTATGAAGTGTTCTATTAGGTTCTTAAAAATTCTTCAAAAATATTTGTATACTTGTTTCGATTCCTTAAGGTAATTTTAAAAGTTTGGAATGAAAAATCCTTTCCTTATAAAAAATATTCCGTCATTAATAAATTTGCGTTAAATGATGTAATATTTTATCAAACTTTGTATAGACATATCTACTCGACTAATAATTATTTTTAAAGTACTCTTATACCATATTATTCCTTATGAAGTAGTGAAATGATTTTACACAAATCGGAACGTTGAAATAGTTATTACCAAAATTTGAACGACATTGAACGCAATGACTAATGTTGGGGAGACTTGACCAAGATTTTATGGGGAGACTTAACCAAGTGGCAATAAGCTGAAGAAAGATAAAAAAATCTGATATTTACTATCCTGTGATACTTACTGTTAGTGTTAAGCACGTCGCAAAAAATCCCACCTTAAAAATTAGTCTATATTTTTTAGGACGACTAAACAAAGTTAACAGTAATATGGCTGATTTCGTGACATGTGAAAACGCCATGGAAGCAGTACAGTTAATTCTTTAAATGAAATGCATTAAAAAAATCGAAATTTTATATTTTTTACTGCTACCAAAGAATCTTAACTACATGGAAATAAAGGGTTTCAATATATTTCATGTCATTATTTTTTGATCTGCTTTTTCAATATTCTCTTGGTCAAGTCTCCCTAGGCCTTGGTCAAGTCTCCCTCGGTGGGGAGACTTGACAAAAAAAAAGTTCACAGAAAAACTTTCATAACCTTTGAAAAAGTGAATTAAAAATTCTGCAAAAAATCATGAACACGCACTATACCTTTGCACATTATATCTCAATGACTTTTGAAAGATTAACATTTTTTTATAGATTTTTGCAGGTTTTGTAGCAAATCTGGGCAAGTCTCCCCATGTTCCCCTACGACTAATTCAAGTGTAAATTAACTCCACAAACCGTATGCCAAATATGATTTTTTTTCGTTTTTGTTGAATGTTGCATATTGATTGGAGATTACCGGACGAAGTTATTTAACTTCGTAGGTCAATAGAATTTTTCCTTACCATGTGCTAGAAAGAGAGGCAACATGTAACTGTATATTAGAATATCTTTTTATATCAAACTCGGATCAATTTACAGTCTTTGGCACTGTTGAGACTTAAACTTTAAACTAGATCTTGGGATGCACAAGATAACACTGGCATTTTTTACTGGATTTTTTGTTTCCTTTGCCGTTTTTTGATATATTTTCCAAATAAATTTTAAAATTGTGGTGAGTAAACTAGAAGCAACCAAACCTTCTCATATTTAGCATTCGATTGAGCGGTGTTTCGAAAAAAGTCAATTTTTGTGCTGGTGTAATGTTTAGTAGCGCGACGCAAAAAAAATAATTTGGATTGTCAATGTTCTTTCATATTGTGACAAATGTCAAAGTAAGCTCAAATGCCAAATTTCAGAACAATTTTTGAAATTGGTACTATGGAAAAGATGGAAGAAAAATATATTAAATGCTATAACTTGTGAAGTAGCATTCAGAAAATTACAAGTCATACTTCTTTTTAAAAGAAATAATCTTAGTATTTGAATGGAGATATTTCCTTTTTTTTTTGAAAAATACTGAAAAGCGGGGTACTGGGTCATTTGGTCCTAAAAATCTCCTATTTTTAATAATTTTTCTGTTCCGTTATGAACACCATACATATTTTGCAGTTTGTTTAATGTGCAAAAAAATCTCAGAAATCGAACGGAATCAAATGATGTGAAATTTGGCATCTGAGCTTACTTTGACATTTGTTACGATATGAAAGGGGGTGAGTGATTTTTTGCAACGCAATAATGTGTAATGCTAATTATTATTCAACGGATGTTTGCCCAGCGAAAAATTCTACAATTTCATATGGCAAAAGAAAATACATAGTTTTCATTATTAAGTGGGCATAAGCATTGTTTATCCTGTTGTCTGACACATTTAAAAAAAATCTACGAAGGGAAGGCAAAATGAGCTAGGATTTTTGCATATTACAAAACAATTTTTAGTCTTGAGTAACAATTTTTAGTTGTATGCCAAATCCCCTTCCCCGATCCTCTTAGACTCTTTGAAGTTGTCCTATGAAAAAATTGACGAAAGGCGGTACTATGGATTGGTCATACGTTCAACGGAAATGAAAAATTCGAAAAGAGTCTTAAGGGGTTACACCACTGTAGAATTTAAAAAAAAAATCGATTTTCTATTTATTAGTTTAAAATGTGCTTTAGGATGTTAAAAATGATATCCCAAAACATGGAAGACGAAAACAATACATAAACGTTCTACTCTGTCGCAACGCCTCTTATATATCCCGTGTGTACTGAAAACCTTAACCATGTTTTTCTCCAAACCACTTTTTTTTAGCTGGCCGGAAATGTAACTCGAACAAATGATTTTCGATCGCATTGAAATTTTCACAGTATAATCAAAATTGATTTCTCCAGCGACGTACGTAGGATTTTTTTTATTGATCAACTTTTTTGTTAATAACAATTTTGTGTCAATTTTTATTTTCGGCGTTTTTTCACTCAAAAGTGCGCCATTTCGTGTAAAATCAATATATCGTAAAAATCCTACCTACGTCACTTCATTGATAGAATATATTCGTAAATCGCTATGCATTAGTTTCGTACAGATAATTTTCATAAAATACACGAATTTTTCGTACATATGATGAATCGTTCGTAGTTCTATTGAAACACATTTATTTCTTATTACGAGTTTCTCGTGAAGACCACGAAACGACTTTCGTTGGCTTATTACGAAACAGCTTCGTTCGGCAAACGAATTGTTCGCTGCTATATACGAATATCTTTATAATATTTACGAGCACCATTCGTCGAACCGTCAACGTCAACAGAGCTTCAATATGGAGTCATATACGTCAGATAATTGTTGATGTTCACGACGGTCTAGGTCTGACTATTTAGTAGCCGTATCCGTGTCCGCCGGCTTCAGGAAGATTTTCTAAACCTCTTTTGCTTCTAGTTGAGCCAGAATCCGGAGCAGTACGGATTTAGTTGAGCCATCGCTCGATGGTTTTGCATGAATAATTTTGAGTTTTTCTTTGCCGGAGCAATGTAAAAGAATATGCTATTAAATACGAAAACTTCTCTTAGACGAACGAAATGAATTCGTGCGACCAACGAGATTGTTCGTAATATACATAGACGTATATTAAAATAAACAAAACATTTCGTTTCATTCACGAAAATTAATGTCGTTTTCAACGACAACATTCGTGCAATGTAAACTAAATAAGTAAAATTCACGAAAACTTTCCTTCACCAAGCGACCATTTCTTCATATCACAATAAAATCGGTTTTGACAGATCTGTTTTCTTAACTAAAAAAAATCGGTGTTGTCAAACATTGATCCCAAAAGACCGAATGAAAAAATTAGAAGATAATAAATACGAAAATTTTTCTAAGATGAACGGAATGAATTCGTGCGACCGACGAAGTCGTTCGTAATATACACAAACATTTATTGAAATAAACGAATGATTTCATTTCATTCACGAAAAATAATGTCGTTATCAACGATAACATTCGTGCCATGTACACTAGATAAGTATAAGTAAAAGTTACTAAAACTTTTGTTCATCAAGCGTCCATTTCTTCACACCACAATCTTTCTAGTCCTTAATAATGATGAGCAGGTTAAAATAGAACCAAATTTGCCAGATCGATCTTTTTAATTAATAAAAAATCGGTGCTGTCAAACATTGATCCTAAAAGATCGAATGAGACAAACGAAATCGTTTGTAATATACATAAACGATTATTAAAATACACGAAACATTTTGTTTCGTTCACGAAAAATAATGTCATTATCAACGATTACATTCGTGCAATGTAAACTAAATTAGTAAAATTCACCAAAATTTTCGTTCATCAAGCGGCCATTTCTTCGTACCACTTTAAAATCGATTTGGCCACATCTATTTTTTTAAATAAAAAATTGATGTAGTGAAACATCGATCCCAAATGATTGACTGAAAACAATAAGAGGCTAATAATACGAAAACTTTTCTAAGATGTACAAAATGAATTCGTGCGACCAACGAAATCGTTTGTAATTTACACAACCGTTTATTAAAATAAACGAAACATTTCGTTTCATTCCCGAAAAATAATGCCATTTTCAACAATAACATTCATGTAATGTACACTAAATATGTAATATTTACGAAAACTTCTGTTCATCAAGCGGCCATTGCTTCACACCACAATCTTTTTAGTCATCAATAGAAAGGAGCAGGTTGAATTAAAATCGATTTTGCCAAATCGATCCTTTTAGATAGTTGAAAAATCGTTGTTGTCAAACATCGATCCTAAAATATCGATTGAAAAAATAATATACCAATGAATACGAAAACTTTCCTAGGATGAACGAAATGAAATCGTGCGACCAACGAAATCGTTCATCATATACATAAACATTTATTGAAATACACGAAACATTTCGTTTCGTTCACGAAAAATAATGTCGTTATCAACGATTACATTCGTGCAATGTAAACTAAATAAGTAAAATTTACGAAAACTTTCGTTCATCAAGCGACCATTTCTTCGTACCACAATAAAATCAATTTGGTCACATCGATTTTTTAAATAAAAAAAATCTATGTTGTCAAACATCCCAAAAGATCGACTGAAAACAATAAGAGGATAATAAAAACGAACACTTTTCTAAGATAAACGAAATTAATTCGTGCGACCAACGAAATCGTTCGTAATATACACGCACATTTATTAAAATAAACAAAACATTTCGTTTCATTCACAAAAAATAATGTCGTTATCAACGATAACATTCGTGCAGTATACATTAAACGTGTAAAAATTACGAAAGATTTCGATTTCATTATATTTACGAATTTATATTATCAGTGTTGCTATTGACATAAGGAATCAGAAAACTTAAGTTTTTGGCTCTCGGTCAAAAATATCGGGAGATAGATTTCCGGCCGTGGACCCATTTCAAAAAACTTGCATGGGGAAAATGCGCCATCCTGTGATGAAATTGCTCAAAAAAATGATTTTGTTCACCTATTTATTGCGCCAAAAAAATCTTGAAATTTTTCTAATTTTTTCGTGCTCTACAATGGTGTAACCCAAAGAGCATATGGGTTATTCCACGCGAAGTGATCGAGACACTTGTAGTCGACCTTCACGGATTTGAACCAAATTTGGAGGAATTATTCATCTAGGGCCAATATATAAAAACCCAAATTTTTGTGTCAATCGAACTACCCCTCGGGCCATGCGAGTATTCCCCGTTTTGACAAATTGCCAAAACCCTCCATTTTCCTTTGGTCATAAAAAGTTTCTATTTACTCTAGAATCAAACCGCAAGATGGGTTTTAAAGAAAATTTTTCAAGGAGTCTAGAAAAAAATATTAATTTTTGGCGGCAGTGCTGCCAACTATGTGATTTTTTCACTTAAATAATAAAAGTTAATTTTTCTCTCAATACATATATTTTAATTTCAAAATTTCTAATGCCGTCGTCAATATAATTTGGGCGCATCCTGAGATACGCCATTTTGAAGAGAAAAACTCGCGTTTTCTCATACAAAAATCCATTTTTATTGGCGAAATTGAGGAAATCTTCAAATGGTCATAACAATCGACCCTGATCTGCTAGAAGCAAACCAAAAACTTAGTTTTTCATCATTTCTCGTCTACTTCACGAAAAATTATGTTTGAACTCACAATACTCAAGTTGGTTTTTAGTGTTGTGCGCTTACGATTTTATATGGGAAAATGCGATTTTTTCCCTCCAAAACGGTGTATCTCAGGATCCGCTCAAATTATATTGAGATTATGAGTATTTCTCATGTATAAATGTCTGAGGAACACGATGGTATTAGAATTTTTAAAATTAAAATATATGTATTGAGAGAAAAATTAACTTTCATTATTTAACTGAAAAAATCACATAGTTGGCAGCACTGCCGCCAAAAAATAATATTTTTCTAGACTCCTTGAACAATTTTCTTCAAAAACCATCTTGCGGTTTGATTCTAGAGTAAATAAAACCGGAGATGTAATCAAAAGAAAATCACAGGTTTTGACAATTTGTCAAAACGGGGGGTGCTCCCATCCCCCGAGGGGTGGTTCGATTGACACAAAAATTGGAATTTTTATATATTGGCCCTAGATGAACAATTCCTCCAAATCTGGTTCAAATCCGTGAAGGTCGATTATACGTGCCTTGATCACTTCGTGTGGAATGTCCCATATAAAAGGCAATGTTTATATATATGTGATTTATGAACTCCCAAACGGCTTAGCCGATTGCCCTGAAAATTTATACATAGTAGGCCTTTGTTATGGAGCGTGTTTGTGTGTTCTGGGCTAGGTATTATCTGCCCGCCAGATGGCGCTCCGGAACAAATTGTGTTTTCCTACTATTTCGTTGAAAGTCGCAGCAACGGGCGATGGGTATTAGCTAGTTTCCTATAAAAAAGCTTATATTGATTGTTGTAGGAGGTAATGGGCGGCTCCATATTTCTCCGTACGAAATCACATGGAATCTTTGGACCGTTAACACAAAAATATAGTTTTAACGATCGTGCCAAAAGTTTGTAAAGTTATTCTTGGACCCTAATAAAAATCAAACAGTTACTCGAAGCCGGAATCTAATTTTGTCCCACCCTAGTAACCGTAGGTAACGTGTACAACTTGGCTAACTGAGAACTACTAATTACCTTTTTGGGGAGTTATAAATTATTAGCGTTTGATATGGTTATTTCTTCCAGATGGCGACAAAGTTCGACAATTTGCTTCACCTGCAGAAGAGTTCACTTGCAATATTGAAAGTCCTTTAGATCATCAATAATTTTGTACGACAACTTGTCGAAAGTTTCAAGAAATTACATTTACCATCATTCTAAAACATTATCCTTCTGGGAACTAGGAACCAAATGAAATAGAATGAAATATGAGCTAGCTGGAACTGCATCATCCTTCTGTACAGTATAGAATGACAGCAATGCACGTAGCTTCTACGTCGGAGCCCCGTGCACAAGCGATGGCGATGATGATGAGAAGGACATCCACACCCTTGTTTAATATATGCATTAGATTGATTCAGTCTGCCAGCTGAGCCGCTCAACTTACCCAGGCACCATCCATCAGATGGTGGCGAAGAGAACGTCAAGTCAAGAAATCAATAATGTTGCTACAACGCCTCTATCTACCGGTTTCCAACCGTCCCCGCCAATCTACGGTCACATTTCTTACGGTGCATACCCGATGACAGGAACGATGTGGACAGGTGCGCTTTTGTTGCATGATTAAGATATGCGGATCAGTTAGATGGAATGCTCCCAGTTCTGCTCCTGGTGACGATCATTCACGAGTCACCACCGTGTGCAGACTGATGTTATATAGATGTACGGATGTATGTGTGTGTGTAGGTAGAGTGACATTAAATAGCTTTACAACCTGTGCCGGGTGGGGACCTTGTCAGCCGCAAGGAAGACTTGTTGGCATATTCAACATGCGACTTATTGCTTCCTTATCAGAAATTGCAGCACCAGCTCATCTTTTGTGCAGATCCATACTGTGAACCGACCAGAGAAATGGAAGTCGCATTCTCTGTTCCCTGACAGTACACACTGTATATAGCAAACCAACTCTGGTAGCAGTCAATCTTTTATGTATATGCTGCTAGTACTGAAATCATTCGAATGGTTTTGTTAAAAGCCATGCTGCTGTACGCAGTGAATTATTTAGCACCCTTCCAGCAATGGAATCGTTTATTGCTTTGAATCCAGACAGAGCCGTGTTCAACAACTGTCAATTGTATAGTCTGATCAGTTTATTGCTGCTCTACCATCGTTCCGTTATCTGTCGCTTAACGTGTAGCACACCTAAAATAGAAGAATAATAATCATTTTATATCGTTGAACGGCTCAATTATTAAATTGGTGTTACTCCATCAGCTATGTTTGTGACTTCATTCGTCGAGTGCTTGTTGGTAGCTGTGTGAACATTAAAAAAATACATCGTACATTGTTGTCGTAAGAATTCCTTAAAATATAATTCGAATCAGGTGCATACGGCTATATTCGTACTACTACACATTGCACTATATATTGAGGATCTACGAGTCATGTTGCCATCTTTCCTAAAAATGTATTAAATAAGTTTTTTTTTCTTCTTCTGCATAATGAATATATTGACTCAATTGACATGTTTCTCGTGTTATTCGAAGATTGCTATATCATCTCATCATTTTCCTGCAGGGAAGGAAAAGGGATGCGAAAGAAAACGGTAGCGAGATGAAAAATGACAACACAGTACACTGACGACACAAAACAGTACAGTGCCTTAACTATCGAAAGAATAATTAACCCTACGGATAAAACCTATAGCTCTGTAACACACTGGCAGTGGAAAAGGATTCACATGAAAATCCCGGATTGTCGCATTGTGGCTTGCGAAAACTGATGGATATAAATTATTAGAAGATTCTCCAAAGGTTTCAGGGTAAGGGCAAGTTTTCTATGGATTTGGCAGGCCATGTGTACTAGTGACAAACACAGTGAAAGGTGGAATTTACAAGACTGAGAGCTTTTAAAAACGTCTGTTGCTGGCATTCGCAATTATCGTGGAATTGCCACGATTCATTTATTTGACCCCGTACAAGCCGTGGGTCTTTTGTATATTCACAAGTAGCAAAAATAAAAATAATAAACGATTAATACTAAAAATCTATCCGATCCCGAAGAAGTCTCTGTCATTGCTAGCAGCGCTCCCTCGCGGATGGTATTAGCTGTTGTCACTATTGCTTGAACCGCAGTCAAAAATTTGGAAACCGTTTGGGGCTCAGAGGATGATATTGAAATCACTACTGTGGACCCTACTGAAGTAGCAAACCAGATCGGGACGTATTTTCAAGAGCTATCATCCGACCAATCTCTACCGTCATCCTTTAGGAGGTGGAAAACCGGCATAGAAGCACACCCAACGAGCTTCGGACTCGACTGCAGTGCGCCGTACAATCAACCTTTTTCTGGAATGGAACTCGCCACTGCACTAAGCGCGATATGCTGGAAATTGGCTGGACCCGACGAATTGGGCTACCCAATGCTCAGACACCTCCCATCAAGGACGAAAAGAGCCTTACTAGAATGCTTGAACATAGTCTGGTGGAGACTTCCCAGAAGCTTGGCGCGAGGCGCTGATATTTCCCATTCCCAAAAAAAGTAGCGGAAGAAAGCAGCCCAGCGACATCAGACCTATAAACATGATTAGCTGTATAGCTAAAACGATGGAGAGACTAGCAAATCGGCGCCTTGTGACCTATCTGGAGAAGGGAAACAACCTCGACCTCCGGCAGTTTGCCTTCAGAAAAGGACTCGGCTCAGGTATCCATCTCGGTTCGTTTGTAGAGGTAGTCGGTCAGGTGCTCGAGGCAAACAAGCACACCGATATCGCGATCCTCGACCATGCAAAGGCCTACAATTCGGTCTGGCGAGAGGGTGTACTGCGGCAATCGCATCAGTGGGGAATAATAGGGAATATGTATGGAATTTCTCAGGAACAGAACCATCCGAGTGAGCATCAGGCGAAAAAAATCTGATACCTTCCCGGAAGCCAATGGGGTCCCGCAAGGATCCATGTTGGCAGTCACCCTTTTTCTTGTAAGCATGAATACTCTATTCGATGCTTTACCGAAATTATGCTGATGCTGCTTTTGATGCTTTTATATTCATATATGCTGATGATATCATTTTGGTGGCGATCGCAAAAACTAAATCTAGAACCAGGATAAAATTGCAGGCAGCTGTAGGCCGGTGGGCTGAAGCAACCGGCTTCAATATTGCCCCAGGAAAATGCGCTATTGCACACTGCTGCAACTCCCATCCGTGAAACTCGCCTGCGCAACGATGCCATTTCGCAAGGAAAATTCTCGGAATTAAAATAGACCGAAGAATGACGTTCACATCCCACTTCCAGCAATTAAAAAAGGATTGCGAGGAAAATGCAGGAAAAGACTAGTCCTCACCATAAGCTGCCGCCACACCAAGTGCAGCAGAAAAACGGCTCTAAATGTGAGTCGAGCCTTAATACGCTCATAAATATTCTATGGCCTTGAGCTCACCTGCAGGATCTGGGAGGGTCTGGCCACCACACTGGCGCCTGTTTACCATGGTGCGGTCAGATTCGCATCTAACCTGCTCCCTAGCAAATCTGCATGGAGGCAAGTACTTTACTATGTCTATGGGCGGTATCGGAATAGGGGTAAACGGTATCTGTGAAGGATTTGCTCTACGTCTGCCTCCAGAATGTTCGGTATTCTCCGCAGAAGCAGCCGCAATCGCCGTCGCCATACGCAGAAAATCCGAAGGTATACCAACGGTATTTTTCCGACTCCCTCTCGGTCATCCTGACACTCGAGACTGGAGAATCGAAGCATCCATACATCCAGGAAATCGAAGATACCTGTGATATTCTCACTACGATTTGCTGGGTTCCGGGCCATTGTGGAATCAAGGGCAACGAGAACGCAGACCATCTGGCCCTCTATCGGTCGGCGAGCGAGGTCAATGGTTACCCGAGAAGTCCCAGTAAATTATATCATTAAATCATTCAAGGAGAAAGCCTCCAACTACTTCATCGGCAACTGGAGGAACCTGCGAGGACACCCACAGAAAATCAAAGAATCTCTCCAAAAATGGAAGACAGGGATAACAGAATAGAGCAAAGGGTACTATCGCGACTCCGTATAGGGCACATCAGAATCACCCACGCCCTCACTATCTCTCGAGTAAATCCACCACTATGTTCCACATGCAACAGCAGGTTGACAGTCGAACATACACTCGTCAACTGCCCCGTCTACGAGAACCTTCGTCGACAACACGATGAATCATCATCCATAAAGGATATACTTAGAAATGATTCGTCACGAGAGGAGAAACTTTCTTAAAAAACGCCAACTTCTTCGCAGACATTTGAAGAGAAAGGAATACCATGATCGCCCCGGTAGTCGTCCATAACTGTAATACATAACATAGACTAAGAGGTTACATAGAATATAAGCACCCTTTGATAGGCGAACGACCACTACCATATAATACATAAAAATAATGTCACGGCACTAACCACCATTTCTCAGACGCACTGCTCCCCCTCTCTTCTCTTTCTATCTCTCTCTCTCTCTCTCTCTCTCTCTCTCTCTCTCTCTATCTATCTCTCTTCGTGTTCGTAGCAACCGTCACGACATACTTGCAATTTCTCTATCCATTACTAGTTGTGTCATAAGATTTTTCTTTAAAACCCGAAACATTTGTTGAAGCCCAAGCTAATTTGATGTGTACGATGTAATTGTGTAGGTCTCAGAAGACACAACAATTTTCCCTAAAAATAGACAAAACTAGTTTCCCTAAAAAAAGTTTTTGCCTTTTAGTATACAATGCATTATGAGAAAACTATGACTAATTAATGTTCAAACCATACTTTCCCCTGAAGTTCGAAATGTTGCACTATGGGAAGGTATGTAACCAAAAAATCAAAAACTACCTTAACTCCAATATAATTCAATTCTATTCTGTGCGTTCAAGAAATTCTTGTGAATCTCTGAAAAATATATGACTTCTGGGTAATATGGATGTTTGATGATAAAAACTTAAAAAAGGCGTTCCTAGAGTGTTTTTAAGCTTCTCGTATCTCTATTGAACTTTGAATTTGTGATGATATGATATGGTGACAGATCCGGCACAGTCTCCCAAAGACCCCTGAAATCTCGACACGGGATGCATTTATAATGTTTCTCCTAACTTACAGCGAATGTCAGCTGTAAACGCTTCAATTGAAGTTTCAATGGCAGTCAAAATGAGTAGTCTTTTCATGGTACAGTTTTGTATAGGACTAATATGAAATCAAATCTCCGGAACGAGAATTCCGAACGAAACAATTTGCGAGCTATTCGGATAACTGTAAAGAAACTGCATTGTAATCGACTGAATGCACGGCTTTTGAGCTATCGACAATAATAGAATCGTCAAAGCAAAGACACTGCACACTCCCTTCTATTTAATTCAGTTCAAATGAATACTTTAAAATATTTTTCTGTTTCATTCACGAATAGTATTCTCTATGTCGCTCTTTTTTTAAGGAGCTTGAAAGTGCATGCAATCTAATTTCAGTTTACTATTTCCAACTACGCTTTAAAATATTGGAACTAAAAATTCCATTCTGCAAAAAATTCTCTTTTTTAGAAACAATCAAATAACCTGATAACTAATTAAGGTCCATAAATAAAATAGAAATACCAGATAATCTTGAACGACACCGTAAAACGAAATGGTTAAAAAAGATTTCACAAAACATTTCAAAACTTTTTGAAACAATGGTGCTCAAATTCGTGCAGTTCGTTTCATTCATTTACTTTATTTAATTTTCATTCTATGTTCTCATTTTTTCTATTTTTCATTTCGTTTTGTTTAATTTATGCATTGTAAATATTTAAGTGTTTTAAATATTTGATCATTTCATTTTAATCATTTGTTTAATTCAACATTTATTTTATTCATTTTAGTTCATTTTATCTATTTTTTTCATTCTTTGGGTTCATTCTGATCAGTTTTTTCATATCGTACATTTCATTCCTATCATTAATTTAACTTATTTTATTTACTGCTTTCATTTTATGCCTTTTTAACCAGTTTATACATTTTATTATGTTTTTTCGTGTAAATAATCTAATTAATTTTTTCAGTCATTCATTTTATTCGTTTCATCCAAATTACTGATCTAGCACATAAACAATATCCTAATATTATTATTCTGTTAATTTTAGACCTTTTTTAAATATCGCTTAAAATGAAGATTTCAATCATCGAATTCTTTTTATATTGTTCTTTTTCTGTTTATTTATATTCTATTTCTTTTGTTCATTTTGGTCATTTGATTGGTTTTGTTAAATTTATCATTTTATTTATTTAATTCATTTTATTATTTAATAAAATTAATGTATCTTTTCGTTATATTGATTTTGTTCATTTCATTCATTTTGCTCATATTGTTCACTTTATTAATTTTTTATTCTATTCCTTTTATTTATTTATTTTATTCATTCTATTAATTTTACTCTTTTTGGTAACTATTTTTCCAGTTCACACATTTCATTCAATTTGTTCGTTTTACAAATTTTATTGATTCTGTTCAATCATTCCTTTTATTCATTTCATCCAATTCGTTTGTTTTAATCAATTTAATTCATTCTATTAACTTTATAACTTTTTGTTATTGTTTAATTTTTCACTAAAAAACTGAACTAATTTGTTTTATTTATTCCATTAATTTGGTTTATATTGATCATTCTACTCATTTTATGAATTTGGTAACCTTTCATCAATTTTTTGTGCTATTTTTAAATTGCATTTGGGTTATTGATTTTGTATAATTTATTGACTCCTGCAAAACTAGAAACTGCGTTCATCTCACCTCTAGTTAAGTGCGTACTTCGCATGAATTCTCCAAACTAATGAAAGCTCCAAAAGTGATATGTGTAAGAAATGAAATTTGGAAAGAGACGACGGTCTGTCTGAAATGAGACCAGCTGACTTAACCGGTAACGACTGTCGTCGTAATAGTTTGAATGTTCTAGGGTTCGCGCTAGTCGATTTTAACTGAACTGCATCTGGATTTCGGAGACATCACATGAAAATATTTCACTGGTACCTTATGCAAGGTGATTTTTTTTTTCAAATTCCAATGCAAATCTAAATATGGTGACTGACTTATGATACCACTTCCTGTACCATCAGAGCAGAGCCACAGCAGTACGTATCTACTGAACACTAAATACCCTAAAAGTTTATTTCATATCCGTGTTACCCTCAGCTCAAGTTTGCTACTTTCGCACATCCGTACACCTTCCTAATAGGTGCGGTAAAACACAGTTTTTTTTTTTGCTTAGGCGAAATCCATTATCCTCCGAACCAGCTGCACTTACCAAGAAAACAGGTGTAATTCTGTATGATGAACAAAGAAGCACCCACCCGAAAGATGACTACTCCAACAGTAGTATGACTTTAGAACCAGCTAACTTCCAAATGGGAAAAGCTTTTCGTGTGTGTTTTCTCGGAATGCTTTTTTTGCCTGCTGTTGCGCAAACAACGCCACCGAGCTCTAGCAGGCGGATAAACGTTTTTGTAGCAAACTTTTTCTATGCCAAACATACATTTGAAAAGTTCGCTTCCACATGCTTGTACTGTGCGAGTATTACCACAAGGATGCGCTAGAAGGATGAATATACGAGGTGGAAGGAATGGCAATAGAGTGTTCCGCATGCTTTTTCCACTTGGTTGTGCATCATCGTTACACCTCACGGCGCAGCGAATACATCAGGAACTAACTAAGTCATCCGGTTGTCGGAGCGAAAATTGCACAGCATTTTGCTTCTGCGGGATGATTTACAATGAAGCGGTAGAGTAATTAGACAACAATGTGGGAAGATTTAACTAGACTATTAGTTGTGACTCTTTTAATCAGTTATTTTTCCGAGAAACATTAATTCTTTTTTTTTATTTTCATCATCCTACAGGAAGTCTACAGATTGATAATAGTGAAGAGAGTGACATGGGTCGGTACGAGTGTGTTGCCGAAAACTCCGTTGGGACCGAGCATACTAAGCAGACGAGTTTGTACGTAAAAGTGCGACGTGTTCCGCCAACCTTTTCCCGGCCACCGGAACCGATATACGAGGTTATGTTGGGAGGTAACCTCACGCTGACCTGTGTAGCTGTTGGATCCCCGATGCCGTACGTCAAGTGGCGACAAGGAATTGACCACGACCTGACCCCGGAGAATGATGTACCCGTTGGGCGTAACATCCTGGAGCTGAGCGATATTAGACACAGTGCCAATTACACCTGTGTCGCGTCCTCAACTCTCGGTGTAATAGAGGCGACAACGCTGGTAAAGGTGCAATGTGAGTAATTTATTTGATGAGGGCTATGCTTAAATTAATAACGGCAAGCTGTCTGTTTATAGCACTACCGGCAGCACCCACTGACGTAACGATATCGGAGGTAACCGCAACCCAAGTTCGACTGGAGTGGTCGTACAAGGGTCCGGAGGATTTGCAGTACTATGTTATCCAGTATAAACCGAAGAATGCCAATCAGGTGGGTGTTTTACGGTGGAGGTCAAGATGTGGAACCAGTTTATCGTTCGCTTCCCAGTGGTACACAAGCCAGACGAGGGCGCGAAAAGATGAAATTAATCCTCAATAATTGACAGAATTATTAATGGCATTTTCCTTCGGTTTTCTTTTCATCTACAGGCGTTCAGTGAAATCAGTGGCATTATTACCATGTTCTACGTCGTACGGACGCTTAGTCCGTACACCGAGTATGAGTTTTATGTGATCGCTGTGAACAATATCGGTAGAGGGCCACCCTCGCTGCCAGCCACGTGTACCACCGGAGAGACAGGTATTCTTTATTGAATCCAGCACCCAATCACAGCCCCCCTTCCTCTATCTGTATCTTTCCTGGCAAATTACCACTCCGTCAGTGAAACTACACAAAGAATTTACCATCACCACCCCATCCCAGTTGTAGCATTCATTTCCGTTACAACATCAAACTCAGGGATATCAGTTCCCAGCCGTTTAATGCTACCACCGAAGCACCAAAATTGCAACAACACCCTCCATTAGCACACATCACAACCGTTCCGGGAACACTAAATATAAAACTAAAAGGACCACAATCACACATACACACACGTACACACATCGATGATCAACAGACAGGCACCACCGGAAATAAACAGAGCAACAGCGTAGCAGACCACGAAAGGCAGAAAAATAATGGCCCGTTAATCCCACCCCGGTTCCGGTCGCAAACGTCGATATAATTGATTTTATTACACGTGAAAAATCTATACGTCACTATATTTAGGCTCAGTGTATCGTCTTTTGTAGGGACGGATTGATTGGAGGAAAGCAAACAAATTTCGTTTAGCTTCAACACAAACTACAGTACAGTATGAGTCGTAAAAAGTGGGACAATCTAAATGACCTAAACGGCATGTTCGTATTTTTAATTAATGGAAAGATTTTGAATGAATTGTTTTGATTACTTTTTTTTAAATTGTTCACTATGATTTCAGTTGTCTTTTTCGTACAGAGAGAATTTTTTTAAATTCAACTTTTAAACCAAGATGTTTCAAATTTGGGTAGTTACTAGATCTCAATGATCTTTGGACTAGAATTTCATGTTCTTTTTTAGTCACGTTTGTGTCCTATTATGGCATGGTGCTCAATCACATTGAACAACAAAATCCCGATTTTTGTCAATGCAGGTTTCCATCGTACAATGTGATTTCCAAAAAAAAACTTCGATATAGGATCCGGTAGTATCAACTCAATAGGACACCCCGATATAAACATTATTACGGTGCTTTGCAAATTCTGCAAAGAATATTAAATATTCTGCAGTATGTACATGTCTATCGAACCAAAACACTTTCATATAAAAGGTTGGTTGATGGATACGCACTAGACTGCCCAGAAAAATGACGAATTTTTGAAAATTCAATCGGCCCATCCCTGAGTCGATGTTTAGCCCCAGTCAGGAGTATTTGCACCAAATTTGAAGCAAATCGGACAAGTATAGCTACCGGACCAACTTGCCTGAAGTTTGTGTGGGATTTTTCGACAATTTACATGGAGAAACCCCACGAGCTCGCATTTTCGTCGCTAGGTGGCACTGTTTGCATTGTATTATCATTGTAAGTAAAAATAAGAACGATAATTTAATTGCCTACAACTTTGTCGAAGACTGCTAGTTAATCCAACTTTGTTAAAAGAAGTTATTAAACTTTTAACGAAGTGATGTCTGAGTCAGTTTTGCATTAGGCCTAGCAATGCATGGTTGTGTATCAGTACGCGATTCCCACGAACTACACATTTTTGTGAAATAATGATTAGATTTAGCTCAACAGTATGTTCAAAAAAATTCTTGTTCATAATACGAGCTATGTTTTGGTTAGAAAATTTTGAATCCACCTGTGGCTGCATAGAGGGCGCCAACGCTAACGTTTCACTGCTAGGTTCCATGCATAACTGATTCAGACATCTTTTCGTTAAACGTTTAATAACTTCTTTAACAAGGCCGGATTGACTAGCAGTCTTCGACAAAGTTGTAGACAATTAAATTATTTTTACTTATTTTCACTTACGATGCATACAGTGCCACTTACCGGAGAAAATTTGAGCTAGTGGATTTTCTCCATGTAAATTCTCGAAAAATTCCATACAAATTTCAGTTACATTGGTCCGGTAGCTAGACTTGTCCGGATTGTTTAAAATTTGGAGCAAGTACTCCTCAGCACTCCCTGAATCGACTTGGAGCTGGACCGATAGGTGCCATTTTTTCTTGTCACTGTAATACACACATTAGGATAGAAGTTACCAGACGTCTGTCACTTGTATTCCACTGTGCAACAATGGTTTCCTTCTTCAGGCTCTATCGACCGAATAAAGGGTGTCCGACATCAAATTGTGTGACGGAAACAAACGCTTTCAGACAATAAAATGTAACCCTTGGTAAGCTTTTGGCATATTTATTTCATTCAACTTCAATACCATAACCGTACGCTCACACCTTACGCATAACTCCACTCATTAGGGTCTGTACAACATCTGGCTACAGCAAAGGGTTATGTCCTTGGGTACTAAAGTGACCTGTTCGCTTCGTACTACTCCAACAATTGGATAGTGGCACGAAGCTAGACCCGGTCGGAAGATCGTAGGGGCCTCGTGTTGCTTCAACAGAAGAAGCAGACGCTTCTGTAGTCACTCATTGAGGTAGATCTGCCCGTTTACAGTCCCGGTAGTCACGAACGGCGCACTCCGTTTGAAACATGAGCAGATCGCTTGCCTCATCATGTATTTATTGGATAACTTTGAAAGTTTTTTGCTTCCTTACTTATTCTGGAACATCAAACTTGTTGTGGGCGGTGAAGAACAGTAGCCTCGAAAGCTGTCGGAAGTCCGAGCCACGTCTCATCATCCATGATGAGACAATACGGCTTCGTCAGCATCTGGCTGTACAGTTTCCAGGCCCGTGATTTTCCTACCGTATTTTGACGTTCGTCACGATTTGGAGCCTTTTGCACTTTGTACGTATGCAGTCCCTCCCGGTCCTTAGCTCTCTGAACGAACGATTTGGACAACTTCAACTTTTTGGCAATATTCCTGACCGAAGCATTGGATTCTGCTACACTACACGCTTGTGATCCTGATCACTAATAAAACATCCATTCTGATCGCATTTTTCATTCCGTTTGATGCTCAGAGTTCGGTAGTGACGCTTAATCACACGACTCACCGTTGACTGCACGATTCCGAGTTGTTTTCCTATGTCCCGATGAGAGAGTTGAGGATTTTCCAGGTGCTTGCGCAAAATTAAATCGCTACGTTGCTTTTCGGGTGATTGTATTATTCCAATATTCTTTAAACTGATCGCGATAAACATACACTCTAAACAACTTCTACCCAAATTTTCAAGAGAAAATACCCAATGAGTTATTTTGTACAGCGTTTTTTCCGTGATGCAATTTGATGTGGGCACCCTTTAGGCGGACAGTGCAAGGTTATGTCCTTTATTGTTCTCATGGTGGTAAATTTTTCCACCACAAGAAAAAAATGGAATTCGAAAAGTTAAAAATTCAATGAATAATAGGAATAACCTTAATTATTAAAACCTTTGATATATTTCATCATTGTTGTGACTTCTACTCGGAATGAACTTTCTTTTTGTTTAAGTGAATACAAATTTTAAATAACTTATATTCTTACCACAAAAACAAATAGTTAGCAAATTGTTTAACAATGCAAAATAAGTTGCAAATTTTGCAAACAGTGTAAATGTAGATTTGATAGAAAAATCGTAGTACGTTTGTATAAGCGATTAGCCTGCGAATAGCAAGCCGAAACCTTGATACTACACTCCGTTGCCGAACTTGATCTTATATTTCGACCGACTTCGCTACCGAGTGTTAGTGCACAAAGCAATTCCAGGGCTAGTGCTACCCGTGTCCTGCTGACACTAAGGGCCGTGATTATCACGCCATGCAAAATATTCGCATTCGTTTTCGTCGAAAAAAAAGTTCTTTTTGGAAGTAAATTCAAAAAATTTGTTCGTACCGCACTGGTCAGAAATTGTTCGCGACCATATCAGTCAGGCTGATCGGAAATAAAATCCGTTTTCCCGCCCTAACTTTGGGACGCCCATTAGTTTCACCCCGACATGTTCTATTTATTACTATTAGGTAGGATCGTAGCAAGATGAGCATCGTCTGGGGCAAAGGCGATGATTTTCGCTTTTAGCCATTAAATATTACTCATTTCCAGGCCCAATTATTCAATGTTGCTGCCATTTATCTTCATTAATTGCCAATGGCAACCGACGTATACTGGTAGCGGACCCAGTTACCCATCAACCACAAGGTGTAGCACTCATACGTCATATACAACAGCTGTCAACAGGCCGGCCGTTCTCGAAGATTGCCAGCCTGAAAGGCGTTAAATTGCCCAGCGTGTTTGGGTGAAACGAATCGGAACGGAAGGAACCCATGCTGGGCCATTGTGTGGAGAGTCATTGGGAAAAAATAATAATGAAACTAATTGGAATTCATTCCGGATGCATGGAGCTGATGTCTGCCGGAGGTATTGTCGAATAAATGCGAGCGACATTTCAACTAACAATCGCCACTGAACATGAGCACGGGGTCCCTTCCCAACGCGATTTTTTTTATCGCTATGCCATTACGCGATTCTCGAAATTACGCACCCCAAGAGTAATGATTGGCGCCAGCAAATGAATTCATTGAAAAACTGAGGTTATTTTGGGGTATGCATGGCCATAGAATATTTCAAGTAAATGAGATTCAAATGTTCTGATTGAACGTGTCGCTTGTATCAAACAGTTAGGCAATCATGCTGGAGGCACTCAAGATACTCGTACTAGGTGATAACAACGCTACATCGAATCATAAACTATTTCGAATCCAATTCTCGGATAGAATTAAATTGATGCTCATCATAGACTTTTTGTTTTAAAATTGGACATTTGAACCCTCATCACAAACAAGACGTAAGGGAACATTTTATTTGTCGTCGCTAGATATGAGTTCAATGGGAACAGGTATTCACTTCAAGCGTTTAAATTGTGTAAGACCTAATGGCATATTTAATGTATGATTTGAAGCATAGCGCTAGAATGTTGTTAAAAATGGAGGATTTTGGGAACAAACTATTTCAAACCACCAATCTCCGTTATTTTTAAGGAATTTTTCATTCAAATACTAAGGTTATTTGTTGTTGTAAAAAAGGGGAATTGTATTTTGTTCTCAAGGTGATCTAGTTCCCGTTTATATTGTGACAAATGCTAAAGTAAGCTCAATTATCAAGTTTTTACTATTAAATAGTGGTCCAGAATGCAAATTTTGCGGGAATTGTGAGCCCCTTATTTTGGTGAAAAAATACTAAGGGTGGTTCTAATTTTACCTAGATAAATCAATTAAATTTTTAATCATTCTTGATAAAACCATATGACCTGCAGTGAAGTTTTAGGACGCCAAATTTTAGAAAAGTTTGCTGAAGAAATGCAATCTCTGTCTATCATACGTTTCATTTCACAAGAAATTTAAAATCATGGCTCAGGGTATTTCTTATTCCAATCGAGCATGAGACTTGTCCAAAGCACTCAATCAAACGATGATCATTGGCACGTCTCGTGCTCGATTCGAATGACACTGACAGAGACAAATCTTTATACCAGAGGGAGCCAGCGTCTCCAAAATTTCTCATTAACACCCACTTTTCAATAGGCGCAAATTTAGTTTAGTTCGCCCGTGCTTTAAAAATACCTACATAAGCATGTTGTCTGCTACCTGAGTGATGTGATGTGAACGCATCACATTCATCCGGAACCGGAATGCCACTTGAAAAAAGGTTTTAAGTATGATACGGAAATACACATGCAGACGTTCTCCGAAGTCATCGAACTGGTATTTAAAAATATATCTCTGTGAAGTTTGCTCCTCTGTTGTTCTGCCCTTTCACAACTATCATTGTGTATAAACCAAAACAGTAATTCCAGTCACTGGATAACGTATAAATCAACCGTATTTATTATTTCGAACAATCTGCACACTCCACCTTCTCCAACATTATCCATACTTCCGATCCCCGTCAAAGTCAACATACAATACTTAGATAATTTTCAATTCCTTTTTACTATGCGCCATCACATCATCAAATCTGACAAATCCAACTTGTCCATCGTCGAATAATCCCGAAATAACAAACCAAAAAAAATGCGTCTTTGAAAATCTATCACACACATACCGAAATATTTTTGCTTTGGATTTTGCCATTCAACGCGTCTTCGCCGTAAATGTAAGTGACTGTTTTTGCGAGTATTTTTGAGCTCAAATATCACCCGTAGCCTGACATTTTCTGTTCGTAGCCGCAGTAAAGCATTAGTGCGTAGAGTGTAGTACTGATCCTGGTTTTGCATTTTGATAGACAAATTATCAGTTCTATTCAACCAAAAGTTGCCGTTTTGAAAGTAAACTTTTTATAACCTCCCCAACCAAATAAAACCCCACCCTGTTTAACATTTTTGAAAACAATCTGTATCTCTCCATCTCTTCCCATCTCAAACGCCAACGATCGTACGTGTCTAATTCTGAGCAGGTGATTCTGCTTATGGAGGTTCCAGTAAGTAACTTTTTGCGTATATTTTTCAACCTATTAGCTACCGATTTTTAGACGATATTTTGAGCAAACAATTTCCGTTCAATTTTCTACCGCCACAAAAATCCCGCAAAAAATACTGCAACAACTGCCATCCCCCCTAGCAACCGTTACTATTGTTATTGGATATTTTTCTCCAATTTTTATGTCAGTTTCTTTATCAGTTTGCCCGTTCAATTTACATTTCCATTTTCAGGAAAAAAACAGTGCAAAGTTTTCACGTGAAAACGACGCTGTCTTCGGATGCAACTTTCGTTTCCATCGTTTTTTTTTATGTGTAGATCTTTTTCGCTCCAGATTTTTTGCTTCATCGTAGCCGTACCATCGCCATATAGTTCTCACTGAATCTTTCACTGCACTGCAAATATTCAATTTCCCAAAGGAAGAAAACTTTTGTTTTAGTCTTATGGTGATGTTTGCATCATTTCCATACCCAACCTACGTTCTCCCACTGCCCTCAAATCCAATAAGATGTTTATTTTATTTCACTGTTTCGTCGTGTTCCATTCCAACCGGAACATTGCATTGCCACCCCGAAAGGTGCCATCGAAACTTTTCGTCCGATTCGCCGCTGCCCTGTTTGCCGGACCAAAAAATTCCGAATGAATGTTGCAGAGAGTTGGTCCCGGGTTCAGTTTCGGATCGTCGAAGTGGTTCCATTCTGTGGTACTTTTCGTCGGCTGGTTATTGCTTGGAAAAGCAATTCAAAAAGTTTACATTTATTTCTCCGTCGTAAAGTGTTCGTCCGGCAGGGAAGCACTGTCAAATGGACGGTGGTCGCTGTCTGTATTTTTAACGTACCTATATTCAAAAGAGCGGTGTCCTAAAATGCAGTTTTATGTTTAATCACATGTTTTCATAGCATTTGGTGTTCAGTGACTGAATAGAATGTAGCTCGGAACGAAATCACAATAATTAGGATCGGATAGAGACGGTACAGTTTCTTTTGAAACCTGCAAATTTCCCAGCTCATGCAAAACACTTTCAGAGTAAATCGTTATGTCTAACACCTTCTCTCTCCCACACCTCGCAAAAGTTAGACGGTTTCCTACATCCAGAATAAGGTGATTTGTACTACTTATGTGCTCCCTCAAATGGTGTGATGAGCATTTGTATCACTGCCGATAATGAGAGGAAGCCCATTTATGCTGCAATATGATACAGCGCATTTGAAATCTACCGAAGCAGATGACTCGTTATGCGGTACATATACTTAACAATATATATGGTATAGTATATCAAAACCAAGGAATATAATCATATGTTTTCTTGGTTTTAATATTTTTTTCTATACAAAAATCCAGTTAATAAATTTTCTATTACGATTAGAGCTATATTAACCTGTTAAAACATGTTAAGATATGTCTAAGGAACAACCTTTGATGATATGTGGGCATGTAGGGCCTATTAAATCAGAGTGTAAGTGATCTTACTATGAAAACATAGCAAAACACGATTTTTTATTGGAGACACCTCTAAATCATGTCCAAATTAAGCCATTTTTGGCAAAAGTTTGTAAATTCACAGCTAGACCAAAAATCTGAGCTGACCCATGTATACTTCAAAACTTTTTTAAAATGTGGAGAGGTCTAATATATACTTTTTGTCTATGTTACCAATAGTCAAAACAACTGTGACTGCACAGATATCGCGAGTTGTTAGCTCCGATATGAGACACGCGTCAATAGCCTTATTTGCAAGAATGCAAGCACGAGGCATTTCACATGAGTTAGTCATGCCTGTCATGCAGATACCCCATGGCAGTTAAGCCAGTGTTAAGTAACTTTCCAATATAGAAGTTTCCTTTATGGATGTAGTGTTCTTGAACCAATGCTGTGGAAGTTTTACCTTCCTGATTAAGTCGAGATAGATTCATAGTTGCTGTACCTTTATGCTGGAGATTGATTTGTGCTATTCTAACCATTGTTGATTAAAAAACTGTACATTTAATTTCTAACATATATTACACAAAAAACTGGAGGACATCAAGCAAGTTGCGATGTAAACGCATGTAGCAAGCCATATCAGGTTTAAATGGGACACGATCTTTTGATTCCCACGATTTGCGAAGATCATAATGGTCCACTGTGTTAGAGAATCGCATAACACAGTAAGGGTAAAACCCAAAATGCTCCGTGCGCATATTTTAGACCCTCCAGCCATCAAGTCCTCGACACGCAACTACACCTTGACGTGCAGTCGCCTTCTACGAGCAGGAACCCAGTGGATCAATTCTTGGTCGGATGCCACACGGCCTCTGGGCAGGTTCCTTTGTAAACATCGCAATTTGATAATCGAAACCTAGCAAAACTTCAACATCGTAGTCTCAGCTAACCCCCAACCAACAAAATCCGCCAAAATAATGCTGGTCATCGGTTAAAAAATTCGGTGGGTAGAACGTAATTCAGCATATTGGAGAGTGCGCCTGGCTCTTCCCAGGTTCCGTTCGCCATTGAGAATATTTTAAACCCCTTAATAATTTCAACCATAGCACGGGTCGCATGACACTATGGAATTGGGGTTTTCTGTTTGGTGGGTTTTTACTACCGCAACAGACAGTCCGTAATGTAATTCTTAGCCGTTACCGTTAAACACGGCTTATCTAGGCTGTTCGGAGAAAGAAGCATTGATATTGAAGGGCAGCTTCCGAACAACCGAATTACCGGTTATCAATTTACGGTAAGCATCAGCGAAAGCATAATTCGAAAATCCGAACTGGTAAAATTCTCTT
Source organism: Topomyia yanbarensis (assembly GCF_030247195.1). NCBI lineage: Eukaryota > Metazoa > Arthropoda > Insecta > Diptera > Culicidae > Topomyia > Topomyia yanbarensis. The sequence goes on along the minus strand of NC_080671.1, from coordinate 190,042,113 downwards.
GGCAAATCTTGGACGACTTTATTCCATAGAAGTGGTGATAGCATGACACCTTGAGGGTATCCAAAGGCACTTCTGCAGTTTTCTTTGTCCTGGCGATAAAAACAAATATCGCTTGCTAAGTATTGCATATCCCGTACTGCTTCCAAAATTGATTTGAAAGACTTGTTATCAAAAGCACCTTCCATATCAATGGAAACTCCTAAGCTGGATTGCTTTGGCGAAAAATCTGTTACAATATTACACCTAAATCTGGGCCGTAATATCTTTACGGCAATAAGAAAAATAGGTACTAAAAGGGTATTAAGTAAAAAATCAATAAACGACAATATCAACACTTTCAACTCTTTGTGTGTCACACTCATGTGGAATATGAGATCTTTCACGTTTCATCAATTCTTACACATAATATTACTTCGGATCTTCTAAAAGTTTACAGTATTTGGCTTATGAGTGTATTTCACATCATGCAAAGCGAATAACTACTTTGAAAAGAACGAAGTCAGACTGATCAGTCTAACACTACGTCTATAAGTAACACGACACTTTTGTAATAAATTTAATAATTTGTTCCTGTAGCCAATACTACATGTGAGACTTTATTTGAAATATGTACTTTTTGGAGTAGAACAGGTAAGATTCCATCTATCCCCGGTGTCTTATTCAGAATAATAACGAATAATGAGCACCTCGTTGGGAATAAATCAGTTTGCCAATTCTTGCGGAATTATGTCGGAGCAGAGAGTTACATTTAGCACCTTTTCTCTCATCCCACGCAGATTAGTGATGGGCATTTTGCAAAGTGAAATCGATTTTATTACATCGATATTTTTAATTTAAAAAAATTGATGTTGTCAAACATCAGGAAAGACCGGATGAAAAAAATCGATTTTTCGTGGGGAAAAATCGCATCGACATCGCCCATTACTAGCGCAGATGTTGAGCGATTTACCACATTGTACTGATTTGGTCTACTTAAGTTTTTCATCAACTCAAAGCCTCTCAGATTGATACCGAAGCTGGCCCGAATAGTGTGATGCCGATCATGAGGGGAAGCCTATTGCGGATACAGTATGACACAACCCTTTTAAAATCATCCAAATATTACCTTTCTATGTTGTTCTCAGTCACATTTTTTGTAACAACAAATGGCGCGAGTTGTGATATAAGACAGCTTAGACTCTCGCAAATTATTTCTTTTTGTAAACTAGTGTAATCGCATATAGCGGACCATAGAAGATTGGTTTGGCACATTACTATCTTTGAATCCTACAATTTGCGAAAAAAAAACAATAGACCACTGCGCATATAAAAATTGTTTGACACAGCAAAGGCAAGGTCCATGATACTCCGCCCATGACTGGCGTAGCTTAGTCCCAGTAGCCAGTCAGCCCTCGCTACGGAGGTATTCCGTGACATCGGGACTCTTGTGCTCTGTTGCTTCTCACAGAATGGAAGCAGGGACCCGTGGATGAATTCTGATTGAACTGTCGGATCTAAAAAGCCGGTGAAGAGATTGTTATCAACCTCATATTGGGTCGAAGCCGATCAATTAGTAAGTGGTGGTAACGTATATATATTTTAGTGGATATAATAGTCACTATGATCAAAACAAATTGGAGTGTTACGGAAACAGTATATATTACCCAGAAAGTATCGAATGGTTTGAATTAATCAAATTCACAAAAAACAACCTATGTGGGCTCAATTCATTATCGTTCGAGTGATGATTCCTTCCACAACTGCAGCTGCCAAGCCAAATCATTAACAAACCCAGAACATTTCTCTCGTGTTCAGCAAGGTACAATTATTGACAAAGAATTCGTCCAAAATTCATATTCACCAATGCTTTATCGGAAATATATATTTATATATATATATATATATATATATATATATATATATATATATATATATATATATATATATATATATATATATATATATATATATATATATATATATATATATATATATATATATATATATATATATATATATATATATATATATATATATATATATATATATATATATATATATATATATATATATATATATATATATATATATATATATATATATATATAAAAATCAATGTGTGTTTGTATGTATGTCCGCTAACTACTTCTAAACTACAAGTTCGATCTTGATGAAATTTGGCATACGTTTTCTTTCCCCCAAGAAGATGTTCATGGTATGTTTATTTGGGGGGGAGGGTACACTTAGTTTTAGGGGGGGGGGGTTGTTTTTTAGCCAAAGAATTATTTATATCTCCATATTTATTAGTATTTGACATATGTATTTCTCCCACTGAGCCGATGGATGATGGGAGTGGACCAAGAAAGGGGGGGGAGGGTTCTGAAGTAATTCTTATCTATTCATTCAATGTGATTATTAGCGATGAATTCAATTTTAACATAAGTATTCCTTCCACTAAGGAGATGGTCACGGGGTGGTTTTTGTGAACAATGGGAAGGGTGAGAAGTACCTAATCCGAGGAAAGGGAGAGGGGGGGGTGTACTGAAGAACTTTTTTAGCTATATATATTATATATGATTTGGCACCAAAACGGTGGACATGATTGTTGGTTTCGGAATCTGAAGGAGAGGGAGGGTTTCTGATGCAATATCTATCAATTACTTCAAAAATCTAAAATTTTGTTGCATGTATGCTTACCAGCACATAAATGAAATGGCAAGAATTTATTTGATAGAGATCTATTACGCGAATGACAATATAATACTGATGAATTGCATGAATTTGTCGAAAATTAAATTGAAAATTGCACCTGCGATCGCTTCATCTGAAGTTAAATCAACATTGCTGGATTATGGACGAACAGCTCTGCCCTAAAACAGCCACTAAATCCTGCGCTTGCGGAAAACGTTACTTACAATATCAATCAAAATTCGGATGTAAGCAAAATGCTGAAAGAATGCAACACTGTTATATAGGACGAATTCACGATGACCCATAAAAGGAACTAATCGAATATTTGGTAGCGTGGTCCGCGATCTTCGTCAAATTTTATCCGTTAGTCGACACCTACTGATGAAATCAGTTCTTGCTTAAGGGGGTAGGATTATTGTTGAAAAAATATCGTGCTTAAAAAAATGGCGATACCGAGAGTGTTAGTCTATTCAGACAATAATGCAACATTTAAGCTATATTTTCCTTAATGTTCACCGCAAAATATTGAAAATCTTCTGGAGACACCACGAATAAATGCGATGTACAGAATAACTTTAAATCTACTGAACCAAATTGTTTGAAATTTTGCACAGTTCTCCTTCATATCATAACATCATTAAAGATCATAACTTTGTTCACAAAAATAAGTTTCATGATATTTTTTTAGCGAAAATTGCATATTTAGCTGCAGAATGCTATAAAAAATTCAAATATTAGGAAAAAAATAAAAGCTTCGATCAATACCTGAAGATATGTAGAAGAACTGTACAAACCTTGAAAACGATTGGTTCAATATATCTTGGTTTATGATTTACACCATAAAGCAAGTTTTAAACGAGATACCTCCAGAGATTTTCTGTCACTGGCTCAATTTTTAGTATACTGCTATGATATTTGAAGAAATACTGTTCAATTGTGCAGTAAATATATGAAAAGTGAATGAATATACTAACACTCTCTGTATCGCCAAAATATTTTTTTAAATGCACCATTTTTTATAAATTAACTTTACCCACGTCCACCAACACTCCGTTATGTCTTCGTATCATTGGAAATATGTTTCGAAAACAGAACTTTTCACTATATGTGCATACTTTTATTGAATGATTCTTATAGTCACCTTCGCAGGTTAATTCGCCAAAAAAGTTAGATATATGGGTTGGGAAAATGTTAATCGATGCAACAATAACTTGCACCACATTTTCACATGATTTTGTAACATAATACAATCTGTTGAAGAATTAATCGATTGCGTAAATTGACGCATATAAATCTATGGATTATCGTATTGAATTATTTAATTCAGTCGATCCACCATGCTTTCCGGAGTATTGGTTTTATACGTTACCAACCCAGCAGTCTCCGTCAGACGAAGGTTTTTATATTTAATCGAAAAAATAAAGTTCTTTCTACGAATTTTTGCGATTAAGGAAGTTGCTTAAGGTGTAAATTGATAAAAAATATTCAAAAATTGACAATAACTTTGTTGTTTCGAGAGCTACAGATTCATCGTTGTTATAAAAATGTGTATTTTATCGCTTTTAACAACTTTGTAGAAGACACTTTTAATAATAAAAAGTAATCGTAAAAAGTTATATTCGAAAACTGTTTTGAAGGGGTCTATCCCAAGCAAACCTACATATCTCGCTACTGTTACTATATAGAGCTTTAGTATCTTCAGTAAAGATTTTCACAATAATATTTTCTAGAACTTTACTGAAGACAGTGAGCTTCTAGCTAAATTATTTGGGGAAATAAATTTTCTATCTCACTTTTAGGGGATTAATCACTCAATTTATTATATCAAAACATGCATCTATTTATATCCAGAAAATTCTTCGAAAAAATCCATTCTCCAAAACCAATGGATCAGGAGTTATTAAATTTTGATCGTGAAAACGTCGTTTTGCAACACTGTGCACCGCATGTGTTGCAATTGAAACTTTGTGTGCCTATTATATTACTTACTGCGCAACATCGACACACCACAACTGTGCTTTGGTTGAAAAATTTCATTTAAGCGACCATTGTAGCTAGAAAATATAAAGGAGCAGATGTACGTCGAATTCGAATGATATCAAGGGATTTCAAACGATTGTGTGTAAAACAGAGCAATTAATTTAATTGTGCTCCAGGTGGTCAAACTAAGAACATTGTCTATCCGCGAGCAAAAATATTTGGTATTTTTAGTATTTTTAAAATATTTCGTTTAGTCCTGATGGGTGTAGCGAAGCGCACCGGGTTACAGCTAGTATATATATATATATATATATATATATATATATATATATATATATATATATATATATATATATATATATATATATATATATATATATATATATATATATATATATATATATATATATATATATATATATATATATATATATATATATATATATATATATATATATATATATATATATATATATATATATATATATATATATATATATATATATATATATATATATATATATATATATATATATATATATATATATATATATATATATATATATATATATATATATATATATATATATATATATATATATATATATATATATATATATATATATATATATATATATATATATATATATATATATATATATATATATATATATATATATATATATATATATATATATATATATATATATATATATATATATATATATATATATATATATATATATTATATTTTCAATTGAATACGTTAACAGTCCCCACATGTATACGAAATGTATAGCATATCGTAGAAACAATTCAGAGTAGACAATTTCTATCTATTCTGTAGTAATCTCTCAAATGTTACGAAGATCAGTTAACTACTGAGAGTTTTTGCTCAAAATGTAAACAAAAGTCGCACTCATACATAATGTCATAAGTGATGACGAAATTTCTATGACGCGTCGTAATTGTACATGGGAAATTTCCTATACAAATAAAGCTACAATTTTTAGCTTTTATTTGTATCTTCGGATTATTTTTTTTTAGAAACAATCGGTGAGATGCATTTTAAAGGAAATGGGTCAAGGAATTTAAAAAAAAAATGAAATTTTTGTTAACAATATTGCGAATCATGCAATTTCTCCCATTCTCGCAATAAGGGAGCCCGGGGCTAGTTGGCGGTTGGGGTCAGTGTTGTCATAATCATAATCAAAAAATTAAAAATCAATGATCACCGTCGAAAAAAATCATCGATGATAATCGTTTTCATTATTACCACCTGACATCACAAACCTTATAACTTGATATACCGAGAGTGATGTTGATCTAGTATTCTCGTTTTCAATTTTATATGCTCGTTGTCACCCATTACTGTTCACGCAACGGTAACCAAAATAAAATCATCACGTGTTTGCTACACATTTGAGTAGAAGAAAATTTATTAAAAAATTGTGAACAATTTTTCTCAGCGTTGTAGGCTCTATTAGTAGAACACAAGCTAATGGCATTTTCGTTTTTGACAATGCATTACACTGGTGTAGTCGGTTTTACACTCACACAAACTCCCGAAACCGTGTGAAGTTTCCGGGTTTCTAGTGTTTTGGCGGCTTAGGTGATCATTATGTAAGCCCAACAGGTCAACTAAAATCCTCAAACATGTTTAATAGTATTGGGACATGTACTATATGTACTATAACGTTAAATTAATATTTTGGTTCGCTGCAGCTACTGCAAAATGGCGGACGAAACTGATATAGCAGTTTATGCGCATAATAAAATAATCAATATCACACATCATTGATAATTGGTGAGATTAATTTTCTCTTTAGATGATTTTATGAGTACGTGTGAAAGAAAAACTTATCACGATGATGAGATCGAAGAAGGCGTAATTGATTTCACATTTCCATTATATTGCGAAACTCATCCGTGATTTTGCTGATAATAAATATCGCGTAAGAGAATCAGTAGTAATTTTATGCGTTAGCGATTTTTGATAATTTCCCAACACTGGCTTGGGGTAAGCTGGCGGAATCCCTTTTTCTTCGTTTCTATTATTTAAAAAAATGCCGTTGGGGTTAGTTGGCGGCGCTGCACGCGGAGCAAGTTGGCGGAACTATTTACGGTGCAAAAATAGTCTTCAAATGTTTTTATTTATGGAATTCACTCCAAAGTAAGAAAATCTTTTTCTTGTGTATCTCGTCAATGCAGGGGACATTTACTTCGGTCAATCGCCTGAAAATTTTTGAAGATTTGCTTTGGAATAGGAAGTACGCGTTAAAGTCAAAATGCCGGGGTATTAAGACTGAAATATAATAGCAAATGTCGGGTAATATACAATTTTAATGAGAAGACACTGAGCACGTTCCAAAAGGACACCTAAACTAATTGAATCTCCATTTGATTGCTTATTTTTGGTGTAACATAGATACCTCCAACTTACCCGGGGTCGGGGTAAGTAGGCAGGTTTTTCGCGGAACATATTTTTGTCTCCAAAAATGAAGATAATGCATCAAATATTTGAGTAAAATTCAGATATGTTGCCAACAGTCTCTCCTTCCATGCTATGTGCTCTATTTTGCAAGATCTACCTACATTAAAATAGTAGAAAATGAAAGTTTAAAGCACCGCCAACTACCATGGTCTCACCTCCATGTATTTTTCTTTTAAAAAATTTTTAGTAGAGAAAAATTATCTGGACTATCGAAACAAAACCATGTCTTCTATTTTTAGTTATGCTTCCACTACTCTATTTAAGTCAGTCGATTAAATTGAGTGCAGAAAAGTATGCTTCTATTGTTATACTTTCCCTTATCTTTATAATTTCTTCACCTGGCCCTTGCCACGCAAAACCGTTCACCTTATTGTAAATAAAATCGCATTCCCCGAGACCGCCTTCCTAGCAGCCAAAGCACTAAAGTTGCACTGTTTACAGCATCGTTGCGCATACGTCTATTTTATTCCCAACAGTACCTACAAGGAAACGATTTCCTTTGACTATTATTTTTTGTTTTGTTCCGCTCCACCACCACCACCATCTGCTCCGATTTGCCCAATACTAAACAGTTCTCTTCGTTTCGTTTCGTTTCTTATTTTCAATTTTTTCTTTTAGAAATGGAAAGTGCACCGAGGAACATTCAAGTGCGCCCGTTAAGTTCATCGACAATGGTTATCACTTGGGAGCCACCTGAGACGCCTAATGGACAAGTGACTGTAAGTTTTCGCTCTACCGGAAGTGCCCCCACCCAACGAAATAAGTATGCTTTGCTGACAACGACATAGTATACAGAAACATCGTTAAATATGTATTCCGTTTTCGGTACTGCATACACAGGATGAAGAAGAAAAGAAAACATTTTTCCGGCAACGGACATGCGACCGCACTGTAGGAAACATTGGTAATTCTGAAACTTTTCCTTCTATCCACTTGACACAGGGCTACAAAGTGTACTACACGACCAATCCCGGCCAGCCGGAAGCTTCCTGGGACTCACAGATGGTGGACAACAGCGAGTTGACAACCATCTCGGAGCTGACGCCGCACGCAATCTACACAATCCGGGTTCAGGCGTTCACTTCGATGGGAGCCGGTCCAATGTCCAACCCGGTGCAGGTCAAAACACAGCAAGGTAATTATTTGATGTGATTGTTCCCTCACTTCCCCGCATCGCTGTTTACCGTTCGCCGCTCCAGCTGTTCGCCTGATGGAATCCTTTTGTGCTGGGACAAATGATTACAAAACAAATGTGGTCGACCGGCTGGCTGGCTACTTACTTATTCAAATAAGCACTAATAGGGTGTTAATTTTGGCCAGGTTTACCACACTTGGTGTTCCCACGGAAACAATGGTTGCCAGGAGCATAAAAGTTTCAGGGAAAATAAACTTGCCATTTAACACTAGCAGCATTGTTGGTCCGGTGTGGTTAGGAGGCTTTTGTTATTCTGGAGTGGTTTGTCAAGCCACTTTAGCATTTTTTGATGGTGAATATGTATAAAAATATATGTGGGGGATCTTTATACTAGTTTAGCGTAGGATATATTAATTTCTAAAAAAAAAACGATTTTAATCCACCGTACAGAGTGATGAGATATTTCTTATAACTCGTATCACTCTCTTTGGATATTATATTGATTAAGAACATTTACAACAACTTGATGCTTCGCAATGGTTTTGATAACACAAACTACATGGGATAGTGGCAGGACTCAGAGAATCACTCAAATTGGCATAGGACAACAAAGTGGGATAATAGCCTATAAAATAGACATACAAACGAATTATTACTAATACTCTGTTAATAACATATCTAAATTCTTCAATCAATGCATTGTGCGTTGCGTTGCGTTGTGACGATGATTTTGGCGGATTGCACACTAACTTCATCATGTTTGACTGCTGATTATCTAATAAGAGTTGCTTAGGAAATGATAAGTTGGAATTCATACCAATCCGAGCCATATTAAAACCTCAACAACATGATAGCCATCATTGCCGGCCGCCCCCATCTCTATCGTTCATGGGGAAGGATAAAGGATAAGGTAGACGGGAAGTGTTGATGCTCCACCTACTTAACGGAAGGACGACGATTCATCAGACTCTTCCATAGGTGTCGCGGAGTTGGTGGTTTGGAAGGGTATAATGTCTAGGATTCGCTCCAAGAAAACGATGCGACCTGTAAAGCATATTTTACTCGGTAGTTGTTTAGTTAGTCTTCGAGTACACGATCACTCGAAAAAGATGAGATCTTGTTTAGTTTTTGGTTCTTTTTAAACTCTGGGCGGCTGGCCACCGAGAGTATCCTATGTTCCCTAAACAAAAGCAATTTCAACTCCACAAGGCCGACCGTGGGAGTATTGCCTAGAAAAGCTAATCTTATCTGCGTAATGGGTCGGATCACTATTTATTGCAACAGTATTTAGACAGAATTCGCTACTTCTTCTCTACGATATATTTATTGGGTTGAAAACTACCGAGTGATAACACATTATACAGGCATAGAGTTTAGATAGCGCGAGATGTTATAAATCAAGGAAAGTATTTATTATTTTCCATATAGGATTGTTTGTGGAATACAAGTATACGAGCGATAATAACGAACACTGAAGGGAAATATAAAGGATTGTTAACCTGATGCGCGGGTTTGTTAGCATTAACGGAGCTTGAAATTAGGTTTATAAAAACAAACGCGGCGAATTTTCAATATGTATTGACCCGTGATCATCGATACTAGTCAGATTAAAATCTTATTGGAGCTATTTTCCGATCAATTATTCACTTTAACGGCAATGTTTTCTCGACTAGATCTGTTCGCACCCTCTCATTCTGCTACTATCGGCAGAAGGCTGATAGCACCCAGTCGTCGCCGGTCTAAGGACCAAATGTCATCAATAGACTTAGACTCGCGTGGAGGCATGAGATAGGAAACTTTGAAAATTTTGTTATCCCACAGTCTAACGACCTAAATTCTTCAATCAATGCATTGTGTAGGGAAAACTGAATTCTCCTAAAAGAGCTATATATGTTGTGCTAGGCCAAAAATATCGAAAATAATTATTGAATCTTACTCTCAATAGCGTTTACTCAAATTTCCAACGCGACTGAGAACTAAGAACTGAAATTGCAGCTCTTAATATCCCGCTTCCTCTGAAGTGTACGCGTGCATTGTTCAAACTATATATTTTCGATATATCATTTTCTAAAAGTGACTTCTCAGTGGTATCTTTGATTTGAATTATTATTGCTAATCCTATCGACAAAGAACATAATAAATCTCTCATATTTCGTCAGGGAAAATCATTTTCATTACTGGAATTTTTTCGCGAAACTCTTCGATAAACTTCCGTTACCCGCGCTAGTGAACTGGGTGCACGCTACTCTGAAAATTTAGCGAAATCGGCTTAGGGCACTAGAGGGTATCGTTCAGAGCCATTTGCGCGACTATCGGTGGGTTAAATCTGTAAAGAGTACTAAAAACTGAAATAGAAACTGCGTTGTGGAGCGACGGTCACTACTCCGTTTATTAAAAAAATAATACAAATAAAAATTTTCAAATGCTTTATAATTTACACAACCTTATTTGGGAAAGTTTGTTTAATAAACTTTTGAAGTATTGTATAGGGAAATGCTGAAAATTCCTGTATTTTCTGAATCCGCAACATATATAAACCCTTAAGTATACGTACCAATTAATTTAGGTAACCAAAGGTAAGGTCGCCAAATTTTGGAATATATCGTTAAATTAACCCCTTAACATTTGATGTAGTTCGATGCAATAGAAAAACAATCCTCAAAAATAGGATAAATCTATCAATGTGGGACACAGTGAATAATAAATACAGACCCGTTTTTATCAGCCCCATGGTGTATTTTAGGCTGACGAAATGGGGACATTGACTAAATCAGGATATGTTTCTTTCTTTCTGTATTATAAAAAACCGAAGCTGTTAAAATATTCTTGTCTAGTCCCTTGATGTAATCTCATAACTATTTCTTACTATTTAAAATAAATTTCCTCGAAAGTGGTCTTCCAGCGCACAATTTAAAAAAGATTTGATTTTTTTTGTTGAAAATTTTCGTCTTTAAGATAAGAAAAATATTCTCAAGAAATAATTTAGTCGAATTCAGCCTTGTTCGTCTGCTAGAGCCCATCAAACATGTTTTCATATCAAGCTGATAAAATCGGGGATAGACTAAATCGGGGGCTGATCGAATCGGGTCTTCACTGTACTATAATAGATATAGACAGTATTCGAAGAAATTTCTTTTGGACAAGTTTAGAGCGACATTGTTTCTACTTACTTGGAGTCAGCGGCGTAGCCAAAATTTCGGTTTGGTGGGGGTTTGGTGATAATCAAACTTACTGTCAAAATGGCATAATTCTGAAAGCGTCGAATTCACGTTTTAAAAATTATTGAGAATAAAGTTTTCAAAAAAGAATAGCAGACTTCGTGCCTTTAGCAAATTTGTCGAGACTGTCAACTAAATTAGTTTGAACAGTGAATTCTCCATAACTACTTCTAAGAGAAATGGCCGCCAAAATTATTTTATCAGGACATCATCTGTCCTCCGTACCGTACCGTGAGAACCGGTAAAGAGGGACAAGTCAGTCTTGGTGGACTTCAGTGATTCGTAGTTATGCTGCCTAAGATCGACCCCTATCAACAGAAGGCAAAAGTTAGGCCTTTTTCTAAGCATTCTGCCATTCCTAATTTTCCGATCTGTATACTTCACATCCTTGCTCCCATTTGAGTACTATGGCTCTAAATTTTCATAACTTTCCCTACCCAGTAATCTCTAGCTAATTGAAAGTCGTTAAAGTGTATTTTTTAAAATTTAGTTAGATAATGTTTTTAAATAGCTCAATATAATTTTTATAAATTGTACTCACAATTTGGTTTCCGCAAAACAAATTCGCATTCGCAATAGAATGTATATAAAAGATTGATTTATATTTATATGGAATGATATGCTCCTAACTTTTCAAAGGGTTGCAAAACTCTGATTTTCTGGTCTACCTGTCTGTCCTGTCAGTCGTTTGCTTCACCAGCCATAGGTTGTCAGATGTGACGCAACTGGTGTAACACTCATTTAAACTCAGTCTGATTTGCGTACGAGGGGTATTTGTCCACAACATCCTCCCCCACGTGTCCCTTGAACTTCCAGTTCGACGTCACCTCCAGCACGGACATGTAGCAAGGCCAGCTTAGTTACAGGTCCATCACGCCTAACCGTACCCTCAGAATCGCGCACGTCAGCCCGACGTGGTGTGCTGTCTGTACCCGGATAAGTCTTTACCACCCGACCTCTAAACCAACGGTTTCTCACTCCCTCACCACCAAGTCATTTGGTTCGTCTAGCCATAGGCTGATACTCCCTCAACTAGCGCCGCCAAAAAATGTTCAGTGTATGTTGGATTTGGTTCCAACTCCTCGTCAGTGCCATTCCCTCGTGCACAGATGTCTTCTCTGGTTGTTTTACCCCAGTTGAGTTCAACATCAAAAAATGATTTGGCGTCAGTGGTTCATGAGTATCGCTCGCGATTGGAACGAAGATCAAAGGGCACGAATTGATCATGCACCTGGCTTCAGCTAGCACTGTTACCAATGCTTCTTTATCGAGCTTCCGTTCCAATGGCAATGCACCCAAAGCGACCTTAACTGAACGAACCATTCTTTCCCAACAACAATAACACACAGTGGAGATTGCACCCGCCGACTGTGAGGAGCAACGTTCCCATCTCGAATTATTTTTCAGATTCAACATTGGTTTCGCTATAAAATGACTAAGAACATATGCTGGTCTAAGTTCTTCCTCCGACTCCTTCGTCTCTTTTGTCTGCAATCATTCGGCCACTCTTGCTGATCATCACACAAGAACAATGATCCCATCATTATAGGCTATCTGGTCCAAAGGATGGACCTCGTCCCCATTTCGTGGCATCGTCAGTGACGTTGAGTTCAGGTGGGACCCATCGCCATTCTGTAACAGTTGATTTAGTCAAAATCTCGCTGATACCGAACGCAACGAATTGCCGATAGCTACGTGGATCAGACTTAGCATTTTAATGTGATTCATCTTCCTTAGGACCACTGCTTCCATCGACCGAGCACTTCCAAGGGAATCTTCTCATCCCAGTCAGTTCTCGCCCTCCAGACATCTTGGATAAGGATTTTCTATGAATGACAAACGCCGCCACCAGTCCCATGGAGTAGTAAGTACTCATCACCAACCGCACCATTTCCCGTTTGATGGGCTCTACTTCACCTTCAATCAGCGTGCGAACACGGTCACTCTAGTTCTATGAAAGGTATAACTATCTTCCTTCGGTATCCAGACTGTACCCAGCAGACGTTTAGCTTCACCTTCTCCAACGAATCGCTTCATAGTAGGCGGGTTGGTTTCTCCGATCCGGTCCATCACGGTGCGCTGGTTCCGCATTATGAACTCACCAGTGGCATGAACTTTTGCCACCTCTAACACCAACTCAACAGCTTCATCAGGGTTGTCGAAACTATCAAGGTAGTCATCGACGTAATGTCTTCCTTTAATCGCTTTAGCAGCCCTGGAGTAGACTTCCGCATGTTCTGCATTCTCATTTTTCGCGAATTGTGATTATGCAGAAGAACAAGTTGCACCAAAAATTGCTACGTCCACCACCATCCATTGGCAAATCTGGCGAGTCTCTCCATTTGTATAACTGTGCGCTACGATCTTCCTTTCGAATAGCTATTGGATGGAAAATCCTCCGCGCAATCGCGGAATCCACACATCACCCGCAGTAATGGTTCAAGTAAATCTGGACCGCTCAACTACTCCGTATTCAATGATACATCCATTACTCTGGTTGCCGTATGTAACCCATCTCTTTCATCTCAGCTATCTGTCGACGCAAGATATTGTATAGCTCTGGATCTCTGCTAAGCCGCTTCTCGAGGCAAATCAAACGTTTCTCTGCCATATATTACTATCTGGAAAGTTGACGACGTCATTTTTCAATAGGAGACCGGTTTGAAATCTATCACTGTCAATACGTACAGTTGTTTCTTCCAGGATCTTTCGGGCTCTTGAGTCTTCCTCACTCTCCTCTCGACAGTGTGATAATCCCCAAACTTTATAAAGCAAAGAACCTTTGGCCATAGGCGGGTAGATCATCATCGGCTGTTTTCGCGTTGATGTGCATCTGACGGTGAGGGAATCGGTTATTGCTCCGTAGGCTTCCATATACAGCCCATCGAATGCGTGTTTTAGTTGCGATCGGTTCACCGATACATCTTTCCCGTAGTTTCAGGGTGACCAGCAAGTGAACATTATTCACTTCAATGATCAATCCAGGGTTTGCAGCTGTAAAGCGTTTCACTGGAAGCCCCTTGAAATAATCGAAACGTTGTTCCATCTCGTTGAAGTTGATCTCTGCCTTATACCGCCGATCACAACCGTCAGGGGAAACATTCAGTGCCACTTGTTTTCTATCGACAAATAGTTTTTTAAACGTAGCACGCTATTTGCTGGCCTCCACCGCATGATAAATAAGATTTTTGCACTTTTTTCCAAGGTATGCTTGAATTACGACTGTTCGACTCGAGATGTACCTGCTTGCTTCCTGGGATCACACTTGACCGCTGCATAAATGCTTACGAACGCCTTCTCCTTCCCTTCACGGATCGCCTACAACTCTGCTGGTTGCAGATGCAATTGTCATCATATAATCTTCAAAGTTGTTCAGGTCTTCCATCGGTAAATTTTGCTGGTAAATAGCCCAGTTAAGTTTTACCGTGGCTAGATGGCAATGTTTCTATGAGCTCCTGCAACAAAGTAGGATTCTACAGATGGTTTGAGCATCCTATTGCCTTTAAGTGCCCGCATAAGTAGCGCACCATCATACCAATGCTGAATATACCATTACGAAACAGTTCGTATTTTATACGGTCCATCACAATAGAATCATATAAATAAGTCTAAAATAAGCAACAAAAGCGCGAAGCTGTTGTTTCATAACAATACCAAAATAGTCTAATTCCGACGCAACCTCAATATCAATACAAACCAAAATCGCTACATGAAAGAACAATGCCTCGATTTACTTTGTTGCCAAGCCCCCGGTTAAATGATTCGAAAATCACAGCCCGTCGGATTTGCAAAACCCAGTTCCGGTCCCACAAATCCGCTGGAAAGTGCTCCCCCGAGGAACCTATCAGGCCAACAGAACACCATCAATTGGGTAGCCTTTGTCATGTTGTGACACCTTTTCGTCCTCACGCCCCAGTGTGTGTGTGAGTGTGGAAATGTGCGGTTAAACTACTTTACATATATGCAAATTATGCACATTCAAATGTGCTCACTTTTCATTTACACGTCCATCACTCAATTCACTCGCACCTCGTCCACTACTAGCACACGCGGTCCGTCGATCGCATTTTCGTCGTACTCCGCATATATCGTTGTTACTGATATTTTCTTTCTTTTTCTATATTTTCCCAGGCGTTCCCTCCCAGCCGAGTAACTTCCGTGCTACCGATATTGGCGAAACAGCTGTCACTCTCCAGTGGTCCCGGCCGACTCACTCAGGCGAGAACATCGTACACTACGAGCTATACTGGAATGACACCTATGCAAACGAGCAGCATCATCAGTATGTATTAATGTTGTTTTATGGCGCTTTTGCTTCCGGAAAACACGAAGCGTGGTACCGGACCACCCCACCGAGACGGGTACACGAGACCACGAGGACAATCTATGCTGACAATAAATGGAATGCTTTAGTTCATTGCGATGCAGTGAAATGGGTGATTTTTGAGCTCCCACAGCTGGGGCTTTCGGACAGCCACGATGTATGGACATTCAGATTTTATGAGGGCTTTGTCTAACCGACTTTCATTGCACTCTGGCAGTGAAAGTCAGAGGATTTGAAATAATTTACAAAATGTTGAGAAGAGGAATGCTTGAGATTTCATTTGGGTGGTCGTGTTTGCTTTTTTCATGGCAAATATAATTTCACACTCGAAGAGGAACAAAAAAAACGAGAGCGTTTGTTTTGTTAAAATGTAATTGTATATATGGGGTTGTCTGTGGTTTGTCTCGGTTAACCATGCGTCTCCATCAAAATGAGATTCAAGGATTCGAATGGTGGCGCACGAGTCATCGTAATTTTTTCATTCCAATTACTGAGAAAGCATCAATTTCCGCGCACCTAAGGAATGGTACTTGTAATTTAGCGCACCGCATTTTTTGGATAATAATCTCATAAGAACGTGAACAGTAAAGTGTGAACTGATATATTGAGTCGAATAGTAGTCCACAGAGGGAAAACATAAACTGTAGTCTGTGAAAATTGCACGGCATAGTTCACTAGTTTACATTCCAAGTGCACTAGTTTACACTTTGCACTACATTTCTGTTTCGACAGATTTCGCAGTCAATTCCTAGTTTCCATGGCAATTGCAGAGTTAGCACATCACAACAATATCACATATTGTTCGACAAAAATCTACAAATAAGTTCTAGTTACTAAACTTAAAAGGTAATACTGTGGCCAAAAAACAAGCCATGATTTATGGAGACCCACCGACTTTGATATTTTTTAAAATTACTTATCTAGGAGAAAGCTCTTCGTGTTTTCCGAGTTCAGTAGGCCTTAGTGAGAGATAAGAAAAAAAATATAAACTAGAGCTACAGAGGTTTTAATCAAACACCTTCAATTTCGATCTTCTCATTCTGGTAGACTTATTTATGTTTCCAAAACCGCTGTTGTTTTATTTCGGAATTCAATTTACTGTTACTAGGTAACAGCTTTTAGGAACATCGTTGCTGAATAGCATCACATAGAAAGTAGTTTTTGCGTGGTCATTTTTCTGCTCTTTTGACTATTTCCCGCTATATTCATTATATTTTCAAGATGTCGAAACATTATTTAATTCGACGCGTTAGGTTATATCAAATTAAATTAAAGTTTTGTTGAGTTTCTATTCACTGCAAATGAATAATATTTGACCGTAGATTCTAAATGCTACCGATCTATTCGCACTTATAACCAAACAACAACATCCCAATCATCAAAATAACACCCAACAGAAATTGATCGATCATTCTCTCCGAACTTCCAGGCGCATCCCTAATACCGAAACCTACACGCTGAGCAGCCTCTACCCCGATACTCTGTACTACTTCTGGCTGGCGGCACGCTCCCAACGGGGCGAGGGTGCCACAACTCCGCCGATTCCGGTTCGCACAAAGCAATACGGTAAGTTCTCGCCATTCTCTTTTTATCTTTCCAACGATACTACAACTGTGAGTCATTAGAGACTGTTATTTTGATTTTTGTTCGAAACGTTAGAGATAAGAAGTGAGATTGTTTTTGAAAGTTAAACAAACATATATGCCCAGTGCCCAAATAAGAACTATAAGCTAAAGAACATCCGACTGGACGTTGTTTCCGCTGAAAGCTTTAATAGCGAGTGAACTGTAGGGCCACGTGGTTAGCACATTTTTTGAACTAGATGATGACAGTATTGAATGCGATGAAGCAACGTACCAACTGCTATGAATAATCGGTGAACAATTTTGGATCGAGTTAATTTTATTTTCGGTTCAAATTCTTATTATCCCTCGCATTTCTAATCCATGACCAGCTTTATTGAGTTCATACCTTCTGTTACGTTTAAATTTTTGGACTTAATTGCAAATGTGCGATAAGTAAGTAAAATCTTTTTCCGTTTCTGTGTACTGTGAGCGAGTGTGAAAAGAGTGTAATTCGAGCGAATGAATGAAACTCCGCCATGTGAGCGTGATGAGCGTGTACGGCCATACGGCTCGCTTCACATTATTTCGTTTAATACTTTTCATATCCAGTTTTTGGACTATTCGTTGTCAGCGGCAGTTTGAATGTTTTATTCTGGAAGCAATTGTTTTTCCTGATTTCGTCATTCGAAATTGCATGCCCAGAGTATACAGTTCTTTATCGATGGTTGTCTTGTGTTTTTCTGTTGCATTTTTTTCCTTTTTTTCTGGTCCAGATTTTCCCCCTTCAATGATGCTAGTCCAATGCTTTGTTCCTATGTTCGAATTTTGAAAGGTTTCCTTTTCACCGTAATATGCACTTAAACTGCACTGATTGATGAGCACTGGTTGTGTAAAGCACCTACTTTCAATTCTCGTAATAAGTTTCTTTGCACTGTAGTTGGTTTTATTTTACAAATCATGGCCAATGTAGGTAATTACATTCGTCGATATTAAGCGTATTGAGTACAAGGTGCTAGGAAATACTATATTTTCTCATAATTGCGTTAGTTTGCTTTGCAATAATTACTGGTATTAGTTTGTAGTCTTCTTTCAAGATTAGATTCGATTGATTTTTTGTTCATCTAATTATGATGTGTATATTATGGGATAAGTAAAAGCTAAAGTCAGAATGTAAGAGAAAAAGAAATGCTCGGCGGACAAATTGAATGGCTTTTATTTAATATTTACTCACTGAAGCAGCTACAATGAAACCAAATTACCGCACACTCATCGTAGCCCAGGGATAACATAAGGGTGTGTGCATTGGGTCAGAATCCCAAGGGTTGTTGCTTCGAATTCTGCCTCTGGGGTAATTTTTTTCACATAATTGCGTTTGTTTAAATCACCATTTTGATCTGTTTTCTCCGTTGGATACTGCCAACAAAGCCCCGTGTTTTTATTGTTAAACCGTGTGATATATTATTTACATAAAAATTGTTATGGTTTGGCATTTTCATTTGGCCATGTCAACCTAGGATACCACCATTCCTGCGGGTTAGCTTGATAGTACATTCAAACTAATACTATTATATATGTGCCTTTTTACAAACTTTTGAAATAACTGATTGTAAATGTCATACCGGTAACTATTTCATAATTCATCTTTTAGTAACCTGAAAAAAATTTGGAAATTTCTAAAACGTTACAGAATGTACGTTTGTTGAAAAAAAAATATATAGAAAGGTCGTACACACCTTCCCCAGTCATCATTAAACTAATGAGACAAATGAGCTGATACTCTCCCGTAGTGTAAACGGGTAAGAAATAGATCTAAACCTCTTCACCTGGAGGGAGGCGGGGATTGGGTTTAAAATAATATTAGTCATCTGAGAGGTTGAAATACACTCACTATATAATACGCAGAGCAGTTCTCTAACCAGCGCTGTACCATTAATAAAATAATCACTAGACAACGCATTTGCATATCCATTCGTCACCAGATAGCGCCACTGAAAGTTCGTTAGAAAATCAAAGCAAAAATGTCTAAGATATACTTCCTTTATGGCTGTACTGTAGCAATAGTTATTTGGTAGTGCGAGAGTCTCTAAGCATGTTGCGTTTAATTCCGCTTTTTCACACGTTCATTTATTGAGCAGTTTCTCCGTTACCCCACTTAAGACTGTTCACTCGAATGCAGCAATTTTCCAACCATTCCTGTAACTTAGCAAACATTTCTGTCTGATTGGGCTTATTAATATTATGTTCCCAGTAATCTGGTTCTGAGGTACAGTTCTGTAATAGTAGCTCTGTTACATTCCGGTATATCCTATTAGGCATACGTACGTTAGGCACAATAGACTTTAGGCATAAAGACATTATGCATAATGAACGCTAGGCATAATGGACATCATGTTGATGCATCACTTACAAGAACTCATTTTTCGATGGTGATGGTGTCGGCTGGCAAGAGCGTGAATGTTTTTTGATCTTGTAGAATTGCGCTGGATGTTGGCCAAATTCTAACTAAAAATCTTTGTTCAAATAAAAGAAGCAGATCGTACTATTTATACGGGAAAACTTATTTGTAGTTAGGTTAGGAAAAATACATACGCCTTTCATTAGTACTTACATACGCTTATTGAAATTGTCCAAGAAGAATATATTTGCCTTGAAGAGCAGCTCATGAAATGATGAAAGATAAATTAAATTATATTATCTATTCAACGAATGTACAAATATTGCTGCTTTTACAATAATTTCCTCATATTATTCGTTTCAGTGATTACATTCTTCTTGCAATCAAATGAATATCCATGTACTGTGTCGAAATAACATCCGTGGCCTAATGCTTAGTCTGTCTAAAATATTGTAATTGTACACTTCGTGTACGAACTTAAGCACGCTATTTCGTACCAAAACACGTGCACATGTTCGCCTGCACAACCGAACCCCATGTACGTACACGATGTGCGTACACGTAGGTTTGAGGCACCAGTTTTCTCTTTCTCACTGTCAATATCACTAGCGTTGACTCTTTTTGCCTTGTGCGAATCGTTCTCGTGTACGCACCGGTGTACGCACACGAATGTTCGAACTAGAGTTCGTACATCGTTCGCTTGGGTTCAATGTTCGAGGCGAACCTGTATATCGAGACGAAACAAGTTTGAGGTTGAACGCGTGCACGAAATTTTGTACACAGGTACAAAATTGTAGATGTTCAATGGGAAGTCTGTTGTTGATTTTGCAGTCTCTCGTTAAAGCTATACGAGAGGATGGTTGTGGCATTGCATACATTGTCCTAACCCGAAAAAACGAGCGTTAGATTAAAATCTACCATATTTTTTGTAAAATATGCCTATCGTGCATTATGCTTAACATACATTATGTCAATCGTTAATTATACCTAACGTACATTACGCCTAACGTAATTATACCCAACGTATGTATGCCTAACATACTTACGCCTAACGCTACGAATGCACAGTGATCATATAATTTAGGGGGAATTTTTACTAAAATAAACAACTTAGCCTTATAATAACCTTAGGAAAGTGGTTATGCATTGCAAAGTCTTTCTTCTCTTTCAAATTGCAGCTAGGATGATTATAACTTTAGCAAGATCTAAAATTGAAATTCTTAACGGTTTGAGATAGTGAGTTAATAAATTGTTTTATTCATATAACTCCTATAGTTTTTTTTACACTGAAGTAACCGATGGACAACATCAAGGATATTTAAAGGTGCATAATTTATTGCAATACACCACGCACTAAACTATTCACGTTACAATGTTATGAGAACTTTTACATAAAAATATAACTTTCTCATTATCTTCGATTTGAGCAAATAACATTAAATATTAGGGGATGAGCATAGCGTAGTTGGTAAATCTATTGCCTTGTACGCAGCTCACCTGGGTTCCATTCCCAGTCCCGCACATAGGGTTAGAGATTTTCCCGAAAGAGATTCCTCTAACCCGAAAAGAGCCGAATGACCATAAGGTTGAAATTAAATATTGTTTCTTTCATACGAAATATCCTACTATTTAGTATAAATCATTAGAAATTAGTAATGGCGATATTTCTTCATATTATACAATATTTATTAAAAGAATAGTCTTTTTTGTAAAAAGTGCTTATAACTTTCTATCAAATAAAGCTATAGGTTCGGTGTTTTAAGATAAATATTTCTGAAGTCATTAACATAATTAAAAATCAAAACTAAAAAAGTTATATACTGTTATGTTTGTGAAATGTCTTGTAAAATTAAAAGTATAAGACATAGTGCTCCAGTATCTCCGACAAAATTTTTGAAAATATAATAAAATTCGTCAATTCTCTGGTGGACTGCAAAACGCTATCTCGAACCATTGAAAATAAACTTTCAGTTTTTTTTGTGAAAATAAAACCGACTAACTATTCAGCTTAATAGAAAAGTCTTGTACAACTCAAAACTGGTCCGAAAGAACGAAATTTATATGTTAAAAGTAATGTAAACTTTTTACTTTAGTTTTCATTTTACATTAACATATCCCTTATTAGATTTTTGAAATCAATCCAGTGAAATTTTAAAAAATATCGTGCTTGCATTTTTTGTCAATTATACTTGAAATCATGACCTGATAGTAATTGAAATAGAATTATCTTTTGTTTGTCCCAATCAGTGATACTGGATTCCCAAAAAACTTATTTGGACAAAAAAAGTCATTACTTTTTAACGATAATAGCTACGATATGTTGTGGATAGAAACAAATTATCCGACATGAAATAATTACAAAGTTGTCTGAAGATTTCTTCAGTTACAAATCAATACCGCAAAAGTTATATGAATGAAACCGTTTTTCAAAAAACATGCATGCTGTGCCACTGTACATATAATGGTGGTATAGACAAACATTCAGCGGACCTACACTAGAGACATTTTAAGATATATTAAGTTCCGAAACAACTTAATACATTTGACAGATAAAGCGACAATAAAACATAAATTAAAAAAAGTACCATAGTTCCGTACAAATATACTCCAAATATACTCAAAACAAGCTTTTTGGAGTTGGACGTTTCTACCTCACTTGTAATATACAGAATGTTGGTTTCGGGTGCTGTTCCATATTAATGGCTCTGTTCGGGATAGACTGAATAAAAGTCTGACCATGCCTTTTCTTTGCCGACGACATGTACGGGATTCAACCGACGCCAAAGTTTTTCAAAGTGAACTGGACAACTTCAGTGCGTGGTGTGATCTAAACAGAATGGTTTCAAACCCGAGCAATTGCTCGATTGTTCGTTTGTTCGACTCGAGCATTCCGGACCATTTAAAAATAACATGACGCTTTTAGGAGGGGGGAGGTGGTCCGAGAAATTGTGACATATTGTTACCTATGAGGGAGGGGGAGTAAGCTAGAACGTTACGTAACATGCTTTTACTGAAGAAAAAAAAATTTCATGGAATTTGTTACGTAATAGGGGAGGGGGGATAGAGAAATTTGTGACAATTTGTTACATTTGGGAGGAGGAGTCAATTTTGGGCAATTTTTGCGTTACACAATTTATGAATGGCCCCTTCCCAGAAAGTCTCATGTCAAGTCATCTTCAACTGACTTTCAAACCACATACTGCATAAAGTGTAAGTCGTTAGTGATTGTGGCACTTTAGATTGATAGGTAAATCGGCCATGGTTATCGAAATGGAAGTAGTTCAGCACAGCAAAAAAAATCTTGTAACTCTACATCTTGCCAGATGCACATAAAAGGAGCGTCCCAATTCACATAAATTTACATTTAATTACTTGTAAAAATGTGAGTTGTTCGGCTTTCCCTGGGTCATTCAGTCTGAATTTTACATCACAAAATTTAATTTTACATATCAGAACATGTAAAATCCTAGTACGAGACAGACAAATACGTCGCTACATCGTTTAAGTCATATGTAATTTTCATTTTTTCTAAGAGTGAGTATATGTATTTATTTCATGTTACGTATGATTAAATTTTAAGATGAGTTTCGGTCTTCTGTCGTTCGCACTTCATCATGGCCCAATGTGTTTCGACACAAACCATCAAAATTAGCCACATATCACTCTCGTACGGTTTTTTAATAGCGACATGACACCAAATCAAATCAAACCAACGATTTATTATCATAATGTTTCAAAACAGGAAAAGCCCTTTAGTGGAGTCACTCAGTTTTGTAAATCTCACCGTTCATGGTGCCTTTGGTCACAAATGGTTCACTAAGTTTACCGCAGGTGTATATGGCCTGCCAAATCAGATACTTCGAAGCAAAGGTCGACAGCTTTTTCCGTTTGAAACGGTCATCCACAGAAAACTTGTCCTTACCCTGGAACCTTTGAGACCGTCGAATGATGTATATCTATCAATTTTTCCAAAACACGATGCGAGAACCTAGGATTTTGCATGTTAGTGCACCAAATTCATTTCCGAACGGTTTGCTGATTTTCTTCTATCCCGGCCGGAATTACACTGACAACTGCACTACTTAGCGGATGTAAACAATACACTACAATGAGAATTTGGCACTCAACGTTAGAATATTGCTCTTTTGTTTGTAATCCGTACTACCAGAACGGGGTTGGCGGAATAGAGGTTGTCCAACATCGGTTCATATAATTCGACATCCCCCAGGGCGAAACAGATTCCATCTGCTGATCTACTAAAACCTTTGTCAGTTACTACTCTCAGCGTCCGGAGAGGCTGCTCTCAAACCCTATTCGTCTCGAATTTACTGTCTACCAGTCTACTCTACAGTTCTCGAACGCCTTTGTTCGAGGACTACGCAATAACTCTCTCCTGTGACTACCTTTCATGAGAACTAACTACTTTCGCCACAGCACTGTTACTAGACCTTAGCGAGTTTTCAACACCGTATTCGATTTCCACTTGACGAGTAATGCAATTAATGCTAGGTTTATGTCTACCCTTAAATGTAACCAGTGTAAGTAACCATCATTGAAGCTTGTCAGTGTAAATACAACAAATAAACAAAAACAGTACTCATTCAATACGTCATTACCCAAATAACAAATTAAATTTTATGTTACGTATGAGGATGTCTTCAAAACTAATTTCTTAAAACCGAACATAAAACCAATTACTCTACGAATCTGCTTCATAACTTAAAGGTCTATACATAAGATGGTTCTCAAAAGTATTTTCCAAAGTTCTCCAAAAACTTTTAGGTTCTATCGAGACATTCTTATAATATATGTCAAGATTTTCTTAAAACTATGATATAAGTTTTGATAGTTTTATAATTTTCTTTTTTAAGACACTACCCAGTTAACCAGGTGTCGTATAAGGATGACCAACAAGAATCGTATAAGCATACAATTTTTATCGGAATCGTATAAAGGAACATCGTATGTATACGCACTATAAAAAAATTTACCTTAACTAGTATGTTGTGATGACTCCTTTACGATTCTCGTATATGTGTGCAAACTAAGTTATATAATGTATAAAGGGATCGTTATTAGTGCAGTAGTATGACTCAATTACGACTACTCAAATGAGTGTCGGTAATAGCCAAATTAATCCATGTATTGTACGCCAAGAATCGTAAAGCAAAGGGTGGTGGCATTGTTATATGATATAAAATTTCCAAAAAACTCGACGCGCCTTTGAGCAAAAAAAAGCAATATTATCCCTCAAAAAGCCAATGGGTCTTAGAGGCCCGGTTAGTTATAGTTCTCTAGTTTCAATGAACTTGTAATTAAAAATACAAATGATCGACCGTTTTCGGGCTTTCAATTCTTTCACTGATAAAGACGACAAAAAAAAATTTGATTACATTGGGTCTTAGGAGCGATGCTTCTTGAAGTCACAATTTTAGCTTGCCTTTTTGAGGGTTATGAGAAATATTATACCGTTTAATAATGGATGTATATTTCGGGGCAGTAGGGTGTCCCACAATGACGTCATGTTGAAAAAAATCATTGGGCTCACTTCCCAAATGAAAGGTTAGAGTATTAGGATCACTTTCTTCTTTGGAGGGAATTCGATAAAACGCCCCTACTGGTGGCGACTTTAGATTTTTTGAAAAATTAGCCGATTTTGGGTAAAATTTCAAATTCATGCCTGTTGAAGTGCTCCTGAACTGTTCTACATTTCTTTCAGTATTTTTTTATTTTTCTAGTGATCCAAATAGAGAAGTTTGGCGACTTAGTTTGTTCAATTTTTCGATTATATGAGCGGCAGAGCCATTAAAACTTACCGGAAAGTGCAGTTTTTAATGTTTTTCAGTGCATCTACAAAATTTTAAAAATATATGGAACACTTCAAATAGTTTTGCTGAATATAGGGGCGTAATTTTGTTGAAGAAAGTGTATACCTACGTCTATTGGGGCATGAGTTATTTAAACTTTTGTTATATAACCTTTGACAGTTCTAGCTATTCGTCAAGAATAATACTGTTCTACATAATAAAACAATTTAAGTGTGCTTAATCCGCATATTGTTTTTCGAAAATAGAAGCGTTTCCCATACTTTTAAAATTGTGTGGATACCCAGTTTTGAAGAAAAACTAATGAAAAATGCTGCGCTTCTGATTCAAAATTTTTACAAACTAACTGGCCAAACTTTTCCATTAGAATCTCCAGAAAAATAAAAAAATGCTGAAAAAATCAAAGACAGTGCAGCAGCACTTCAATTTGAAAATTTTCCCAAATTCGTTTGAAATTTTACCCAAAATCGACCTAATTTAAAAAAAAATCAAAGGTTACACCCAGTAGGGAGTGTTTTAGCAAATTAGCAAATTAACTCCGAAGAAGAAAGTGGTCCTAGTACAATAACCTTTTACTTAAGAATTCAGCCCGACGCCCTTTTAAGCATCATTTTGGGACACCCTAGGGTGCAGTTATTGATATCCACTGTAACAAAACAATTTTTTGGTAAAATCTGAGCGTTATTTTTTCATATGTTTTATATGAAAATTCAAAGAAAAATTCAATGCGATCGAATTTTTTTGAAACATTGTTGAATCCCATCTTTATTCATGCGACTCTCTATTTTACCTTTTTTAAGGGACCTTTGATGAAAACTATTTGGACTTAAATAAAATGGATTGGTCTTGTTCAAAACAGAATTCAGTTTTTTGATAACACAAGCATTAAAAATGTCAATGTTGAACTGAAAATACGTATGTTTCATTTTTATTGGTAATCACAATTCCATCTATAAATTAACGATTTATTTCGAATCACCTTAAACAGACAAGCAACTAATGATGACTCGCCATATGTACAGTACCTTTAGATGTGGAAAGTTAAATGAGTTGGCTGTTTATACATGATTGAGCTACATTTCCCGTCTTCTCCGTTGGTCCACTTTACATATCCCGTCAGTTGTAACAGTTTGTTTATTATAGAACGTTCTTATCCAATAGTGTATTCGCTTCGTTAAACCTATACAGTTTTACGAAAGTTTTATGGCAACATACTCAAGATACATTCATCTTCAACAAGAAAGTCATAAAACTATCGTTTGGTTTTATGGCAGTTGAAAAACAATGTCGCGAAGAGGGGCTCAATTGTCTTTTAAAACTGCTGATAAGTTTAAATACTACTATGAAATATTAAGTTTTATGAAAGTTTTCTTGCAGCACTCCTAAAACCCATCAATCAAACAAAACTGCATGCCCTTGTCCAAGGCAATGATAAAGTTAATTAACCCAATTAGCATTTGTATTGTTACTTGGGTAGTCAGCTTCACTCTGCACAAAGCAAAGATCGCCTACTACGGACCTCGGCATTGAGTTTGAATAAAATAATGCTAAGAATTTCCATGCATATTTAAAATTTAATAGCTCGGTTTAACGAAAATCGCTAAAATTCCATAGCTCGGTTTACCGAAATGGGTTTCGCATTCATTTAATCACTAACTAGCATAAATTTAAGCCCAGTTACACGATAAATATCGTTTCTAATGGTAAATGAGGGACAAGCCTCCCTTTTCCATAAGACATGAGGGCAGATTCGAGCGATTCGCAGTAACTCTGTCTAAGCTCTTACCAGCAGAAGACAAAAAATAGTTCGTGAGATCGCTCTAAGAATGGTTGGTTTCAAAATCATTCAATGAAGGACGTTCGTTTCACCAACGTTCGACGACGCCCAAATAACCGTTCAGCAGACGTCCATCGTTGAATCCGTTTTGAACGATTTTGAAACAATTTTTCGGACTTCTCCCTGGGATCTATCTGGCCTTTTCAAATCATTACTTTCACTTGAGTATTATGGCTCTAAGCTGTTCATAACATGATCTAGATAGTAATCTCTAGTCAATTGATTGTAGCGCCTTTTCATTTGTACATTCTCCGCACAATCTTTTATATCCCAATCGTTCATTCGGGTTTGAATGTGAGTTTCAGTAATTTGTGACTCTTTAAGTATTATACAAATTTTAAGACCCACAAACGTCTCGAGTTGTTGAAGGATTCCTACAACTGCATAGATATAACCTATATTTATCATCTTCCAGTTTTTGTTTGTTACACCAATATAACGGAAGAGTTGCACCTGAATTTTTTTTTTGCGATAAAATTACTAACCAGGTGGTACCATGTTAGAACATCATTTCCTACTCGCTTTCAGTTCAAACCATGACCCGAATCAATTCTTAGCGTGGATATTTGAACTAGTTCTTCAATTCTTCTGTGTGGAATGAATCGACGACGAAGTCGGTAGTGCTAAAGAGTTAAATTCTAGTGCCAAGGAACCTTTCATAAATTACGTAGCACTTTGAGGGGGAGGGGGTACGACAAATTGTGACGTATTGTGACATATGGGAAAAGGGGAGTAAGCTAGTACGTCAAGTAACATGTTTTTCCCGAAGATAATTTTTTTTTCAAAGAATTTGTTACGTTATAGGGGAGAAGGGTATAGAGAAATTTGTGACAATTTGGGGGAAAGGGGAGTCTATTTTGGGTAATTTTTGCGTTAAGTAATTTATGAATGGGCCCAAGACCATTCATCTCTATTCGTAACCGCTTATTTCAGTTCTACAAACTAATTGGTCAAGGTTTTGTTTCATTCAGGAAGGGTAAATGTTGAAGTTTTCTTCATTCTGACTTTAAGACTTGAGAAATATTCCCCAATATTTTTGTGTGTGTTGAAGATGATTATGTATTGCTTTTTATAAAAACCATTTATTTATTTTTATTTCTAATTGAGTTGTATTTCGTTTGTTATTTTCCTTTCTTCTTTATTTCCATGTGTATTTTCCGTTCCGAAAATGATCAACCACCATCAACCAATTATAAAATCAAAACGAAAACCTACCGAAAATAATTCGACCCAAATTAAAAAAATCGTAGTACCTGGTGCACCACCACGTAACATAACTGTTGAAGCCAGCAGTCCGACGACGATCAACGTGTCCTGGCTGCCACCCCCGGTGGAGCGCTCGAACGGGGCGATTGTATACTATAAAGTGTTTTTTGTCGAGGACGGCCGCTCGGACAGCGAGGCGACAGTAACCACCCTCAATTCCACCAGTCTCGTGCTGGACGAACTGAAACGTTGGACCGAGTACAAGATCTGGGTGCTCGCCGGGACAACGGTTGGCGACGGGCCCCGCTCCTATCCGGTCACTGTTAGAACCCACGAAGACGGTATGTATTGCACTAGTTCAACTTCTCCCTTCTATTGGAAGCTTTAGTTTCGACACACAAACACTTCCCAAAATACTACCCATCAACGGATTTACCAGAGATACCAAACCCACTAAAAGCTCACCCCACCACATCAACACACCCAGATGGATCATACTATCAACAACTAACACCTCTAACTAACCAACCTCAGTGTTTTTTCGATATTTGCAGATTACTAACCATTTTGTATTTTGAAGGTTTTTAATCGGGAAATAATACTGTTAGAAATAACCGTTTTTGTAACGCAAATGAAAACAATTTTTACCATAATAGCAGCAAGGAACTAACCAATTTTTGAATTTTGAATAGCTGCTCCCTGAAGGATACTTTTTGTTTAAATTGTACCTTTTGTATAATCAACGGTCTTTCCGTGAACCGGAAATGTTTTTGTCTAGAATTTTGCATATTTAATTTCCTCCCCTCCAATAACCTTACAGCAAGAAAAAAAAATAAAAACATGGTGCCGATAGCAGCAATACGTTCGTGCAGTGCAACAACATTCCGGAATATATTTAAAACGGTTATTTTTTATGAAAGGCCCAGAAACCGCAGCAATTTTGTAGGCCACAGCAGCGCGCGTACAAACCCACGTGGGATCGGGCGGAAACTTTCGTGGTTCCATCCGCGGAACGAACCGTGGTCGCAGTGTTTAAGCCACCATTCACCGCACATGCAGCCTCCGGCGGTGGTCACGGTTTACAAATTTGGCATTTGTTTCGCACAAAAGGCAAAACAAGAGAACTCATAATTAAGTGTGCATTTCTGTACGGCCGGAGAAGCACTTTTTGTTTCAGTTATTTGTCCACCCGAATAAAAAAATAAGAATAAATTGAATGCATGCACAACAAAACTGCAGCCCAAACCGTGACTACCGGCGGAATCCATTCAGGACAAATATTTTTTTGATGTCCTACATGTTCACATGCTTTTTTTCACCCAGCGCTAAACTGTACTTGACAAAAGTTGCTTCCCCACCTAAAAGCCACCATCGAGAAAGAGTGTTACATGTAAAATATGAAATGGTATTCGCCCGCGTTCTTGAAACTGAATAAAAAATTGATTGCTTGTTCGTAGAAGTGGAATGATGGCTTTCCAAACGATAAAATTTTCCGTAAATCAAACTAATCTACCGGAATCCTCTTCGATTGCAATTTAAAGGAGTATTATTTTCCATATTTGCTTTCAAGAGGTAAACAAGTGGGGCTGATTCCGTTTTGATTAATTCAATCACAAGGGTCGAGTAGCACTAATATGCAGTAGTGCCAGTGAAACCATTTCGAGATTGAACAACTTAGTCCCAAACGTAACCAGCCTTATGTGCCGCAGGTATTCCATCGATGCGAAGCAAATTGCATTTTTATTTTTACGCTGTCAATACAACGGTGAATCGCACCGTGCCTGTTCTGGCTCAAACTTGGGTGTATCTATGTTTCGAAAAAAAAATACGAGAGATACCCTAAAAGAATTGAATGGCTGGCGTCCAAAAAGGGGTAACCTACAATTCATACGTCCTTTCCTTGTCGTTCGTTTTAGAGTTATGGTGTTTTTGGCAAAGTTCTATAGCATCTAGCGTTTAATTTGATCGTACCATATTAGTTCTAAATTCCGTCCGCTGTTATAAACTTTTAATGGAACTAGATTGAACGATGGTACTACGCAATAAAAAAATTGAATTTGTTTATCTTTTTGCAATTTTATGATTTAGAAAAAGATGTTTCCTTAACGAATAGGGAGACTTGACCAAGAGCAAGACTCTAAAAATGGGAGTAACGTGTTCTATTCGGTTCTTAATTTTTTTTTAAAAATATTTTGTTTCGATCCCTTAAGGTAATATTAAAAGTTTGGAAAGAAAAATGTTTTCCTCATAGAAAATATTCCGTAATTAATTAATTTGCGTTTAATGATATATGATTTTTATCAAACTTCGTATGGACATATCTACTTGAGTAATTAATTCTTGAAGTACTCATGTATCAAGTTATTCCCTATGGAATAGTGAAATGGTTTTACAGGAGTTGGAATAGTTATTACTAAAATTTTCACGACATTGAATGCAAGAACTAATGTTGGAGGGACTTGACCAAAATTTTATGGCGAGACTTTGCCAAGTGGCAAGAAACTGAAGAAAGATACAAGATTTCTAATATACTATTCTGTGGTACCTGCTGTTAATGTTATTCACATCACAAAAAATCCCACCTTAAATATATACCAGTTTATATCATTATGGTACTAGTAAACAAAATTAGCAGTCATATAGCTGATTTCGTGACGTGTAAACATGCAATGTAATTAGTACAGTTAATCCAGATACAGAAAAGAAATGCATTAAAAAATCACAATTTTCGAAATGTAAATTTTTTCTATTTTTTCTGGTACCCAAGGACCTCAATAATTTTGAAAAAAAAATGATTCCAGCATGTTTTATACTTTTTTGGTTTTGATTTTTCAAAATTGTTTTGGTCAAGTCCTGCCAGGTCTCCTTGGTCAAGTCTATCCGCAGTGGGGAGACTTGACCAAAGAAAAAAAACCATTACAAAAAAACTTTCATAACTTTTGGAAAATTACATTAAAAATTCTGCAAAAAATCAATAATTTACACAATACTTTTGCAAATTACATTTCAATGACTTTTGAAGGATTAAAAACTTTTTTAGAGATTTTCGTAGGTTTAACTGAATCCCTGGTTAAGTCTCCCTCTGTTTCCCTATTTAAGCTGTAATTTGTTCTTCAAAATTTAGTGGAAAAATATACTGAACCAATATAGAATTAGATAAAAACAAAAAAAGTGTTGGATAAAAATGTCAATGAAGATCATATTTGCTAAAAAAGAGCACTCTATCTTGAAATGTGTAGGACCTACAAAATTTGTATCTTCAGAAGATATATTTATAATAAAATGACCTACAACTTTCTCGAAGACACCTTATTTCTATCTAGCTTTATTAAAAAAAAGTTGATGCCTTAGCGACTAAATTTTGAACTAGTTTGATGCAATCAAATGGTACGATTTTTGTTGTTGTGGGAAACTTTGCCACTGCGACCACTATTCAGGTTATCTCAGGCTTGTTTGCTCTACATATTACAAATTGCCCGAATCCAATGTAGTTGGAAGCGAGTTGTTTGTATATCCACATGTGTCGTCCCAACCGAGTAGTACATTATTAATGTAGCTGAGGATCCGTTTAGGACAGGTATGCCATATCTCGTGAGGCGTCATAAGATGCCTTCCGAAGTATCGCTCCCTTCGGAGAAATAGTACTGCACACTGGCAGAGAATATGTTCCGAGCCCTCGTAGTTACAAAATCGACAAGTGTCATCTTGACTTTTGCCAATTTTTTCAGATGATACTTGGCAGGACAATGCACTATGGTCCCAAAGCTGTATTTAGGGAGACGAAACTGTTTGCGCCTAAACCGTTGGTTTTAGATATATAGTATCTTTGGCAAACTTTGTTAGTACTTTCTTGTCGATTTTTTTTATATTAGTTGAATTAGGGTGGTCCTATCTCTAGTGGTTCATGTGCTATGATTTTTGCAATATTTAAGGTGGGGTGGCTCTTTAAAAATTGGTTTTCTATTAATATCTTTTTATGTGTTAATTTCTCGCTAATACTTTGTTCTAGAGGTTTTTAGATCTTTTGTAAATACACATTTTTGCCGAAGCAATGAAATTTCTATCTCTTTTGTTTGCATAGTTACAGGTGATTTTCAAAACAAAAATAGTTCTTCCAACATTGCAAATGGATTTTCAATCTTTTAATTTCATTTGAAAGATCGAAACTTTTTTAGTTTTTGGTGAAAAAACTGTGGGAGCGTTATTTCTGTAAAATAAATAATTAATTTTTGAAAATGATGTATTTATCAACAAAAATCGTTCATAACTTTTCAAATAGACGTGATAATAACTTTGTTACTTCAGAAAAAATATTCGCCATACAAAGTTCTAAAAGGGCTGCAAACAAACTATTTACGATAAATCGAATGAAGTGACAAATGAGAAATAGTGATTTTAAGGGGTCGGGTTTTCAACGTTCAATCTCTTATGGTAAAATCAACTAAGAAATAGTCATTGAGTGTGATAATACCGAATGTCATGGCAATTCTATTGAATTTGTAAACGTTTTTATTACATTTCTTATAAAAGAAATGTATAGAATTCGCTCAAACATTCAAGATTTTTTCCGAGGCCCGGAGGGCCGAGTCTTATATACCATTCGACTCAGCTCGACGATTTGGGACAATGTCTGTGTGTGTGTGTGTGTGTGTGTGTCTGTGTGTGTGTGTGTGTGTGTATGTAACGGACAAATTCTCATTCGTGTTTCTCAGCAATGGCTGAACCGATCTTATCCAAACCAATTTTAAATGAAAGAACTAAAAAACAGTATGAACGCTATTAATTTGTTTTTGATTCTGATGTTTAGTTTCCAAGATATGAATGTTTGAATGCGTAAAAATGGCGTTTTTTGCAGTTTTTTTGAATTATCTGCCGAAATTGACAATGTTGTTTAACAATTTATATGTTTTTAGATAGCTTTAACGAATACCTTTCGAACAAGCTATAGATTGTTGATATCGGACTATTATCAAAAGAAATATTAAACATTAAATGCGGACGAAAGATTTTTATCATTTCCCATTGCCAGAAATATGACCAAAAACATGTAATCTATTATTAACGCCAAAACGGCTTATTTTAGGTCAATAGTATCTTCGGCGAATATAATGGAGGCAATATGCCCTTTCTTTTGGTATTGTGCTTTTGCTGATTAATCACCCTATGAGTGAGATATTTTCACAAATTTTCTTGGAAGTGATTATATCGAAATGATGTCTTCAGAAACTTTGTAGCTCTTACTTTTGCGAATAACTTTACTGAAGACTTCAAATATCTATTTTGAATACTTTAAAAGTTATGGCTTGTTGTTTGTGGGTTACTCTTTGTCGCCTATTTATTGTTCAATATAGTAATAATCCATTTAAATAAGCCAAATAATATTTCGATAAAACGAATTTTGTATTTCATTTTTCTATCTACAACCGCTAGAAATAATCACCGAACACTTCCAAGTTGTCTGGAAGGAACTTGATAACTTATCAGTGCAAAAATGTTCATTTGTACGAACCTTCTGACTGCAATTTTTCTAACTTATAACCATCGGATCGATCTGAAACATATCGGAAAATGAAAGCGAAGTAAATAACTCCAAGCAACGGCGTAGCCAAGAGAAGGTTTTGGGGTTTAACACCATACAACCCCCCCCCCCCCACAACACAAAAAAAATTGGATTGAAGTTTAAAATTTATTGATGCTGACTGATTTAATTCAATATTACAATACTAATTATCTGATTCGTACATTGATAACCTGTTGTTGTAAACATCATGAGGACTTTTGATAAATTGTCGGAATGGGTATGTAACTGATCTATTGGTCTTGATTTCACAGTTGACTAATAGCATCAATATCAAATTCCTGCCTGAAAACATTCCAATAGAAAATTCCAGAGTTCTGTAATCAATCATAATCCTTAGATTTCTTTTCAAATTGAGCTCGCTTTTGTAGAGATGTAGGGTCTTTATTTAATAGAAAGCGAAGTTAAAATGGATTTAATGCCTATGAAACATAGAACTGCTCACCAAAAAAATGCATAACTTTCAACATTTGCTAAAAATGTTTTTGGCTTTCTCATTCACTCTAAAATTCGTCAATCTAATCCCGACCGGGAGGGCCGTGTGTCATATGCCAATCGACTCAGTTCGTCGAGATCGGAAAATGTCTGTGTGTATGTATGTGTGTGTATGTGTGTATGTGGAAAAAATGTGACCTCTGTTAATCAGAGATGGCAGGACCGATTTGCACAAAGTTAGTCTCAAATTAAAGGTACAATCTTCCCATCGGCTGCAATTGAATTTTTTATTGATTGGACTTCCGATTCTGGAGTTATGAGTTGAAGAGTGCAATCACACAGAAAATTGCCATATAAACTGAAATGAAAAATTTTCAAAATCAAATTTGTATTTTTGATGCCAAATGACTTTAAAATGCATGAAACATTGAGATTTGATGTAAACTCGAAAAAAATAATGTTTGACAAAAATTGACTTTTTTGGACTTTGGTACATTTTTGCCTTTCTCATATAGAAAGGTTATGCAATCACTCTAAAAATCGTCAATAATACTGGCCCGGAAGAAGTATGCAGTGAGGGGTTGCTACTTTAAAATTGTAACTAGTTTAAAATTTCTTAACAAGTTGAAAATTTTCGGCAGGACCTGGACCTCCGGATCTTTCTCCATGATCCGCCGCTGGTTTCAAGCGATGTTTCAGTATCACATAGTATCTCAAGATCGTTGCTGTCGATCCATTGTATGTATGTGCAAATCGTACTGAACATGTAATATTCATTTCCACCATTGTATTGAACATAACCAGCCATGGAATCGTAGTCTGGACAAATGAGACAAGCACAATTGCACCACTAGGTGGATTAAAGCAGGTTTTTATTTTGGGAATGCGTCGAGTTGAGACGAAAACGTAATATGATTAATAACGAGGATAACACTTTCCGAATGTAGAGAGAAATTTATGAAAAATGACGATTTCCATTCGATTCTAGCAGGTTCTGGTCGATTTTGATGAGCATTTGATTTTTGTTGTATGACCAATTATATGTATAGGTCAAATGTTTAAAAACAGTAATTTAAGGTCAAGATAGCATCATTTTGAAACCGCCAATTTCGGAGGTTTAGTATCTTCGATGAGTTTTACAAACGTTAAACAGCGCATCATCTGATAAAATAATTTTGATGGTAGTAGAAGTATTTATGGTGAATTTTCTCAGGTTAATATTCATGACTACAATAAAGTCTCAACAAATTCGTTAAAGACACGAACTCTGTTACTATTTTCTGAAAAATAAATTCTGCATAATTTTAAAACTTAAAAAATTACGGTTTCGGAATTATGCCGTTTGGACAGTATGATCAATTTTCACCAAACCCCCACCAAACCGAATTTCTGGCTACGCCGCTGACTTCAAGTAAGTAAAAACAAATTCGTTCTACACTCGTTTACAAGAAACTTCTTCGAATGCTGAATATCTATTATAATGCATTGAAACCCCGATTTTATCAGCCAAATATGAACATAGGTTTGATGGGCTCTAGCAGACGAACAAGACTGAATTCGAGTAAATCCTTTCTTGAGCATGTTTTCCTTATCATGAAGATGGAAATATGCAAAAATGAAAAGTTCATCATAATCAGAAATAGTTATCAGACTACATCAAGGGACGGGAAAAATATTTTAACAGTTTCAGTTCATTATAAAGAAAGAAAAGCCCGCTTTAGTCAATGTCCCCATTTTGTCAGCCTAAAACACACCATGAGACTAATAAAAATGGGTCTTTATTGTATGTATTATTCACTGTGTATCACATTAATAGGTACATTTCATTTTTGGGGATTTTTTATTGCAAACTACAACAATTTTTAGGTAGTTTTCAAGGGGTTATTTTATAGATTTGTTCCAAAATTTGGCGAACCTATTCCAATTCGTATACCAATTAATTGGTATACTTAAGGGTTTATATGTTGCAGATAGAGAATATACTTAATTTTTCAGCGCTTTTCCTACACAATATTACGAAAGCTTATTAAACATTTTTTCTTAATAAGTTTGTGAAAATTATAAGCTTTTTGGAATTTTTTCATAGTGTTATTTTTTATTTTACCGTGATTTTTTATTAAATAGTAACCATCGCTTCACAACGTAGTATATTTTTCATGGCTTGCGGTGAGCACGATCTCTCGAAATGCTGAACTGAAAATTATGGAATAGAAATTAATTTTTAGTATTCTTTACAGATTTAACTCGCCGCGCAGATAGCTCTGAACTAGACCCGCTGGTGCCCTAAGCAGGGTTGCCAAAATTAAATCTGTATTTTTGTCCTTAAAAATCTTTTCATCTGTATTTATTCTTCGAAAAATCTGTGTCGATATCTGTATCAAATGCGTTGAGTCGTTTAACTTGGATTTTGCTGGATTATCTATCGAAGGTATTAATTCCTGTGGTTTAAATCAGTCAAGCAAGGACCTGTCTACGTTTTCATAAAAAACACTACAAATCGTTCTGATATTTTACATCCAGAAACTTGAACTTTACCGATGTACACAATGGAAAAATAAAATTCTGCTTCATTTAAATACTTTTGTTGATATATAATGTAATATACGTTAGGTCGACCCATGTAGCTATCGAATTTTCGGACAAAAAATTGAGAATTAACAAAGTCACAGAGCATTACAATTAACGTTTCTGGAAATAGACTTCAGCCAGGCGTTTACGGGGTGCTAACCTGAGTGTATTACAAACCTTTACCTTTCAGAATGTACGACCACTTTCAAAAGCAAAAATATATTTTAATATAGAGGGCTAAGCTGAGAGAGACACAGAGGATGTATTACTGAAACAGAAAAAAAATATTTTAAAAAAATAGTTTTTGTAACATCATTTCTCAAAAATCTGTATATCTGCACATACAGATTCTTGGTCTGAAAATGGCTAAAAAATCTGTATAAATGCAGATTATTCTGTATTTTTGGTAACCCTGGCCCTAAGACGATTTCGCTAGATTTTCAGAGCACTGTGCACCCAGTGCATTAACGCAAGTGACGTAATGTTATCGCAAAGTTTCGTGAAAATGAAAATTCCAGTAATGATGATAATTTTCCCAAACGGTTCCTTTTCGTGAGGTTTTTATTTGTTCTTTGGCATTAGGATTAGCGATAATAATTCAAATCAAGGATACTACTGGGAAGTCACCTTTAGAAAAAGTCGATGTCGAAGTAAAATTTGAAACTATGCACGCATGCACTTCAGAGATAGCGTGATATCAGGAGCTGCGATTTCATTTCAACGCTTTTTTTGTGAAAAGGGCGATACTTACAAATGTAAACATAAGGCTTTTTTCATACATGCGAATGAGGGCTTTGAAATGCTACAAATTAACCTAAAAATTTTGATTCTACGATATTGCTTTCTTAAACTACAGCAAAAAATACAACGGACGAAACTGTATTTTTGTTTGTTTATTTAAAGTTTCGCCCTCCACGCTCCATGCAAACAAACAGGGCGATACTTTTTTTGCTAGCAGTTTAGAGGCGAAACTGTTATTTTCGTATTTTTTAGGATTATCAAGCTGATACCAGCTGTAAATAGTAACAATGATCTCTATTGAAAAAACACGAACGAAATCGGTGGTGTAAAACGGTAGTTATTGTAAAAAAACGTAAGGGCGATACTTCAATGCTGATAGGTGGAACTGAAAAAGTAAAAAATCGCCAAAGGGGCGATACTATCATTTTGTCAATTTCAATAGCAAAAACAAATTTTAATTTAATAATTTCAAATACTTTATGAAGTTTTGGGTTTCGTTTACTGAATCATGCAAACTAGGATGTAAAAAACACAATAGTTCTTAAATAGGAAATAAAACCAAGTGTGGAAATATTCACTGTTCATTTTCTTTGAATGGTGTCACTGCTAGTATCGCCCTTTTCAAGAAAAAGCGTTGATTTCTTAGTTCTCAGTCGCGTTGGAAATTTGAGTAATGTATAAACTTCAAATCGATTAAGCATTAGCATTAGCATTAGCATTAGCAATAATTCGTTTTTATGTCTATTTTACGGGTCATTTTTTCGCTTTCCCATTGATTTGGTTTGAGATTTCTAGCACTGATGTTGTCCTATACTGATTTGAGCGATTCTCTGAGTCCTGCAACTTTCCCATGTAGTATGTGTTATCAAAAACATCGCGAAGCATCAAGTTCTAAATGTTCTCAAACGATATAATATCCGAAGAGAGTGATAAGAGTTATAAGAAATGTCTCATCACACTGTTAGGTGGATTAAAAACGTTTTGAAAGAACAATCTACCGTACATCTAAATAGTACAGTGGATTTACAGTAGTGTTAGCTGCAAACTATCGTTAATTCTAAACCGTCCAACAAAAGTTATCTATGCTCACTTAAGTAAATCCTTTTTGGTTTGGACTAGTGCTCAAAACGGGTGCTAGAAAGAAAATGTTTTAGTTCACGTCTTATCTTAAAATAAAATCTTGAAACGAGTTTGTTATTCATAGCAGCGGAAATTATTGTATGCTTTTCCAACATTTATGCAATGTTTGAAAGTATAAATTAATTATCGACTATAAGGACGGCTGTGGGTAAGTTAAAGAAAGATTCTCAATTTTTTGTTACTTCCAAACAAATAAAAGTAAGAGGTCTGAAAATCTCTAACCGCGCACTGGTAGAATAACTCATAAAGCATAATTCCCTAGCATCTATATAATGCATGATGACGGTATTTGCTTTATTGGCCCCGTAATAGATAACTTTTATTTAGAGTTTACTATAGTACGCTATTTACACGTAATTCACGCTAACATGTAGTTGTACGGTAAATTGTTGTGTTTTCAAACAGTGTCACATATTCAATAGATTTTCATTATAACACACATTGACTATTTCTCAGTTGATTTTACCATAAGAGATTGAGCGATGAAAACGTGACCTCTTAAAATCACTATTTTTCATTTGTCTCTTCATACATTGATTTATCATAAATAGTTTGTTTGCAGCACTTTTAGAACTTTGCATGGCGAATATTTTTGCAGAAGTAACAAAGTTATTATCTCGTCTATTTGAAAAGTTTTGAACGATTTTTGTTGAAAAATACACCATTTTCAAAAATTAATTATTTATTTTACAGAAATAACGCTCCCACAGTTTTTTCACCAAAAACTAAAAAAGTTTCGATCTTTCAAATGAAATTAAAAGATTGAAAATCCATTTGCAATGTTGGAAGATATATAGCTTTGAAAAAAATCATTTTTGTTTTGAAAATCGCCTGTAACTATGCAAACAAAAGAGATAGAAACTTCATTGCTTCGGCAAAAATGTGTATTTACAAAAGTTCTAAAAACCTCTAGAACAAAGTAGCGAGAAATTAACACATAAAAAGATTAATAGAAAACCAATTTTTAAAGAGCCACCCCACCTTAAATATTGCAAAAATCATAGCACATAAACCATTAGTTTCTTAAGAAAAGTTGCTTCA
The DNA here is from genome assembly GCF_030247195.1 of Topomyia yanbarensis. Lineage (NCBI taxonomy): Eukaryota > Metazoa > Arthropoda > Insecta > Diptera > Culicidae > Topomyia > Topomyia yanbarensis. Next base: position 190,001,961 of record NC_080671.1, on the reverse strand, counting down.
ATTTGATTGATTTATAACTTTGTAGAACATTATGTAGCTAAATTTTACATATCTAAGAAGTTGATACTTTGAACACCCTAACCACAAGGACCACCCTAATTCAACTAATATAAAAAAATCAGCAAGAAAGTACTAACAAAGTTTGCCGAAGATACTATATATCTAAAACCAACGGTTTTGGCGCAAATAGTTTTGTCTTCCTAGATACAGCTTTGGGACCATAGTGCAATGTTCCGTAAATAAACCTGTGATTAAAAACAACAGCACAAAAACAAACAGCTAAGTTAAACTTACAAGTAGTTTAAATCGCTTGTGAATAAGTCTTAAGTCCTTTACCATATTGGATAGGAAACTTAGGATGTCTTTGGGTTTCAGTCGTCCAAACACGGTGCGCTCTATGTAAAGACGGTCGAAAACTCAAAACAACAATTGCGCTAGTGCTGGGCAGTTGTATACCAGTTGATATGAGGTTTCGTAGTAGGATTCACAAAGATCACATGAAAAAGACTCAGCTCGCTGAATAGTTGCCATGTGATAATTGAGTTTGCTGTGGACGGTTAAAACCCTAGTCAGCATGCAGCAGTGGAGTTTCAAAAAATGTAGGAGATTATTCGAAATCACCGGACACGCTTGTTCTAGAACTGCCTTTGTTTAATGATAAACGTGATAGACTCCAATAATTGCAGTGCTCGGACGAAGCCCAGGACCGTATTTTTTCTCCTACCCAACTTGTCGAACTTGGCAGGACCAACGATGTCAATCGTTGCACCTGCCCTGGCCAATTCGCCCATGCTTAGTTCGGTACACGATTACTAGTTTGGACCGTGATTTGTCTGAGCTAAGGGTCTTGATTGTAGCTTGACCACAGTCCACTTGTGTTTTAGAGCAGAAATTTATAACTTTGACGAATAAGCTCTTTGGCAGGGCCGATTATACCTTTTACATAATCGCAAAGATTTCTGCTTGGAATACAGTACAGTACCTACCTGGCGAGTGAGATCGTTCCAATCTCTTTTCACGACAGTAGAAACTAGCATCAGCACGTCCTCCCTCAGAAAACCGTTAGTGAAACAGTCCATTTTCGTTTGTTGTTGTCTTCATATAGCTAGACAACCACTCCTCTCGAGAGGGAACGTTCGTGCCTAACCACTAAAACACTCCTTTCTTCCCTCGGAACTACTTCAAAGTATTACTTCGTGGGAGGCTCGTTGTGCTTTCGTCGCACCTCTTTCTTCTGCTCTATCTCGGAGTCTCACGTGGTTCATGGAGGGGCTCGACCTATGAAGTTTGATTTGACCCTCGACTCTTCTCTTGCTTCTTGTCTCCATCTATTACGTCCACGTGAGTCGTTTAGGTGCTGATACCTTGAGCCATTTAGCTCATGTTTTCGTGAGTCATTCAGCTCCCGGCCTTATCACGATCTACTTGGATAGTCCCCAACGGTGAACTCACCCTACTCCGACCGATAGTTGCCCGATGGAGAAATTTTCCCCGTCACCGATACCCGCTTCCTTGAACCATTTAGCTTTATCGAGATCAACTCGGATATTATCCTTCTCCGACTGAGAGTTCCTCGGCAACGGAATTTCTATCGGTACCGGTGATTGTTTCGTGAGCCAATTAGCTCCCCTTATCGTCACGATTCTGTCATGAAGTCCATGGAAACCCTACCGTGAATTCCCCGTCGGTAGATTACTTCCGATACCGATGTTCGTTTCTGTGAGCCATTTTGCTCACTGCTTCGTCTACTCAGTCTGGTCCTCGGCGATGCACCTAGCCTCAACGGGCCAGCCATTAGGTGTTGTGGCCTATCCAGCGATCCCGGGTAAAGCGTAGTTTCCGGTTCACTGGCGCCCCAACGACCCACTGCTACCTATTCGACGCGGTCTACTCGGTCTAATCCCTGTCGGTGGATCTAGCCCTACCTACCCGCTTGGGTGTCGAAATCGGTCAGGCGATTCCGGTGAAACCTGGCGTTCACTGGCGCCCCAATGACCCGAACCCGGTGCTACGTCGCGGACTACTCAACTGGCCCTCGGCGATGGACCTAGTCTACACCTTCGGAGAGTTCCCCGGCGGCGGAATTTCTCCCGAAACTCGATTTGTGGTTTTCCAGCGACGTTCTAGCCTATGGCGCTACTTTGTTGATCCATTTGCCACTTCCTCTGCAGCTCGGAGAGTATATTCGTAACTTCTTCAAACGTAGAGCATACGAAGACCACGTGTTCCGGTGTCTCTTGCACGTTCACACACTCCGGATAAAGGGGTGACGAAGCATGTCCAAATCGATGCAGGTGCTTCCGGAAGAATCCAAACCCAGACAAAAACTGCGTCAAATGGTACCTCTCCGTGCTTCCTATGTACCCAAGCAGAGACATTTGAGATGAGTCGGGAGGTCCACCTTCCTTTCTCCGCGTACGGTATCTTTTTCTGCTAAAGATACCCCAATGTCTTCTTGGCGTAATGAACAGACGCTGTCCGATATGGCAATGTTCAGCATAACTTTTTTTCAAGTTTATGCTTAAACTTATAGTTTACTTCGGGGGGTGTGGCTGATTGTCGCTGGAATAGTAGATGTCATTTCCTGGAATGTGGGTCTTCGAGAGCGGTAAGTAACTTTCGTCGTCCAGCACGAACGACGTTCCGCGGTAGTTCTTCGTCATCCAACGACACTGCGATTTCACAATCACTATCTGCTCGTCAGTGTACTCGGGGGACCGAGTCTTCTTCCGATACCGATGATGTCCTCCATCTTGAGGATTCGGTGAATCAAGCTGTGGGCACAGAGAACAGACATATAAGTTAAAACAAACTTTCCCAAAAACCTTTGTAAACATTTAAATGAAAATACGTTGAAAATCACCATCGTATACAGGTTCGCATGCGTGAATCATCATTGTATCCAAGTTTGCACACAAGTCCCGTATAGCGATTGCTGGCCGACCGAAGCGCTGACCAGTGACAAGTTGCTACTCGCTGTTGTCATTTCAAAACGACAGTTTTATTTCTTACACAAGTTGAAAACTTTACTTGTATATCAGTTCTCAGTGCTATGGGAGCAGTGATATTTTCGGCCGGCGTCACGCAAACTTGTTCCGTCCCTGTTGTTGAACAGCGTTTTCAACGCTTACTTCTTCCTCTTTTTCTTCGTCATTATCTTCGTCGGACGGCCGCTACCGACCTTCCTCTCCACGCTCAGGGATGCCAGGATCCGGTAAACTGTACTCACGGGCACGTTTTCGTCTCGAAAGTGGTCTACCGTAAACTTTTTTCCACGATGGCCATGCGTTTCGTAAAACCGTACAACACGCTCGCGGAGTGCCTACTGGTCCAACGCCATCTTCTATTGAACTGACAGTACCCGAGCGAAAAGAAACATTCCACCCATTTCTAGGGTGTCCAGAGAGCAATTTTCTTAGAGAGAAAAAAAAATTACGCTCTTTATTTTTAATAGAAGAAAGGTATTGAAATCATTCTCATTTTTTATTGAACACCCGTTAAAACTTCACAATCAGTAGATACACTTTAAGCTTTGAGTTTTAGTTGAATTGTTCGTGCTTTTTTCAAAAAGGGACAAGAAATAAACTCAAATTATAGCTGTAGTATGCAGATGAGCTCCTGCTATTTCTCGTTTGTGAGGTATCAAAACAAAGTACTATGATAAAAGCTTCCAGGGAATGCGCTCTAGGGGACGGGCATAGCGTAGTTGGTAGATCGATTGCCTTGTACGCAGCTCACCTGGGTTTGATTCCCACTCCCGCACATAGGCTTAGAGTTTTTTTCCAAAAGAGATTTCCCTAACCCGAAAAGAGCCGAATTTCCCCTAAAGGTTGAAACCTCTATAATCAAAAAATGCGCTCAATACTAGATAAACGCACAACCGCACACGAAGGTAAGAGGGTTAGGAATCGGAACGTACCCAAGACAAAACCTGAAATTTTATTTGTGTTATGCTAAAATTTGTGCAAATTATTCGAGTTCTGAAGAATGTTTCACAGTGGGAGTAGATGTTACCACAATTCGAATTCCCGAACAAAATATCAATCCCATGCAAATGGTACCCGAAATGACATCAACCTAGTGAAACACCGTCACCATGTGGCAAATCGCATATGGAAACCACATTTTGGCGTTTAACGGTCCATTTAGAATGATCCTAAAAATTTCCCCGGACCGTATTTAATGTTATAAAATAGAGCAGAATGATATTTAAAACCAGGACATTTTTCTCGAGTTAACGATCCCGCATTGTACACCGGACCCATTCATAGGTTGGTTGATGGATTTGTTTTATTTAAATGTTCGACCATTCTATTTTAAATGCTTGAATCTAACAAGCCTGCAGTTTGCCAATCCACTAGCAAATGGCTGCCTTGAGTAGTAGTTAACCGTACAGCAAGCGGTTTAGCACACCTCCATCGTTCACCATAAAACCCAGCTAGCACGCCTATTTATTCCGACATTAAACAGCGGAACGAATTGAATTTCTCGTTTCAGTTTTAATCAAATCTCACATTCCCAAAATTAGTTCCACGTCAGCAAAATGACATTCTTCATCGTGAAATGCTGGGAACACTCGCGTAGCGTGCTCGATTCCGCGCGACAAACGGTTCCGGATCCCGTTTTATTCGCTGTATTCCGTTAGCCGTCGCGACAGGACCGTAGCGCCAAATAAAATTAAGATTCTCATTACCCCAACGTTGAGCGGCATGGTGTCCCTGTCCCCGGACTCGTCGGATGCTGATGGGTTTGAGCGTGGGTAGGACTTTTGTTTTTCGCTCTAAAGTATAGAAGTATACCTTTATTTTCGGTGCCTAATCTCCGCCACTCGTCGTTCGCTTGGGCAGCAGAGCAAAGCCCTTTTGCGGATCATCCGAAAGTCGGCGCGGAACGGCGCGTTCCGGTTGGGGGATAATGAATCAAGCTTCTGCTCTAAAAACAAATTACTTTCTGCGAAAGGACTGGCAATAAAAATTCCAAATTCACTGGGCTACCTGATGTTAATGCTCGCTTCTGGCATTATGGCTTGTCAAGGACTTACGTCGTATGCTAGGCACAGGTTCTCACCAGGACACAAAATGGCACCGTTCCCAATTGGATACGAATTTGTCACACATTGTGCATTCGAAGGGTGAGGTGGACTATTTTGTACGTAGCAAGCACATATATTCACACACTTAAATGGCAGTGAATAAATCGATTTGTTAAATGCATTGTCCTCCATAGCACAGCTCTATAATTAATCACTGTACCCTGCAAGAATTTTCGCGTTAAATTAACTTGATGGGGACTTATGAAATGACAATGACGACGACAACAACAACAGACTCTACAAAAACACTGCCGAGTGACGATGACAAAGCCCGAATATTTCACCATTGCGAGGCGATTTAATGAGAAAGGATTTAATGGCTTTAAAATGTTGCTCCACTTCGGATCATCTGCTCATGGCTTCCTGTCACGCTTTTCCGTAAAAGGATCTAATTCGCAATATGTACCTTCTAGATGATAATTTGGTTGCTTCAATTAATGACGGTGGAGCCCGACTGCAGGAATATTCCAGCCCTAACGGGGTATTTGAGCTGTCCCTTTCTCGCTGAATTGAATAATTAATTTAATTCATTGAAACGATTGCTGGAGTTGTAGATTTTGGTCCGAAACGGTACACCCGGTTGGGTCACTGGCTGGGTCGGTTGACTGGCTGGGTTCAGAGTTGGGTTATGATTCAGCCAACCATTCAAAATCTAAGGAAGTTTACCAAGATTACAAGTAAAAATTAGAAATCAGACAATATTTGTAGATGAAGCTGAACGCATGGAAGACCACGTAATCTTGTGCTTGAACTATACTCAGTGACGATCGACGTATTAAAAATATGACATCTTTTGGGATTTTGAGTTGCTGGTCAAATTGTATCAAACCCCTTGTCTCTGATAATAAATAATCTCCAACAGAAATAAAAATAAATAAAACAGTACCATCTCGGGGATATTTTTGAATGGCACAATGAAATGCAAATATTGTTTACATGTAACTGTTTTTTTTCGCCGATTGCATTCAGCATTAAATGGAATATGTTAAAAAAGTGAACGCAACAATTCATTCAGTTTCAGCGAATACGTGTTTCGGTTGGTGTCGTGGGGAAGCAACTTTTTATTTTATTGTGCATTTAAAAAAATACAGTATATAACTCTTTTATATTCATAGCTGCATTTGCATATCGCTCGGGACGGACAACCACTGATTTTTGATTTTTGATGTAGTAGCCGAAAAGAATGCAAAAAATCAATAATTTTCCTCTTTCTCTCTCTTTCCCCACAATATATCTCATTTTAAAAATTTCCATTAATTAATCGACCAACCATTCTTTTTTTGGCATCGTTCCGCGCAACAGTTGCAATAGTTTTGAAAACGGTAAATTCTAACGCAGAAAGTACTCACTAGTGTTGATAGGAAATGCGCTATTTTCCCATATCGCACATGTATTCAAATTTTCATAATCGCTGTATCGACGTTTCACAAGTTTGCATTATCGCAAGAGTAATCTAACCGTGTTGATCAGAATTTTCACTTGCACAGAATATAAACGGATTGTGTACTTTTTGCACCAGTAAATTTTTTGATGTGACTGCACACTATTTTTCACCGTAAGAGCGCACCAAATGTTTTGATACCAGGAACTGTTTCCACTTTTCGCATTTTTCTTGTAATACAACCTTTTAGTTATCCGTTATTTTCACCTTGTTACACCTGTTTATGATTTATCTTACAAATTTTTGGCACACGAAATTTTTGCATGCATTTTTGTAAAAAAAACATCGAAACGTACACCGTGATTTTTTCGACAACGGTTTTTTGATTTTTGTGAATACGTGTATTTTTACTCGCACCAGATATTAAATATTACTGCACCCACTTATCCAGCACCAAAGATAAAATTGCACAAAAGATTAAGTGTTCTGCACCTTATCTGCACTCCTTTTCACAGCATTCTAATAAGAAAACGCACATTCGCTCACTTACACATGCACACCATTATTTACTTTTTGATTTGAATTATTTCAGTTCGAATTTATGTATATTTCCAAAAATGTATGTTTTATAACTTTTATTTTCTTCGCCGAAAAATCAGGAAAAATAATCTAAAATATTCAAATGATATATCACAAATGAACAAAATTTTACATTCAAATTATGGTCATCCTATCTACTCCTGTTAAATGAAAGATAAGAATAGATTAGACAGGCGACAAGAGTGAATAAAAGGGACGATAAAATATCCGATAAATTTCAAGGGTATAGTTATAGGAGGTGTCTCGAAAAAGAATGGGCCTAACCATACGCACGAAATAGTTAATAGGCTCCAAATATCCACATAGTTACAGTGAACGTTCAACACACGAAATTAACATATCCAGTTCAGTTCTGCTGATCTATCAGTTACACCACCTTGTAAGCATCGAGATATTTTAAAAGATGGAAAGCTTCTGCTCCAAATTTCGAAATTTGAAATTTTCACGGCTAACGATTTTAGCGATGTCTTCAAAATGTGACTCGTGCTGGTAGAGCTTATGTCTTTTTTAATACTTATTTGATAGAAGGTCTAAAAATATATTGTGATCGAAATATCTTTACAATATGAAGCATCCTAGCCTATATTGGTCTATAATATAAGTAAAACACAAACTAAACATGTACGATTGTGGGCTAGAGGAAACATGTTTGTTTGTAATTAAAAAACGTTTAATCAGCCAATTGCCAGTTATGTTGAGTCTCAATTTCAAATGTCAATATCACATAAGCAAGAGTGCTATCAAGATCGTTCACTCCAAAACGTCAGGACTAAAGATGGGCGACTCAATTACAAATCGTGATCCCAATGGCCTATGGTTGAACTGTAATCTGCTCAGACAAAATACAAATTTTTGAAAATTCAATCGGCCCACCCCTGAGTCGATTTCTAGTCCCACCAGGAGTCTCTGCTCTAAATTTGCATCTAATCGGACAAGTCTAGCTACCGAACCACTGTCTTCGAAGTTTTTATGGGATTTTTCGACAATTTACATAGAGAAAGCACTAAGTTGCATTTTCACCGTTAGATGGCACTGTGTGCATCAGTTCATCACTAGAAGTGAAAACAAGAAAGATAATTTGATTGCCTACAACTTTGTCGAAGACTGTAAATTACCCCACCATCCTTAAGGGGGTCATCTTATATAATTGTGCAAACAGTATCTAAACGTTAGTTTTTTTTAAGAAGTAAAATGACTTAGACATGTGCGCTATTCTGCAAAATGTTTATTAAGGTTTAATCTAAAAAATAAAAATTTTCGAATGTAAGGTGTCAAAAATGGCGTCCAAAATGGCGGCTCCAGAAAAAGGTGTTATGAAAACCGACTTCATCTGCGAACACGATACAGGTCGCAATTCGACGTCTACAAGCAGCTAACGAAACGATCTTGAAGATTACATTCCGTAGAGGCATCCCAACCTAAAAACTTGAAAAAATTCGATATATAAACAAAATGGCGGCCACTTGAAAATAAAGTATCGTTTTGTCGCATGATTTTTCCACTTGGCCGTCTGTAAAAATCGTTGATGATCAAAATATTGCGATTTTGTAGGTAACAATTCGATATATAAACAATGTGCCCGAGAAGTTGTCTTCTTTTAAGCGGACAAACCCCGAAGTTGATTGGTTGAATTGTTCAAAAACGAGAATGCCCGCAGATTCGAACAATCTTATTCAGAGAAAGCCGCCATTTTGGACGCCATTTTTGACAACTTACGCTCGAATTTTTTTATTTTATAGATGAAACTTTAATACACATTTTGCGGAATAGCGCACATGTCTATGTCATTTTACTGCTTCAAAAAAAATTATTGAACATTAGGTACTTTTTGCCAAAATTATGTAAGAAGACCCCCTTAATATAATTTATTGAAGTTTTAATGAAGTGATGTCTGAATCAGTTTTGCATGGAGCATAATAGTATATGGTGGTGAATCAGTAGTCGATTCCCACGTACTTTTCTTCGCGAGACAATAGTTGGATTTAACTGAATAGTATTTTGGAACTATTTTGGTATATGATTGGAGTCATCTCCTGATTGCAAAATTTTAGTACCATATTTCATAGCATAGAGAGCGCCAGCACAAACTTTTAAAGAAAAAGAGATACAATATGGACATGTTCACACGAATAGCTGGAAAAGGCTTGCTCTACAGCTTTATAGAAGACACCGTACCTCCATCTCTTTTCGTTGACAAGTTAGAGTTGGCTTCCTCTATGTAACAAAATGTTGAACTAAAATTTTCTAGTTAAAAGATCATTCATACCATGTGCTCAAATTCTTTCAAACACACTATTCCGCTATCCCCAACCATTATTTCGCAAAAATGAATTAAGTTCGTGGGAATCGACCACTGATTCACCACCATATGCTATTAGGCCCCATGCAAAACTAACTCAGACATCACTTCATTAGAATTTTAATAACTTTTCCCAAGAAAGTTGGATTGATTTGCAGTCTTCGACAAAATTGCAGGTAATAAAATTATCTTTCTTATTTTCACTTGCAATGATAAACTATTGCATAGGTACAGTGCCGCCTAGCGGTGAAAACGCAATTTCGTGAGTTTTATTTTTTTAGAACGCTTTGTTGATTGATGCCATTTCCTAAACCAAAGCAGCGGCTTCCGATTTTCACTAAGCAGTGAAAACTACCCTCAGTATGGGTGTCATGGAAGGTAGCCGTCAGTAGGTGATGTAAATTGATGATTGGCACCATTTTGAAAATCAAGATAACGACTTCTGGTTATCACAAAACAATGATAACTATCATCAATATGGATGTCACATGAAAGGTAGCAGTCAGTAGGTGATGGAAATTGAGATTTGGTATCTTTTTGAAAACCTAGATGGCGGCTCTCGGTTATCACTAACCATCAATATGGGTGTCGTATGAAAAATGCCAGTCAGTAGGTGATGAAAATTTGATGATTGCCGCCATTATGAAAGAGTTGGAATTTTTAGGTTGCCGATTACCCTCATCAGTAACTAACACAAGACTAGGAACCAATGTTTCGATAAATCTTGACTAGCACCAAAATTAACAGTAAATATACGTCTTGCATGACGTCTAAACATCTGACTGGTTCTGAGTGATATCCCGGGTAGCCAAACACAGAAGTTCTGTGTGCCAAGTGTTTGGTCCTTGAACCAAACTTCGGATTCCGCTTTCTCATCTACAAACAATCTGTTCTTGGCTACCCGAGTCATTACTCGGAACTAGACGTCATACAAGCTTTTTGGTTTTAGCTTCTAACTAGTACCAATTTTGATTCTAGTTTAGATTTACCGACTAACTGGTTCAAAATCTGGTGCTAGATACTAATGAGGAGAATCCAAAAATTGCAATTCCAGGTACAGTATTGTGCACAAAAGCATTTAATTCAATTAAAAAAAATGTTATCTTTGGAATTTTTTTCACATAGCCATTTTGAAATCCAAGCTTCCAATAACCACAAAACTCTGAAAAACCATAATTAGCATTGGTGTCACTTGTAAAGAAGTTGTCAGTAGATGACGGAAATAGTTGACTCCGTTTTGAAATCCAAGATGGCTGCTATAAAAAATGAAATCATCTAAAATTATCATCAATATGGGTGTCATTTGAAAGGGTGTGGTCAGTAGATGAAGAAAATTGATGCCTAGCACCATTTTGAAACCCAGAATGGCTGCTTAGCCGATCAGAATGAAATAACAAAATTATAACAAAACCTAATTTGCGTTTCAAACTGTTATAAATTTGATCTCGTTAGTAGTTAAAATAACCGGAAAATATAACAAGTACCAACACGAGATGTAGCTTAGATAGATTTTTGTTACGAGCTTTTGATCGGGTACTGGTACCACAGAAGAGGGAAAAGCTTCATCAGTATTGGTGTCATTTAAAAGGGAGTGGTCAGTATATGGCGGAAATGGGCGATTTCTTCATTTGGATATCCAAAAGGAGGGCTCCCGGTAACCAAAGAATTTAAAAAAATCATCAATACGTGTGTCAATTGAAAGCTGTTGGTTAGTGAAATCCAATATGGTGGTTTCCAGTATCTGTAAAATACTTTCGTAAATCAATTTTCGTAGTTTATGGATGATTCATATAAAACTTCGAACGATTCCTTTGGAATCTAAGTAACAGTTATATTCACACTAATTTTAAAAAGTTGGAAAATTTTGATACTTTATGACCATCAAATTTGATGAATTCTTTAATATAATAAAATCGGATAATAAATCTACCAAAATCAGAGCTGGTAAAAAAGGGTCACAACTGTATTAATTTGGGGCAGTTATTTAAATTATAGAACAGCCTTTTTCCGAACAAATATCATTTGCACTCTCAATATCAAAACATAAATCAAACAGAAGTCTGATTCGATCGAATCACATTTTAAAAATCAATCAGTCGTATTGCAGAACAAGTCTGACAATTTGATATCGTATTCGTATGTCGATTTTTTATGCATCTGACCACTGAACATTTATTCGTTGCGCGTTATACTAAAAAATTACATTTTCATATTTTATCGTAATTGTTGGATGAAGTGAATGTGGTAAATATACATATATATGTACTGATTTAAACATAATCAGAGTAGCTACATCAAATTATTGCCAAGAACTATACGATCATGGATGATAACCAGAAGTTGTCATTTCGACATTCAAAATAACTTTAAACATCGATTTCCGTTATCCTCTATTCTTCGCCCCCTTTTCGTCATCTGACCAGCCCGTTTCAAATGATACCAATATCAATGGAAGTTCTCACTGTTTTCTAGTAGCCAGAAGTAGCAATCTTGGATTTAAAAATGGCCTCAATCACCAGTTTCCGTCATCTATCGACCACAACCTTTCAAATGATACCCATGTTGATTGTGTTTTCCACTGTTTTGTGGTTACCTGAAGCCGCCTTATTGGATTTCAAAATGGCTTTAATCATCAATTTTCGTCATCTCTCGCCATCCCCTTTCAAATGATACTCATATTTATGGTAGTTCTCGCTGTTGTGTGGTTAATTAATTATGTGCAACGTTTTTAAACAAAGTTGTATGTTTTCTCGAATTGCTACGCGATGGAAAAGAAAATTCTAAGGATGTAACAAAAGTTATTTTAGTTTACAAAACCAACTGAAAGAAATCATTAGTCGTTACTTCGAAGAAATTCACGCAATTTTTGTTGATGTCAATCTTCATGCGGGGGACAGCTACTTCAGTTTTTGCAATTATAAATTTTCATTCATCCAATGTTGCTGCTGACTGCTCTTTTCATCTTCAGTTCCCGCTTTATTATTACCCAAGACTTCGCTAACTATTGGACGGAGCTGGAAAGAATGTGGTAGATGGAACTCTTTTGGCATTTCTGTTGTACCCTTGTAAAGTGTCCGTACTTTAATGGCAGCTGACTAGATCCGGCCAGAATGTAACTGGACAAATCATCGCACTTAATCCGTTCGTCGAGGCACTCGCTTTACTTCTGAATTCATATTGCTACCTGTCATGAAAACGATGGTTTTCTTGCCACAAGAACAGATCTCTTGCCACATTATTTTTTCGCGATCACAAATTTGAATCAGCCAGGTAATTTGCCTCGAACAGGGACCTTGAAGAATTGAAGTAAGCCTCGGGATTGGTTTGAATACGGAGTATCCATCGAGTTTCGTCAGCACCTAATCGATCAAATTCTGGTCACATTTTGCTCCTTGAAGCTTCGAATGGCTTATTTTTCTTTCTCGATAACATTTGTAAACTTTTCGAAGACGAATTCGCCGCACAGTACAGTGGTTAGCATTTATTTTTTCGCGAAATCATAATCCGAAATATTGGGATCTGCCTGGATTTTCCGAATGACCTTCAACCGCAGTTGGAGCATTACAACTTGAGTAGCAGCTGTAATCAACTGAGTTTGCAAAAACCATGCATTTATTAAAATGAATGCAATCAATTTTAGTAACTTTTGGAGAATTTGATCCAAGTTTTTCTTATCAATTTTTAATATTCAAAATTAATTAGACGTGTCCGTCTTACCTACCCTAGACGCCAGTTTTAATTCAACTTAGTTTTTTTTGAGAAACTGAATTTTTTTTCTCGTGTGATTTTTAAAAACAGCGTAACAGCAAATGAGAATTTCTCTCTGTTTACTTTCCCTTTCAATAACTATGTCGTTATTACAAAACTTACCAATAATTTTACAGAACATATCGAAAAATAATGTTTATGACTAGCAAATTCTGTAAAGAATTCAATAGGCAACGTAAAAGTGACCGAGGCATTAACGAAAGAGAATGTAAACAAAGAGAGGCTCTCATTTGCAGTTACGTTGTTTTCAAAAAATCACTCCAAATTTATTGTCAGACTCAGAATTGTTTCCGGAAATATTTCAGAAGCACTATTCAGAATTAGCAAAATTACTCTCGGATCTGTTTGGCTTATGGAATAACTTGTGGCGTTAAGAAAATCTTCCATTCTAAAACGTGTTTATCTAATCATGTATCGAGTTCCATGATCTATCTCTCTATATTTTCCATTGCTGTGCAAAGCTGGAGACTAAAACGGTTTTGCAGGAAGATTGCATTTTTTCATGCAATAAAAACTATTTCCTAGCTTACTCCTTAAAACACACTTATTTTTAATATTTAATACGCCATATTACCTGAAACATTGCCTCGATAAAATAATTATATTCGTTAATACAATAATTATAGTAATATTTCAAATGACTCGGAAAGTTAGAAATATTTTCAAGTGATTTGTTTAGATTCAGATATAAACTTAAGAAGTTTCCTAGAATGTTCAAATAAAAAATTTTATTTTGGTTGTTGCGATGCATATTTACATACACAAATTAATCCCATCTCTAGAGAAAGTTAAGATGTAAGAACAGTCCGCAACTGATAGCTGCGTAGTTCTCTGGTGCGAAGTCTGACTTTTCAAGTGAGTTTTAAAGTCTCCCTCGCAAATTGCCGAGGTTGTCAAGTCCCCGAGGAATCTGTTTATTTTCTAGCTCATTAACCAACCGGTTTTGCCTCAATTTGAGCAGTTTTGTGTTAAAAGTTGACATGTTTTCCGGGTTCGAGTAACCTGAAATCCAAATCGTTTGCTAATGAAATTTAAAATAAATGGGAACTTATTGAGTGACTGTACGGTATGAACGAGAGAAGAGATATTAATCTGCGCTGTTTAAATTAACCCTTTCAAGCATATGTAGTTTATTAAAGAAAAACAACGCTTTCAAATAGCTATGACCTTTGATTCAAGCACTCGCACTTACTATCAGTAGATCAGTAGTTATTGCAATTAGACTGATTAGATTCTGTTGGGCAGAAAAATATTCTGTTCACGATGAAAAATGAAGTTTTGATATAACTTTGTTGTCTTGCAATACTATTGAAAACTGATAAAACCTATCAATTTAGACTATCTTCGATTATCTTTTCCAAGCAATTGAACTATTGTAAATATTCTCGGAGAATTGTATTGAGCATCAGAAGGTAAAAACTGAGCAGTTTGAAGCACTGCGAGAAAAGCAAAGATCTTGATCAAAAAGGGTTTTTCTTGTTTCTTCATTCCAATAGTTAACGGAAAATAGTTTTGGAACCTTATATGAGCTAGAAAAGTTGGGCATGAAGTTATATATTAACTGTATCATTGACAATATCAGTTGGTTATGGGTTTAACCAACAATTGACTTAGTATCACTTTATTTAAATCTTCAGCAACGTGATGTGAATTATGCCTCCTTTGCATTGTAGACCAAAAGTAACCATATTAAACGGGATAATGAATGTTGCTATTTTATACAGGACTGCTACTGCTGCAAAACCCAAATATGACTTAATGATCAAAATCTGATGATCAATCTAAACTTTGTCTAAATCTAAATATTTGTAAGCCTATTGGCAACCCGTGAAACGCTGTTACATTGAGGTATGAGGGAACGCCGGGTTTATAATATACACATCACCTCAATGATTTGATGATTGGCTCGAGCTGTTCGCTATAATATAAAGCAGGTTATGAAATCGGGAAAATTGAAATAAATTCTGTGAGCACGTGTGAATATTTTTAAAACTCTAGTCAATAATTGAACAATAACGCTTTCTATGCATTATACCATTTATAATGCACATTTCGCATTATAATCATGCGTATTTGCATGTAAATCATACGATTCGCGTGTTGGATGTACGAGAGACATTCCTATTAAAACGAATCAATCAATTTAATCAATACGGCCCCACCAGTACACATATATTTAAACATTTCTAATTAATTACTCACTGTTTTTTCAACGATGACACTTCACAGTTAAATTGTCGAAATACGAGAAGAATTCTGCGAAAAAAATGTGATTTTGACACAATTCTCCTTAGAATATGTGACCTTAGTGACTGGAAAATTACATCCACTTGAAGATGCACTACTGGATTTCAAGGTTTCCTGATACGTTTCACATTTGACAGTTGCCAAGGCCTACTGTTTCATAAATCAAGATTATTCATACCTATAGGGTACACACAATTCATTTAAATTTTAAAAGTTTTATGTCAAAAATAACTTCGTATCAGTTTATACACTTCAAAAAGAGAAATTGTAAATTTGTAAATGCTGTATTCACATTTCATCTAGTTCCATAAACAAATTATATTTTGAAGCAACATTCACGCATTTCCGAAATGTTTGAAAGGATCAATCGAGTCAACATATTCGCTGCAACTGTACAGTGAATCTTCAAATTCCAGCCATGGGTACAGCAATTACACATTTGCCAATTACCGAACAAGTCACCGCTTGTCATCACTGATGTCAATGGCAAATCGAAGCAATTACGATAGTAAACATTTCAAAAACATCCGGCTTGTACAACCAAGGATCGGTGTCCTGACCCCGTGTAAAATGCAGGTGGCCATATATGTATACATATAATTTTATATATCTAGCTGGAGGTTGATGAATCTGTGGCGAATGTACACGACCAATTCAATTATCACCGAGTGCAGTCGTTTGCCCAAATCAAGATGCACCCGCAAAGTTATAGGCCAACCATAGGTTACGTTTCCATCGTAATATTCGCACAAGCCAGGTCACCTGTCTAATTTGATGAAATGAGTGCGGCTTCTGAATTGAGCCATCAATTAGGGTCATCGATGCACTCGTTTTAAATGGGCGTACACGGAAACCTGTCCCATCCTGATGGTTGACATCTCTCCTTTCCCTCGGGATAGGCAGCAAATGGATTGGATACTTCAATTAACCGGCAGCGATACTATCAATTTTAATAGGCACATTTCGTGATTATACCAACTTACATAGTCTTCGTCATTTGAGTTGGCTAATTTTTCCTGTTCGGAGTGTTTTTCTCCGTACACTGGAAACCATTAGATAGAAAACATAACAAAACATTTTCTTGTTTCGCTAATTAAGTTGATCAAAAATCTAAATTTTAATTCGCTATTGGGTTTTGGGCGCAAAAAATAGATTTCGCCCGAAATCTGGTTATATGTCGTCGCTGTTGTGCTATCTTATGACAAGCGCCATTTTGCACATTTCGAGAAAAACGATTTTTGAAGTTTGAGATTGAATATCCTGTAACTTATAAATGGTAGAACCAATTCAGAGAAGACAATTGATGCTTCTATCTATTGTGTATTAATCTCCCAAATATTACAAAGATCGGTGAACTATATTGCGAGTTTTTACTAAAAATGTAAACAAAAGTCGCACTCACACGTGTCATAGGTGTGTATTGATGACAAAATTTGTATGGCGTGTCATATTCGTGCATGGAAAATTTTCCATAGAAAAAAAGCTTTTATTCATATCTTTGGCTTCATTTGGTCTATAAAGAATCGATTAGATTCATTTTGAAGGAAATGAATCAGGGAATCTAGAAAAAACAGTAACTTTTGGTTGCAGTGTTGCCAAATATGCTATATTTCCAGTTTAAAACTTAAACTGTGTTTTTCTCGCAACTCGTGAATTTTTCTTTTAAAAATTTTTATACCATTGTTGACGTAATACGTTGACGTTCACGTAGAGACGTTTGTACCCAGTCTGAGAGTAATAGCTTTGTCTACTATGCTATATTGTCTATAGCTTTGTCTAGCCAATGGCGTAAAGAGCAAAAACTCGGTTCGCTCAAATATCAATAAGTCGAAATCGAAAACTTTTTTGGTCGAAGCTGCGATGAATCAGTTTTTCGTTTACGTTTGTCAATGTTTTCGACTAATTTGATAGTAGCTACTATAACCTATTATTCTGAAAAATGAAATTTATTGTGCTTCACAAAGCACCAAATAAGAATGACAACAATTTTCATGGCAGGGGATGCATGTTTATTAGATATTATTATTTCGATTGGTGTTTTGTAGTTGTTTCAAAATTTTCATACAACAAAAAACAGCCACACTCACCACTTTACAAAATCCATTTCCTTAGAAACGATCTCCCAGATAACCTTCCTTCTCAAAATAGTACTTTATCGTTTTTTTTCCTCCGCTTCCAATCTACGTGGGTTCAATGCAGTTAATGACTGGTGCATCAGTTGTACAGAAAACTATTTCCAAAGGGTTCCAAATTTTTTGTATCTCGATCAAACGAAAAACCATAATATACCCACGCCCATGAGTGTTTGGAATGGGTGCAACCCTCGAAAACACCATCACAATCGTCGGGTAGATCCCATATAAAAACCATAGTTTGGTTTATTTATGGGTCTGATGGTTGTGAAACTTGTCACGCATCATACTTGTGGTCAAGGGGTTGTGTAGTGTTTGAACCCATGAGAATTTGCTCGGGATGGTGGCCTGACTAGGAAAGTTGAATTCAGTGCCTATTATGGAATGTAAAAATACTCAAATTTTCAGATCATTCGCCACCTGAACATAAGCAGTTTGTAACATTCCGCCAACAATTTCACGAATTTTCATAGTTTCGGTGGATGAATAATGTCAGGGATATAACCAGAGTGACGTAGAATACAGTTAGGACTGTTAATTTGAAGATTTTTATAGCATTTGGGAGGTCTTAAAAATAGCTAATTTTGACAAACATTTATATTTATCAATGATTTGCTGTAGATTGAGACTTTATACGATATTTTAATCCGCTTATAACTGCCAAAAGCATCAACGAAAAATTACAGTCTACCCTGTCGATTCGAGTGTTATACATAACTCCCAACCTCTAACCATAAACACTACATAAGGTCGCTACCAAGAAACCACCTAACAAGGCTGTCTTAAAACCTGGGTACTATTGAACTAAGGGGCCCCTATAGTTTTGGTTAATTGAAGAATAGCAGTATGCGTTACGTTTCTCTTAATAGCTACCATATAATTGAATGCGCAGCTGGTAGCATACTTACAGAACATTCAACTGTAATTTGACTTCCTTGGTTACTTTGCGTTGTTTGAGTATGAAGAGTTTGTTGGCCAAGAAGGAGGAATAATGGAATAGAGCAGATTTATCGTAATTTCAAACCTAGTTCCTTGCTCAGGAAATAGAGAATTCGTACTACATGACGCGTTTAGGCTGTTTTGTAGACAGTACAGCACGGCTACGTATGTAAATATTACAATAGATGCCAATCTTCATTGATAGAAGGGCGAACATTACTAGTTTAGAAGTCTATCGCTTTTTGATACATTAAATGTGGAAAAAACGGGATCAAGTCATAGTTGTCCATTTTGAATTTTATTGGTTCATATTATCACCAGTTTTTTGGTTTATAACTCTTAATATCCACGGAAAATTTCACCACAAGTCCTTCGAACGACACAGAATAACTAAACTTTATTGAAATACAGTTTAACGTAACGTAACACTCACATTCTGTAAAATTGGTGAAATTTCTTTGTAAAGTTTGATAAGCTCGGTGAGATTTCTTTCTATAAATGAACATAACCATAAAATTTTTCTTTAAGAAAATTCAGCTCGAACATCGCAAGAATTTGTAATTATCCCATCGCAAACTAAGAAATAACTCGGGAAAGTGTAGGTCTCATATTTATCGCCAGAGATAAATTTAATATCGCTGAAAAATACAAGCAAATAATGATTCGAAGTTGGCAAAGATTATGAACCAGGGCAGGGAGCTTACCACAAAGAGTGACTTCAAAAATTTCTACTACCTCTTTTAGACAAGACAGTGGTTCTTTGGTGTTCTGTCCTGATTTGACATCGTGCCGTTATGCAAAATCAATTCTGGACTTGTACAGAAATATTAAGATAAATTTTGTGCCTAAAACTGCAAAATGCAAACATTCCCGGAACTTCAGTAAATGTACAGACACTTGGCAATTACGAAGCAGCAACAAAAAATCAGGTTTTACTAAAAATGAAATGAAGTAGAAGAAAGCTGGGATAGCGTAACATATACTACTGTGTAAAAGTTTATGAGAGCCATTTAAAACTGTCTTTAAATACTACATATCACAAACTGAATCTTTTTTTCTGATTTGGGCAAAGAATTGATTTTTAGTCGCGGTTTCAACGTAGTTTAGTAATTTCGTGGACAACCGTCAGTTCTAAAGCATGAAAGTATCTAATATACTAGAAGTACGCTTGATATGAACTACATCAGTACCGCTCAGTTTGATGCGCTTTCTTTCAGACTGAGCTAACTGAAATCTGAAATGGATGTTTCGAGGATTCATTTGTCTCTTTCATTTAACGAAATTCCAAATAACAACATGCCAATAAAAGGCAACTTTTAAACAATGGTTTACAAAAGTATTATTCTCACATTTTGAACGTAAGCAGTACCACGTTCCTGATGTGACGAAACTGTACACAATGTGGCCTCAGAAAAGCCACTTTTTGTTTTTCAGCACACATTCCACTCCTCTAATAGAAGGGTTTCTATCAATCAATCTATATTGTGTTGACGAATCCCCTTAAAACGATTTAGAATCAGAAAGTGCGTTTTTCTAATAGGTCAAAATAGGCTCAACAACGAGGATAATGTTTCACGGGTTGCCGATATCTGTGGAGAAACAAGATTTAGAATAAAAATTTTTGGCGGAGATGATTTTTTAAATGTACTTCTCTGATTTGTATGTAATTGTATGCACATGAATCGTTCCATAATATTGTATATCTTTATTATCAACCTATTTATTTGGCATAAATCTTAATCGGCAATTTTGTAAAAGTTGTAAAGAGCTGTTATATGTGATTTTTTCACTTGTTTCCCAAAATCAAACCACGTAAACTAACATAATGTCCTCGCTTCGCGTATGTGCAGCTAGATGAGGGGGTAAAATTCGTCATATTGTTGACTTGTGCATTGTGGCTATTGCTGTAAATCAGCAAAATTGCAAAAAACCAGATTGCGACAAGATTGTGAAACTCCCATTTTTAGGGTTTAACCTTTTCAATTCCGCAATGGCGAATTTCACGCCAACTCGAACAAATGTTGCACACGTGCCTATAAAATCAGAATCATTAGTATCAGGAATCAGAATATATTGGCTCAAATGGCACGTTCCCCGTACATAGTGGGGGATTTGTGCCTTGCCGTGTATTTTCATCATTTCCTGAGTGGAAGGAAAGGACAAGGAGGTGTGGGGAAGTAGAATTGGAAGGGTGGGAAAAATAACAGCACAAAACAAAAATAAACAACAGGTAAGTTAAACTCACAAGTAGTTCAACTTGCCTGCGAATAAGCCTAAAGCTCTTTACCACATTGGATAAGAAACTTTAGTATGTCTCTGAGTTTCAGTCGACCAAACATGGTTTCGTCTATATAAGGACGGCTGAAGACTCGAAATCGCAATTGCGCTAGCGCTGGACAGTTGCATATCAGATGATATGAGGTTCCGTAGTCGGATTCACAAAGATCACATGAAAAAGACTCAGCGCGCTGAATAGTTGCCATGTGATAATTGAGTTTGCAGTGGCCGGTTAAAGCCCTGGTCAGCATGCCGCAGTGGAGCTTCGAAAAATGTAAGAGATTTTTCGAAACCACTGGGCATGGTTGTTCTAGAAACGCCTTTGTTTGGCGACACGTTTGTAGATTTCTCCAATAATTGCGGTGCTCGGACGAAGCTTAGGACCGTATTTTTTCCCTTATCCAACTTGTCGAAATTGGCAGCGCGGGCTCAGGACCAACGAAGTCAATCGCTGAACCTGCCCTGGCCAATTCGTCAGCCCATTCATTTCCAGTAATACCGCAATGTCCGGGCACCCAGACAAGGTAGATAGTGTTGACAATGCTTAGTTCTTCGATTTGGGTTCGGCACGCGATCACTAGCTTGGACCGGGATTTGTCTGAGCTAAGGGCCTTGATTGCAGCCTGACTATCGGAGCAGAAGTTTATAACTCTGCCGGACAAACTCAGTTGAAGGGCCGATTGCACCCCGCACATAATCGCAAAGATTTCTGCTTGGAATACAGTACAGTATCTACCTAGTGAGTGAGATTGTTCCAATCTCATTTCACGACAGTAGACACCAGCACCAGCACGTCCCTCCATCAGAGAACCGTCAGTGTAACAGACTACTTGCGTTTGTTGTTGTCTTTCCATAAAGCCAGACAACCACTCCTCTCGAGAGGGAATCTTCACATGGAATGTCCTGTAAGGAAAACTACAAGTGAGTGTAATATCGCTGGGAGCAAGAATATCTTCACCCCATGTAACCATTTGTGACCACAATCGTGTATGACTGGTAGCAAGATCAACATGATTACTGTTCCAAAGCCCAGTAACCTGCAGTCTGTATGCACATGATAGTGCTTCTTGTTTTAAGTGTATGTGTAATGGTTTGATATTTAGAAGTGCCTCAAGAGCAGCAGTCGGAGTCGTGGTGAAAGCACCAGTCAACGCCATGAGCGCCATTCTTTGCAGATGGTTTAGCTTTGACTGGACTGTCACCACCTCTCCCCTCTGCCACCACACAAGGCATCCGTATGACAGTATTGGACGTACAATTGTCGTGTAAATCCAATAGATGTATTTAGGTTTGAGACCCCAGGTCTTTCCAAAAGTTCGTCTGCACTGCCCGAAGGCCATGCACGCTTTCTTGATTCTGAACTCAATGTGAGCAGACCAATTCCGTTTGGAATCCAATATGACTCCAACGTATTTGACTTGATCTGCACACAGTAGCTCAGAATCAAAGAACTGCAAGGGACAAACCCCGGTTGTTATTCGCTTCTTCGTGAAAAGAACCATTGAAGTTTTGCTTGGGTTAACTGATAGTTTAACTTGTCGACACCACTGTTCGACAGCTCTTAATGCCTGTTGCATCAAGTCAAAGATTGTTCCGATGCAAAATCCAGTAATTAGTATTTGGTAATCGTCAGCAAACCCGTAGGTTGGAAATCCAAGCTCATTGAGTTTCTTCATCAAGCCGTCAGCTACTAAGTTCCATAACAAAGGTGACAGAACGCCGCCCTGAGGACAACCGCAAATACTCAACTTCCGTATCTCAGCCTGTCGCAGTGACGAGCAAAGTATGCGGTTACTAAGCATTGCGTTTATCCAACCTGAGATACATGCAGGTATCCCATGACCGCGCGTCGCTTCCAGAATAGACTGGAAGGACACATTGTCAAAAGCACCCTCAATATCTAGGAATACACCCAAGCTAGATTGCTTGAGCGAGAAGGCTTTCTCAATGTTGTAAACAACATCGTGAAGCAGAGTGATCGTGGATTTCCCACACTGATATGCATGTTGCATTTTGTGCAGTGGATATTCAACTAAACTAACGTTCCTGATGTGATGATCGATTATCCGTTCCAAAGCTTTCAGAAGAAAAGAACTTAAGCTGATAGGCCTAAAACTCTTGGCTTCTTCATAGCTTGAGCGCCCCCCTTTGGGAATAAATCTAACAGTTATTTCTCGCCATGCTTTCGGGATATACCCGGTAGCAAGACTGGAAAGCAAAATCTTTTTCAAGACATGTTTAAGAATATCAAATCCCTTTTGCAGTAGCACGGGAAGTATTCCATCTTTTCCGGGTGATTTGTATGGAGCAAAGCTGTCAACTGCCCACTTGACCGATTCAGGGGAAACCAATGTGCGTGCTAACGCCCACGAGTCCGAATCACCAGAATGAGATCTGTGAACATTGATCAACTCCGGATCGATACAGCCTGGAAAGTGTGTGTCGAAGAGACAATTAAGAACATCTTTTTCGTCCGTCACATAAACACCATCTCTGGTTTTCAAGGAGTTCATCTGAAAATCATTCGATTTGGAGAGAATTTTATTTAATCTGCTAGCCTCGTTCAGACTAGAGACATTAGTGCATAGGCTTTGCCAGCCAGCCCGTTCTGCAGATCTAAGACATTTCTTATATGCACTACGAGCTGACCTGAAAGCCCTGGAGTCATCACGCTGACGCCGGTTCCAAGCTCTTCTCATAACTTTCTTCATTCTTTCAAGCTCAGCCCTCCACCAAGGGGTTCCCCTAGTCGATTTAACAGTACGAAGTGGACAAGCTTCTTCGTAGGATGCTAATATGAATGAGTTTGTCGTATCCACGACGTCATCTAAGTCGTCTAATTGACTAATTGTTGGAAAATATCCATGAAATTTAGTCGCCAAGTTTTCCAAAAAGAGGTCCCAGTTTGTAGATTTAGGATTACGATATGTCACCACATTGAAGGTGACATCAAAATGCTCGAAAAATATATATTTATGATCGGATAGAGACGGTTCAGTTTCATTTGGAACCTGCCAATTTCCCAGTTCATGCAAAATTCTATCAGAGCAAAGTGTTATGTCTAACACCTCCTCCCTCCCAGACCTCGCAAAAGTTGGTCGGTTTCCCACATTCAGAATATGGAGATTTGTACTACTTATGTACTCCATCAGTTCAGAGCCTCTCAGATTGATGTCTGAGCTGCCCCAAATGATGTGATGAGCATTCGCATCACTGCCGATAATGAGCGGAAGCCCATTTCTGCTACAATATGATACAACGCTTTTGAAATCATCAGAAGGAGATGATTCGTTATGCGGTAGGTATGCTGAACAATATATATATTTTTTTGTCTACGTTTTCGACAGTCAATGTAACTGTGACAACACAGATATCGCGAGTTGTGAGCTCCGATATGAGACACGCGTCAATAGCCTTATTTGCAAGAATGCAAGCACGAGGCATTTCACGTGGGTTAGTCATGCCTGTCTTGTTGTAAGCAATGAAGGCAGTGTTAAGTAACTTTCCAAAATAGAAGTTTCCTTTATGGAAATACGGTTCTTGAACCAATGCTATGGAAGCTTTACCTTCCTGCATGAGTCGAGATAAATTCATAGTTGCTGTACGTTTATGTTGCAGATTGACTTGTGCTATTCTAACCATTGTTGATTAGAGAACTGTACATTTCATCTCCAACACAAATTGCACAACAACTAGAGGACACCAAGCGAGTTGGGATGTTAAAGCATTTAGCGAGCCATATCAGGTTTAAATGGGACATGATCATTTGATTCCCACGATTTGCGAAGAAAATAATGGTCCACTGTGTCAGAGATTCGCATAACATAGCAAGGGCAAAACCCAAAATGCTCCGTGCGCGACTGGCATATTTTAGACCCTCCAATCATTAAGTCCTCGGCACGGAACTACACCTTGACTTAGGGTCTCCTACTTTCAGTCGCCTCCTACGACATGGCAGCAGGACTCCAGTGGCTCAATTCTAGGCCGGATACCACACGGCCTCTGGGCAGGTTCATCTGTACACATCGAAATTTGATAATCGAAACTCAACAAAACTTCACCGAACTACCATCAGCCGAGAGTCTCTGCAAACCCCCAGCCAACAAAAATTCGGCAAAATTAAGTGGATCATCGGTGAAAAAAATCGGTGTGTAGAGTGAACGATCCGCTGCGTAATGCAGCATACTGGGGAGTTCGCCCGACTCTTCCCAGGCTCCGTTCGCCATTGAGAATGTTTTAAACCCCCTCAACAATTTTACCCATAGCACGGGTCGCATAACACTATGGAATTGGGGTTCCCTGTTTGGTAGATTTTTACCACTGAAACAGGTAGTCCGTAGTGTTATTCTTAGCCGGTTGAAACAACCACTACCGACACTACACGGCTTATCTAGGCTGTTCGGTGAAAGAAGCTGACATTGAAGAACAGCTTCCATATTTAGATGGGCGAACAGCCGCAGAGGCTGTTCGCCCATCTAAAGAGGCTGAGAATGGTCTAATCTACAGTAAGTCGTGCTTTATACGGTACAACCAACCTTTCACCGTTGATAGAAGAGAAAAAATGGCCAAAATAAAACTTCGTATACATAATGCCAAGGATCAGAAGCGGGTACAGAATCTTTCAAGGGAAATTCTAATAGTTCAGTGAAAGACGTGGCGAAAAGCTGCATTTATGCAAAATTTTTATACAAGATGCAACAAAACGAGAAGGACTACATACGTAGAAAGTCCGAAAGGCACTAACTCGCGATGAAGAACAGAATACAGCAGGGAAATCACATGCGCGAAAGCTCTACACTCAGCTGTTATCGAAACTGCATTGTCTCGTCATGGATGACGAGACTTATGTGAAAGTAGATTACCGGTAGCTTCCTGAGCTTCTTTTCTTTACTATTTCTCGTCGCAGGTAGTTAGAAAATAGAAAAGCCTAAACTTGCTCAAAAATCATGATTTGGCAGGCAATTTGCTCGTGTGGAAAGCGGAGCACTCCGTTTGTGACAACCGGAACGATTGATGCGTAGGTGCACTTGAAACAATGCATCCGTCTACTTCCATTTCTGAGGTCTCAGGATGCCCCTATGCTTCTCTGGTCGGATTTAGCCTCGTTCCATTCGCCAAAAGATGTTCTTGAGTAGTACAAGGTTAAAAAGGTTAATTTCGTGCCAAAGGATCTTATGGTACCGGGAGTGCGACCAACTGTGAAATACTGAGCCATTATGAAGCAGGTACTCCAAAAGCACTGTAAAGATGTGAAATTAAGAAAAATGAATTTCCTCGCAAAAACAAGTTGGCCCAAAAGTTGTACAATGCCTTATGTGTTAAAAGGACGGAACGTGCAAGTGGATAGAGCTATGAAATTGAATAAAACGAACATGGAAAAAGTTTAATAATATGTTTTGTTTTATTTCCAGGAAGTTTGAAAACGATTGATTGAATGGAAGAAATTTGACGAATTTTTTCTTGTGATGCAATGTGACTCCAGAAAAACAAATCCCTCTTAATTATTTCGAAGATGACAAATCGGTTTGTTGAATTTAACCCTTTCATGGCCAGCTTCTATCTACCATATATAGCAATGGTTCCCAACCTGGGGTCCGTGTACCCCTAGGGGGCCGTGAAGTAGTTGCAGGGGGTCCGCGAAGAAAATTTTTTTCCGGGTGGATATAGAAATTTTAAATCTTGATTCCTAACAGACTGAAAATGACATATTGATAGCATGCAAAATCGATGTTTAACCGTAGGGGTCCGCAACAACTCAAGGTGATTTGCAAGGGGTCCGTGGTACGAAAAAGGTTGAGAATTGCTGATGTATAGGATTCCAAAACTAATTTTCCTTGGGACTGTTGGGGTCATGTAACACGAATAAACCTGTTTTGATCAAGATAAGTGCTTCTTTTACAGTGCTACGAGCTGCCCATTTTTTACGTCCCAATGCTCAACACAATTCCCCTAGAATATTCACAATACTCCAATTCCGTGGAAAAGAAAGTCGAAGACATCCTAAATTGATAAGCCTTTTGAGTTTTCATTAATATTGCAAGACAACGAAGTTATATCAAAACTTTGTTTTCCAGCTTTAACAAAAACTGTCCTTGGTGGCACTGCATCAACGGAATCCAGTCGATTCAAGTGCAATAACTTCAGTTCTACTGATAATACTTTCAATTGTGGTAGCTAGTCCCAGTTATCAAGCTTACTTGGTTTTGTAAACAAGTCTTAGGGAAACCAAAAGCTATAGCTGTTTAAAGTTATGGTACTCAACAGATACCATAAGCAGGAAAGGGTTACCCAGTTTGAATTTTATCTTGAAGCGAACACTACAATCATTAATGGTACGATTTCGAGAATCGATCTATTGGATTCAGAGCATTTGACCTGCTTGTTAAAAAATTTTGTCTCGGAATAGCGTGAACGAATGTGTGATTCAAAAACCTATGTGTGTGATAAAATTGAGTGAAAACGTGTTGCTTTTTGTATAGCTAATGAATAGTTTACAGAAATGGCATATAGATTTAAAAAAAATCTACAGAGATAGCTTCTCTTGATTCAAAAAGAACCAACAGTTTTATTAATTGTCCAAAACATCTTAATCAAAAAAACAACCGTTACCAAAACAACAATAACTTTATACTGGCTTTCTTTATCATATCGCTGACTTGAAATATTTTACAAGTACCGTGAAGGTATTACTGAACGACCGATCGCAATCTCGTATGCACTGTAGTTTCCAATTTCTTTGAATCGGAATAAAAATTACTATTCATTAATAGTTTAACATACCTCCTAATCGTTATCTTATCCCGTGTTTTGTGTATTAGGTCAATCCGCATTCCTAGTCTAGTACGTAAAAGTCTGAAACGTTCCTGTTCAATCAGAGAAAATTTCATAGAAATAATCTAATTCGACCATAAAAGTCTCATTACCTCACGGATGCCTTCACAGTACTTTAAATTCACAGAAAAGTATATATGCTTACGTAGAGAATAATATAAGATACTATAACACACTATTGCAAACTATATGTATGAAACGTGAATCAGATCAGACAGGCTTCATTCGGGCGAAACCCATTCCAACATAAAGCAGCACTTGAACATGTTATTTCATCATCACGCAACAGAATTACTTTGTACTGCTAGCTTTTAATTTACGTAGTCATGTTTTTTTCCCAACTACTGACACAAATTCTCGTGAAATTCCACAAGCCTAACTGTTATCCTATCGCTTTTCTACATTTTCCGGCTTGTGAATCTCCAATCTTCAATCGATTCAACATTTGACTCTTCGTCCCTGTTCGATAATTTTGCCACCGACGTCATC
This sequence comes from Topomyia yanbarensis, assembly GCF_030247195.1. Classification (NCBI taxonomy): domain Eukaryota; kingdom Metazoa; phylum Arthropoda; class Insecta; order Diptera; family Culicidae; genus Topomyia; species Topomyia yanbarensis. Next base: position 189,973,906 of record NC_080671.1, on the reverse strand, counting down.
ACTGCCCGCAAACGACCGCACTTGGGTGTAATAAATATCCGCCATTTTTTTCGCGCTCCATCAACCTCTCCGACAACTGGCATACAACAACGCACGGTCGTCCCGCGATTAACCACGCATCGTTGAAAACTCGGACACCGGACGCTAAAATCGCCCTCATTTATCGGACGCCAAATCTCCGCATATGTGTCGCTTGTATGTGTTGTGTATGCTTTTTTTTCAACTCTGATTTTTATGCAACCCCAACCGCCGGGAACCGTCGAACCTATCCCACTTGCCTTTACCGAACGAAACGAAACAAAAAATCGGCAAACCACCATCGTAAATTACGAAATCAATTCTTCCAACAACGTGCGGCATCCTGACGCACATTACAAAAAAAACTGTAGTTAAAAGTGAGTAGCGGGAGCGATTTTCCCTCATATCAGATTTAATTGGTAGATGTGCGAGCGTGCATTTTTTATTGAGTGCTGAAATTAGAGATTATTGCTTTGAAAGCCTAAATGGTCGAAAACCCTTTTGTCCGTTTAAATGGTGCAATTTGTACATTTGTAAGGATTGTGGCGCAGTACGTTGGGGGTGTATACTCACACTCATTTTCCGTGTTTTTCACTGGAACAACAAGGAGTACTCGTGCGACTGACCGTATTAATTTTCGATTGCTGTACCAATAGCATTGACGAATCGTGAAAAACCCATTCTGTATTATCATGCTCTGATTTCGATTTTAGATTAACCCTTCTCCATACTAATAGAGTTTAACCGTCGCTTGGGTTTTTATTGGGCAGGTATTTTGTTGCCCAGTATGCTGCAGTGAAGTTGAGGTTGTTTGCAATGCGACTATCAGTAAATGTAGATCGTTTTTCGATAACTCAGTGATTACGGAATTTGTGGGTCACGGAGAATAACCCAAGCAATATATTTACTACTGCTTAGGAATCCAAAATTGTGTTTTATAGGTATCTCAGAATTTTTATTAGCAACGTGTAATTATTTCGGAGCTCTTATAGCAAAACTCAAAATTGTAGATGAAATAGCTCAAAGTAGAAATTAATACTAACCCGGCGCTAATCTATTCCGACAATACGCTAATGTCGGATTCTTATGAGACGAAGTCGAAACGCACCAATGACTTTTCTAGGTTAGAATTTGTACCGTTTACGTACAAAGAGTGGCTTCACCGAAAATTTTCTCCCTGATTAGAAATTTTGGTGTTTACCCAATTTTTCCTCCTTAGGGAGAAATATAGCATAATATTTCACGTAAAAAAATATGTGGTTACAATTAATGTGTACTTACATTTTAGTCCTACAGAGTGCACTAAAAACTGTATTATTGGGGATATTAACCCGTATCTTCTAATTAATAATAATGATGTTCTTCTTTAAATGAGTAAATTACAATCAAATTCCGTCTACCCTATTGGATCCATTATTGTCAATAAACTGTCGTTTACACTTCAGTATGTTAGCTCAATGCTTTTAACTCTTGTGATCCCGCCCGTGCAGCCGACACAGTTTTCCCGTAACATTCTTCCTTGCGCGTCACCCAATGCACAGTGTTTTAAAACGTCGTTTTTGTGCACAAAATTAATAGCGTCTAAACCGTTAACTTTAGGAGTATAGTTTGTTCAGAGAAGTTCTTGCCTTTATGATTGCGCATCTACAGGAATATATTGTTCGGTGATTAGTTCACCTATAACCAATTAAGATGGAAACTTTGTATCTACGGCAAAGTTGTAAAAAAAAATTACTACAAAAGATATTGCTGTAGACATCATATATCTAACTTAAATAGTTTTCGAGTTATGGGAAACATTAAAATTAGTTTTTTTGTGATAACTTTTTAGTGATTCTCCTATGTTCTTTAAATATTACACAAAGTTGTTCGCGGCATCGAATTGCACATGTTTGCGGAGCAACGCAACTTTCTATTTCTTGCATTTAAAAACATATTCCAAATTGTGCGACGGTTTTAGAGTAACTTCCACCTTAAATAACCCGTTGAGGAGCAAACAACATCATAAGATGGTGAAACGACTAGCTTTTTGCTTTCATATAGTGGCTGACTTGTTTGTCGACTCGATTCTCCCCGAGTTTTATGTTCAGAACAAAATGTCATCGCAGGGGTACAAAATGAAACTTTCAAGCGCAATATGACATGCAATTTCATCTCCAGATGATAAATTACATAGAACACATCTTATGATATTCTTTGCTCATTTTTGCTCCTTAACGGGTTATTTAAGGTGGAAGTTACCCTAAAACCATCGCAAAATTTGGAATATCTTTTTAAATGCAACCTATAGAAAGTGACTTTGTTGCGCAAAAATGTGCAATTTGATGCCGCAAACAACTTTGGAGAATAATCAAGGAGGAGAATCGCTAAAAAAGTTATCACGAAAAATCCTGCAAAATGTGCATCTTGCGCACATCTTCCCACACGCTCAAAACTCAAATATGGCTTCACTTTGTGCTGAACCTGATCCGTGCTCCAACAACATCGAAATTTACTACCAGAATGTTGATGGCTTAAATTCATTAACAGACGGCTGTTTTTCGCGACCACGGGCAGCTATTATGACGTCATCGCTTCGACCGAAATGTGACTCAACAATCTAAATCAAAACCCAAGTTGTTCTGGAAGTAGCGAGCAGCGAAAAGAATCCGGTTTAACATTTTGTATGTCATTTTATGGACTTTTAACCACAGACACTAAGGAAATTTGCCAACTGTTCTCCGACAAATTTTCAAGCGTTTTGTCTAACGAGAGCCTTTCACCACAACAAGTCGCTGCCGCTGCCAATCTAACTCCTTTTTTTTTCCAATTCGTTTATTTGATAAGGCAGGTTTGCGTTAGCTTAAAGGCGCCAATTTTGTTTTGTTTTACATTTTAAATTACTTAAAACTAGGGGATTACATATTGATTAGCTATACATATACACAAGGGGGTAATATAATTTTCGTAAGATTAGGGGGTCATTTAGTTTTTATGGCAATATGGTTTGACATTTTTAGCAATGAGATTATTGGAGCAAATAATGTTTAACTAAGGGGGAAAATTTTTACGACTATCTTAAAAGTAGAAATAATTATAGGGCGTGATTAAATTTTGTAGAGATTCGGAGACATTAATTAGAGTTATTTTATGTGGTAGTAGAGTTGGGCATTTTCAACGAGATCATATAATATAATAGTTAAAACTAGAAAAGGCAAGAAGAGCTAAATGCTTCATGATATATGGGGGGGGGGGGAAAGGGGTGTTACTTCTGTGTATAAGAGTCAGGGGAAGTAGGGTGGACAAACATGGCAGGGGGAGAACATTATTTCAGTTTCAGACTTCGGGAGATCAACGGATGGATTACAGAATCAGGGTGGCCTTCATCAGGAAGAATCATGTACTGGGACGCCGGGTGGTCGTTCTTAAGATGGCAGGGGTTTCTCCAGACGATTTCGTAGTGCGGCTCAGATGTTGATCGGCTACATTTCGAGTTGTGCGTGTGATGTTCGTGCTTTAGGTCCCGTGTTTGTTGGCTCATTTGACAGGGATGTTTTGTGTCGCCTTGGAGTCGCATCAAACCATCGTGGGTGTATGGTACAGGTGGAAGAGAGCGTTTCTGAGAATGATAAGGAAAAAGGGGCAGTTAAAGTTGGATATTGATGGTTTTTATGAAGGTGTATATAAGGGACATATAGAGGACATCGCGGCTTGCCAACACATCTCGAACCGGGACGTTGGGTGGTCTTCCTCGGGCCCGGAGGGTGTCCATAAGCCGAGACCTGGCGAAACTGTACTCGGTGCACGCCCAGACTATGTGCTCTATATCGTGATAACCGTCGCCACAAGCGCAGATACCACTCTCCACGAGCCCAATACGTCGGAGATGTGCATCCAGCGTGTAATGGTTCGCCATGAGTCGAGACATCACACGAATGAAGTCACGACCCACATCCATCCCCTTGAACCAAGGTTTCGTCGATACCTTAGGGACTATCGAATGTAGCCACCTTCCTAGCTCCCCATTGCTCCACGAGGTTTGCCAACTTTCGAGGGTTCTCTGATGAGTAATAGTGAAAAATTCGTGGAAGCAAATTGGTCTTTCAAAAACGTCACCTTCAATGGCACCCACCTTAGCTAAGGAGTCCGCCTTCTCATTGCCCGGAATGGAGCAATGAGAAGGGACCCACACCAAGGTAATCTGGAAAGATTTGTCAGATAAAGCACTCAGTAGCTCCCGTATTTTCCCCAAAAAATACGAGGAATGCTTTCCATGTTTCATCGAGCGAATAGCGTCAATAGAACTCAGACTATCCGAGACGATGAAGTAATGGTCTGCGGGTAATGTGTCAATGACTCCAAGGGTATACTGAATAGCAGCTAGTTCTGCGGCGTAAACTGAAGCAGGGTCACTGAGTTTGTAGGAGGCGGTGAACTTTTGATTGAAAATACCGAAGCCAGTGGACCCTTCGAGTTTTGATCCGTCAGTATAAAACATCTTAGAACAGTCGACTTCTCGGAATTTATTATAAAAAATGTTTGGAACCACTTGTGGGCGTATGTGGTCCGGAATTCCACTAATCTCGTCTTTCATGGATGTGTCGAAGAAAACAGTAGATTCAGAAGTATTTATGAAATGCACACGGTTGGGATTGTAAGAAGAAGGATTAATATTTTGCGCCATGTAGTCAAAGTACAGGGACATAAAACGGGTCTGAGAATTGAGCTCAACAAGCCTTTCGAAATTTTCAATCACCAACGGGTTCAAGATATCGCATCGAATGAGCAATCGATATGAGAGTTCCCAAAATCGATTTTTCAGCGGGAGAACGCCCGACAGGACTTCGAGACTCATCGTATGGGTCGACTGCATGCACCCTAAGGCGATACGCAAACAACGATACTGAATTCTTTCGAGTTTGATGAAATGTATGTTCGCGGCGGATCGAAAGCAGAAGCATCCGTATTCCAGTACCGACAGTATCGTTGTTTGATACAACCTAATTAGGTCTCCTGGGTGGGCACCCCACCACGTTCCGGTTATTGTACGAAGAAAGTTGATCCTTTGCTGGCATTTCTGTTTCAGATACCGAATATGGCATCCCCAAGTACCTTTCGAGTCGAACCAGACCCCTAGATATTTTACTGTGAAGACCTGAGCTATAGTTTGACCCATTAATAGAAGCTGTAGTTGTGCTGGTTCACGCTTCCTAGAAAATACAACTAGCTCAGTTTTCTCCGTAGAGAATTCGATACCCAGCTTAATAGCCCATGCAGACAAATTGTCCAAGGTATTCTGTAATGGTCCTTGTAGATCGACAGCTTTGGGTCCCGTAACAGACACCACGCCATCGTCTGCAAGTTGTCTTAACGTGCAGGAATTGTCAAGACATTCATCAATGTCGTTGACGTAGAAATTGTATAACAGGGGGCTTAGACATGAGCCCTGGGGAAGGCCCATGTAGCTAAATCGTGATGTCGATAAGTCACCATGCGAAAAATGCATGTGCTTTTCCGACAACAAGTTTAGTAAAAAGTTGTTTAAAGTCGCTGAAAGACCATGCTGGTGCAGCTTCTCTGAAAGAATGTTGATAGAAACTGAATCAAAAGCCCCCTTTATATCTAGGAACACTGATGCCATCTGCTCTTTACTAGCATAGGCCATTTGAATTTCGGTTGAGAGCAACGCAAGACAATCGTTCGTCCCTTTGCCTTTGCGAAAGCCAAACTGTGTATCTGACAGTAAGCCATTTGCTTCGACCCAATTGTCGAGGCGGGATAGGATCATTTTCTCGAACAACTTCCGGATACAAGATAGCATTGCGATCGGTCGATACGAATTGTGGTCGGAGGCTGGTTTTCCTGGTTTTTGGATGGCGATGACCTTCACTTGCCTCCAATCGTGTGGGACAATGTTAGCCTCAAGAAACTTATTAAATAAGTTCAACAAGCGTCTCTTGGCAGAGTCTGGCAGATTCTTCAACAAGTTGAATTTGATTCTGTCTGGCCCTGGAGCTTTATTGTTACACGACAAGAGAGCAAGTGAGAACTCCACCATCGAAAAAGGTGTTTCGTTCGCGTTATCGTGACGGGACGCGGCGCGGTAGATCTTCTGTGCCGGGGCGGAATCCGGACAAACCTTCTTGGCGAAATCGAATATCCAACGGTTTGAATATTCCACGCTCTCATTAGTACTGTTTCGATTTCGCATACGTCGGGCTGTTCCCCAAAGAGTGCTCATCGATGTTTCTCTCGTTAATCCGTCGACGAACCGGCGCCAATAACCGCGTTTTTTGGCTTTCATCAAACTCTTCATTCGCTTGTCTAACGTCGCGTACTGTCGAAAACTAGCGGGTAACCCGTCGTTCCGGAAGGTCTTAAACGCGGCGGCCTTCTCTGCGTACACGTCTGAGCACTCTTTGTCCCACCAGGGATTGGGAGAACGTTTTTGTATGTTCGCGCCGGGTACTGGCTTAGTCTGAGCTTGATTCGCGCTGTCGAGAATCAAGCCAGCCAAAAAGCTGTACTCTTCCTCCGGAGGAAGTTCTTGAGTAGATTCGATGTTGTCGGATATCGTGGCAGCATAGCTCTTCCAATCGATATTTCGTGTGAGGTCATACGAAATATTGATTGTTTCCAATGGCCTTGAGCCGTTATTGATTGAGACTACGATCGGCAGATGGTCGCTACCGTGGGGATCAGGGATTACCTTCCACGCGCATTCTAACTTTAGCGAGGTCGAGCAAAGGGATAAATCTAATGCGCTTGGGCGCGCAGGTGGGGGAGGAATCCGTGTCATTTCACCCGTGTTTAGAATTGTCATGTTGAAGTTGTCGCAAATATTGTGAATTAAAGAGGAACGGTTATCATCATAAAGGCAACCCCATTCCGTACCGTGAGAGTTAAAGTCGCCTAAAACTAGTCGCGGTGCAGGCAGGGATTCTATGATGTCATGTAGCCGGCGATGCCCAATCGCGGTGTTGGGGGGAATATATATGGAAGCTATGCAAAGGCTTTTGCCTTTGGTTGTTACTTGACAAGCGACAACTTCAATACCTGTTATCGAGGGAAGGTTAATTCTGTAGAAGGAATAGCGCTTTTTGATCCCCAAAAGCACTCCTCCATAGGGGGTGTCTCGATCCAGGCGAATAATATTAAAGTCGTGGAAGTTGAGATCTATGTCGGAAGTTAACCAAGTTTCACATAATGCAAATGCATCGCAACTCAAATTATTTATTAAAATTTTGAAGGAATCGATTTTCGGGATGATACTTCTGCAATTCCACTGTAGAACAGTGATCAAATCCGTGACCTCGTTCGATGAGTTAGCCATCGAAGGATACAATCGCTGAAAGGAGGGGCCATTTAGCAGTCAACTGCTTCAAAAATGTTCTTACTGTAGGGAGAAAAGCTAACATAAGACTTTTAATTGGATCAGTTATATTGAAAGTTTTTATTATCCAGTCCACAATGTCCGAGAGTTTGATAATTCCAGTGCCGCGATTATTCTCGAACTGAAACAGAGGAACACTTGGGATTTTTGATGTTCCGGGAAGTGCTGGGAACTCCTTCTCTGAGTTTAATCCTCCGAGACCAGGAGCTAATTGCTTCGGTTTGGTTGCAACACTTCCAATAGATGTGACTTTCGGAGTCCCGTCAAGGGATACCTTCTGGCCTTTACAACGAACTTTAGGAGAGGAAATGTTCCTCCTCTTCCTATAACTTCTAGGCGCCCTAGTAGATGTTCCCTCTTGTGGGTCATCAGCCTCGCCCTCGTTAGGAGGCAAGTGAGCATAGATGTTTGTTGAGGTTGGTGGTGTAGCTTTCTTTAGCATTTCTGCGAAAGAACGTTCGGATCGTCCCGCAAGGGAACGTTTTAGTTTATCCCCGCGTAGTTTGTACGCGGGACATGCCGAGATATCATGCAGATTTTCTGCACAGTAAGGACACTTCTCAGCATTCTTACTGCACGAATCATCTAGATGATTCTCCCCGCATTTTCCACAGCGGGCCTTATTGCTACAATGGGTGGCTGTGTGACCCAATTGTTTACACTTTGTGCAATTCATGACCCGCGGCACAAACAGACGCACAGGCAGACGAACCTTGTGCAAGAGGACGTAATTTGGCAAAGCGGTACCAGCGAAGGTCAACCGATAAGAGTTTGATTGGGGGTACGTTTTTGAACCATCCCCCGCAACTACTACTGAGTGCAAACGCTTGCACTCGAGTATTTTCACTGGCTGAAGTATGCGGTCTCTAAAACGGCCAACCCCGTACTGCAGCAGATCCTCGCATGTCAAACTGTCATCGGTGACAACGCCTTCGGACTGTACTTTTACAGCTGGAATATACACGTGATAGTCCTTCGTAAAGTGCTCGCAGCAAGCAATATCGTTTGCCTGCTTTGAGTTAGTCAGCACGACCCTCAGCCTGTCTGAGCGGACCTTTTTTATTTCGATCACAGCCGAGAACCGTTCCGTCAGGTCTTTTGAAATCTGTAATAGATTCAGCGATTTTGTTTTGGGCCGAAAGAAGACCACAAAGGGACCGGTCGAGAGCTCTGGATATTGTTTGGGTCGGGGGAGAGCCTTAGGAGTCGACTCGATCTCCATTTGGCCATCCGGAGAGGAAGCCATCGACACCGTCAATGCACGGGGTCAGCACCCGCGCAGACGGGAAAAAGTCGTAAATGTATCAAAAAGGTAGATTTCACTTATCTGTATACTCGTTTCCCACGACGCACCAGTCCAGCTTAAATAGCTGGTTATTGTTCAATCCTCGCTTTACGAACAAAAGGTTGAGGAATGTGGCCTAACGGTTAACACACGCACAAAAGAATAAAAGTCCAAACCTCGAAGAGGCAGAGAATGGCAAAATAACCTTGAACGCGGATTACTGCACTGTTCTTTTTCCAACAGACCGAAAACAAAACACTTCTATCTCGATCGAGCGATGCGTAGAGACTGAATCTAACTCCTTCTTTAGTGCGAACCATCAACCGAATTTCTGTCGATATTACTGCAACAAATTCCAAGCTGAAAGCATCTAGTTCCCCGGGCTGTTGTTCCCTCGATTTTTGTCAAAAAATGCATCCACGGGCTTCTTGAACCACTTCGCGAGTCTTCGTGCTACCACTCACTACTGGAACATTCCCTTCCTGCTGGAAAGCAGCGCACATGTTTTCAGTTTATAAAATAGGAAACAAATCACACATTGATAATTTTCGGGGAATTTCGTGTTTGTGTCTTATCAAAACTATTCGAGCCAATTGTTTTAGATCCTCTTTTCTTTCACTGCAAACACTACATTGCAGACGACCACCACGGTTTTATGCCTAAACGATCGACGGATTGCAAACCGTTGCTATTTACATGAATCTATCTGCGGTCATCGACAAAATCAACTATGATATCGATGATAGCCAAGCTGAACAAATTCGGTATTCACGACAATTTCTACGCTAGTTTCGTTTTTACCTCGATGGAAGGAAACTCCAAATCAGCATCAAGGGGCTATCTATCTGCACCATTCTTCGCTACATCCGGTATCCCACAAGGAAGCCATCTTGGTCCAGTAATTTACCTCCTCTATTTTAATGACATCAATATCAAATTACAAAGACCCCGCCTTTCTTTTACCGACGACATAAAAATATTTCGATAAATACGGTATAAAACCGTTGCCGAGTTTCTTCAGAGTGAAGAGCTTTAGTACGTGGTGTGATCTAAACAGAATGGTTCTAAACCCGAGTAATGCTCAATCGTCACGTTCATGCGGAAACGCCATCCGATTCAGTTTTATTACCATTTGTTCGACTCGAGCATTCCAAGATACTCTCACGTCAAGGATGTTGGAGTTATCATGGATTCGGCACTAACGTTCAAACCAGACCTACTTCAAACATCGTGGCATCAAGACAGCTTGGGTTCATCGTTCGAATAGTGAATACAGTTTAAAATTACTCTATTGCGCGTTGGTTTGCTCAGCACTAGCATATTGTTCAATTGTTTGGAATCTGTGCTACCAGAACGGCAACGAAAAACCGTTGTCAGTTAATACAACTCGAAACTCTAGGCATCCTGTGGGACTGCTCTCGAACCCGAGCGTATTTTTAACAGTGTGTTGACTTCAACCCGCCGAGAAATTCGATGAAAGCTAAAATATTTCCTGTTCTGAAAAGTAATTAGTTTAAGCAACTTCCATTGGGACCAAAGGGTTGCCGAAGATACAACAAATAAACAACGCCATAAACTATTTTCTGCCTTCTGCAACTTCGCGGTTGTTAAACAAACTGTCCATAGTTTCTGCTCACGATACAATTTGCGAGAGATGAATGTAGGTAGTAGTTCGTAAAAGTCCAATTCGTCCGGTAACAGATAGACGTGATGTTAATTGCTCGATGTATCCACGCCATCTTGTAGCCATTCTGCTTCATGGTCCTATGGCTTACATAAAACCGATTCAAATAATGGCCCTTTCTCCCCCTTATTGTGACTTCATCTGCAACGCTTATTCGTGATGGCCAATATCTCCTTTCCACTACTATCGATAGCCTCAGAATCTCGTTCACGCAAAAAGGGACGTATGGTTGACGATCTTATCCACTGGGATATGATTTTGCAATCTGTCTAGAAAACAACTCGTGATATCACGAAATAGTGCCCGTCAACTATGTTTTTTTCTGCAAACAGGATCCCATAACAGACGCTTGGAACTCGAGGCGTGGAATTTTAAGTGGTTGTAGAAGAGCGACCTTTGTTTTAGACGTCACCAATTTACACCTTACATATTAATCGGTCAATCAAATGGAAGTACGCCACCGCAGAGTATGCTTGCTCACTAGCATCGACAAAAATGTGTACTTCCAACGGTTTCAGGCTATCCGAATGGTAATTCATGACGCATCAGCGATGAACTTAAACCATTTCTATCTGACCAATCCATTGCTTCCAGCGTCCAACCTAAATTTTGGATCGCCCCAAATTCCGGATTAATATCTTTCCATGCTTTAATGCTCTCGAAGATTCAATGAGAATGAAAACACATCTTCCGGTATCCATACCATCCTTAGCAGTCGTTCGAAGCCGTTTTTTTCCTATTCGATCGCGAAGTTGGATTAACTGTTCCGATTCTCTACAATACAGTTTCGAAATCCAGTTGCGGATGTGGAACCTGGGTTTTGCATGGAATTCTACTACCTTCAACGCCTTCCTCACCGCCTCGTCTGCTGTATCGACACTGTCGCTTGGTGTTGTGTTGCGTTTTAACGTACTACGAATGGACAGTGGAACATGTCGTACCGGCTTCTCTGGCGAGTCTCTTCAGTTGAGCGCTGCGATCGGCTTCTCGAATCATCTCTTGCTGGAACATGGCTTCGTTGTCTACGACATCTACACTTTTCGCAATTAACCACAAGCTCGAAACGTTGAACCTCCACCCTCTTTGCTATCGTATCATTGTTAGCGTGGTGAAACTGACGATGGTAGTAGTGTCTCTTGGAACTGTAGCCGCGCGGATAGCAACGCTGGTAAGAAGTCGGGCCCTTTAAGAAACATGGTGTTCAAGGATACGCCGTCGCGACCTTTGTTGCCGCGTGCCAGATGAGCGCCGTGTTCGCTTTTGCTTTTTTGGGTTGTTGACTACACCGAGCGGTAATTACCAGGTCCTGCAAGGGTTAAAGCTGTTCAACTTTTTTACAGTTGCCTTGTATGCACTGCACAGCCTTTGAACTGAAGTTATTGTACAGTGCTGTGTTTCGCACTAAACGCTTCTCTAAACATTCCATGCGCTTTTTCACTATCGGTTTACTATCTGGGAACTCTATACAGTAGAGTTTCCAGAGACGTCCGGGCTCAATCTGCCGCTTTCTATTTGTCTGGTTGTTTCGAACAGAATTCTTTAGGCTCACTGGACATTGACGCTTTCCGAACTGAGTGATGCAACGTCGACAAGGCTTTCTACTGCGAACTTTTCTCGGACGTATTCGTGTGGGTCTCCGTCAGCAGAATCTTCAGAAACATCGAACTGCCTTTGGGGAAGCGAGACTATTCCTCCAATTGTCCTCCCGTAAACAGTTCATCCGAGTCGCTTTTTTCTAGCAATTATGGTTCCCCTTTCTTTCCTTCTCTTTAGTGTTGCTAGAAGATGAACACTGCACAATCCGATCAGTGTTGCAGAAATGGCCGAATGAAAACTTTTAATTGGTAGTTTTTGCATGTACTTGAATTCGTCAGGCATTACTGTGACGTCATCTGGCAATTCTTGTTTATCCAACGTATATACGTTTGATTTCTTAAACCGCTGCGGACGATCAAACCTGATATATCTAGGCAAATTTCCAGCGTTTCTGAGAATTTTTTTTCTTGATCCATGTGGTCCAGTGGATGTAAATAGACGTTTTTCTTCCATCTGAACCCAGAGCTGTCACCAACGCCAACGTGTGCTCCAAAAGCGTTACTGATGAGCCATCGTCGAGAAAGCGAATGTCGTCGGTTCACGGATCGACTGGGAATGGGTACTCGTAGTGGAGCAGGCGATGGTGTCTCTTCTGACATCTCTTAGCTCCACATGGTCCTTTTTACAAGGCCAGCAAGAGTGGGGGGTCAAACAGCACCTGCAAAACCTTTTCTTCTTTACATGCTGCGAACAATCGTCTAGGCATAGGTTAATCAACTTTGGACAATCACCTGTCAGATGTCTGGTGATGTCACACACACTGGGTACGCTTTATTATTTTTGCTCGTGCGATCCTTGTTTTTGTCCTCGAACTCGTCGTCGTCTTTGTGATGACCTCGCTCGATGGTGGAGTGTGTATTAACTATCTCGATCATTCTGAACCGAGGGTCGTCCTTGGATGTTTTGATCCACTTCTGGAATTTGCCGCTGGTAGAGTGCTTAGTTAAACTTAACGTTTGCAAAAGTTTGTCCACGAACTCGTACAGCAGAATAGGGTTCTGAAATGTTTTTCCATGACAACTATTTTCAAATGTCCACAGTAGGCTACTTCTTCATTCTTTTGCACTTCTCTTAAGTGGTCGTTGCAACCGCAATAGGCTATCGAAATTAGTGTACTTGGCTGTAACTATTTATAAACAATCGTCAATCAGCAGGGTCTCCTGAAAACACGGATAGCTCCTTGTACACCACCTGTCTAGATGCAATTTGCTGATGATTTTCCGAATGGTCACCATGAAGTCAGAAAATCCATGTCCCGACAACAATAAACGAATTCGTTCGAATGAAAATACCAAACAAACACCGAGTTATAGACCAATTTTATGAATTGGCCATTTTAGTGGATGTTCCGTGGCTGTGTGACCAAGAGGTTTTATATACCGATTATAATTACGTTTTTTTGGCTTGTGTGTAATCCACCCTTTTAAGTGGATAGATGTGAAAAAATTTATCGGTTAAAGAGGCTAATTGTTAGTTTGAAACCTCAGATACATTTTGGAACCATAGAAATTAATTGACACCACTCCTTGGCAGCGCTAGGCGACGATTAACAGAACGTTTTTCCGTCCTTTTACAATGTAGGGATAATTCGGACTTTTATTAGTTTGTAAAAATCTAAAATTTCTGTTCATCTATAAAATTTTGATTGAAGAAACCCCTGAAGATGCAAAAAAATAATCGCGTTAAAAAATTAATCTGAATTGTCGCTGTTGTAGATTGGCGCATCATGTATTTTCTTTGCTGTGGTGTGTGCAATCGTGTGTGTTGCCGCAAGCCACTAAACGGTGGGTAATGGAATAGGGGGTCCGAATAGCCACGTATGCTCATTTCGCACAGAAGTGGTGAGCTTCTTAAAAATATCTGTGTTTTCGCCCAAACAAAAATCATTCCGTAAAATAGGAGCTTTGTAAAACACTTACCTGGAATTTTTTCACTTTTATTTGTTACTTAATTTACGGTTTTGCCGTTATAATGATTTTTGATTCGAGGATGGCAAAAAAATACAACATATCTCCTTTCTAAAAACACTGCGGAATGAGATTCATCTGTCAACATTTTTGTTTTGGAATGGCACTTCAACAAATATGTATGACCGTCAGAAATTCTTACAATTTACTGAAAAATCCATAGGTCTGAATTACCCCCACGGTCTTCATAGCTCCGTATTATTTGAAAAAGAGAATAACCCTATAGATTATAGGAATTATACGGGCCGGCAAAGTCGATTGTCTTGTACGCAGTTTACCTGGGTTCGATTTCCAACCCTAGTAGGTTTAGATTTTTTCTTACCAACAAAAAAGACATTCAAACCATATTAAAGCAGATTTACCGTACTGCCTTTTGACTTTTCCCGAGACTTCAATTACCATTAGAGGCCCAGATCGCCGCATAGATGGGAATACCAGTTCTACTAAACATTTCTGGCTATGGATTTTGCATCTATCGTTGAGCATACCGAGCGTACACGTATACATATACACATAGGTATATACCGATTGTTCTATCATACTTACAAACTTATTAATATTCATCAGGCTTGGTGCAAATAAAGCTCGATGCCTTATTGCACGTTTCATGACTAATCCGATTCGCGTGCTTCGGGGAGCATTAGTAAATTCACATATCAAGAGGAATCGTTTAGTTCTTGATAACGAACTTTCACTTGAGCGGGCTTGAAAGACATTACCTGTTAAAGTGTTAAGTGTTTATTACCAACGTTATTATAATTAGTGAAATGAAGCAATCTCAATTGTATAGGTGGGTTTATGTGTATAATATGACAACTTACTCGCCCAAGAAGCAACTGGTTTTGGTTTTTGATGCTTGTTGATGTATGGAGCTTATTTAAACTTAAATTTGTAAAAAACAGGCATTTCTTTTATCGATAATCTTTCGTTGATAAAACTAAGCTAAAATCGATCGACAGCGTTTGATCGCCCACCAGAAGAATAAAATTAAAATTTACTACCAATTGATACAACTTAGTTCACTACCCATCGAACTCAATCACCACAACCCCCATTAGCTACGAGGGCATTCAGAATTAGAATCGTCTCTTTTGAAGGTGTTGGCATATGTACAGCGTTCGTTCCCCTCCGGAAGGTGGCCGTTCTTCCATAATGGCAGTCATTTCGGGTAATGAAAATATAGCCCGGAAAAGCCGTGAAAAACACCTCTGGAATAATAATAACATTAATTAGTACAATTAATTGTTTAATGAATCACGCCAACAGCGGGATCAATTTGACATCCCGCGTGTCGCCGGTCGCGCGTTCCGAACTAGATGGTTGATTGCGACCAGAAAGACATAATGTTACAAATGGGGCAGAATTTTCGGGATTCGTCAAATTGAATTGCAATAACAATCGTTTTATTGTGCTGATAAGGACAGCAGGGTTTTCGATCCAGGCTCAGTTGAAAATTCTATTTTTTTTGTTTAATTACACTTTACTCGCAATGCTAATTAACTGTTTCGATCATTTGATAGGTCTAATTAGAATAAATTCCAATATAATACTAAAATATTTTCTAAAAATGTATGCACATAAAATGGGATCTCTGTGTTAACAGTTCTATTGTGTGCCATTTTTTATTTTTATGTACAAAGCATACCAGATGGAAGTATTTTTCTTTTTCTTTTTTTCTCTTCCTTCCAGGTAGTTTTGCCTTACCTGCAGTGAATATTTCGATAAGATTTTAATGTTTTATTAATCAATAAAAATTAAAAACAAAATTCTAGTTTTCTAACAATATTTTGATCGCCTATTGTAGCTACAAAATATGTTATCTACTCCGATCCTGATTTGAAGAAAGAAACTCCCGAGTACAAGCGTAACACCCGTATCAGTCGATGCTTAAATTCAGAATCCAATTTGCATCTACAAAGCGTTGACATTCGAAGCTAGTTTCAATGAGATCGCTACTTCCCTGGATTGCCTTTCTCGAGTGGCATACTCACACAATTCCATCACATGTGCTAGCCTATAGACTGTCCCAGATAGTAGTAACAAACATCGAATTAGTTGAAAACCCCTTTCGACTTTTATCATTGCCACTATTTGCCATAGTAGCAAGTTGCTGGTTGAACCGCTTTAGTCTGAATTTTCACTCGGGTTTGTTTAAACAAAAACTGCTACATTTTATGTTATTTATATTTATTTTCCGTCGATCTCTGTCCGCACTGAGAGGCGACCTCCACCATCTGTGCTCTAGATATCGGCACATCAAACATAAAGGCCGGGCCCAACGGCTTACTTACTTTTCGAAAGAAGACAAGTTCAGAGAGATTTTGCAACCCCAGAAATTCTCCAATTCATATTCCGCAGTAGGCGAAAATCCAGCTAACCCATGCTATTCTAACGCGACAACAACAACAATGTGTGAATAACTAGAACAAAATCCATAGTGATTTTTTGTGGCTTACTCTCACCTATACGGAAAGCTAAAAGCAAAAGTAGCATACGCGCATACCATTCATCAACGTTGAACGTTGAGTTCAATCTAAACCCAAACCAACCGAATATGCACACTCGTGTGCAGAGTGAAAAGCGCCAGATAGACTTTTCCCACAACTAGGAAACTATTGTATATTGTACTGGCTATTGACATCCGAAAAATATGAAACAGGCTTATAACAATACTGCCGACTTCATCTTTCTTTACCGTGCCTCCACTTGTTCTAGCTCATGTGTTGCTCGTTCAACACCCAAGCAACGAATCATAGAAAACCAACACGCGGTCATATACGAATAAACTCTCAAAATTACCCCCCTCGTTCGTGTGTGCAAAGTTTAACCTGGCACAGCAGATATACTTTACACACAGTTAGGAAGCAGGTGCATATGGTACTGGCATCACAGACTAACTGACATAACACTATGAGGAAATTCCCTCAAAAACCGATCCGGCAATTTTCCCAGAACACTAGCTCCACCTTTTTTCACGGTCCCAAACATTCATTTGCTGGTGGGTTACCCCTCAGGTTACAATTTTTCACTAGTGGTCTAGCCCCCATATGCTTATTCACATGTCAGTAGCGCCATAATTGCAAATGTGGCCACAGTGCCAACTACAAATATATTTAAAATGACCGCTTAAGCGGGCGAACAATTGTTTTCGAGTGTTAGTCTGTGCTGGCATGGCAATCGAAAAATGTGAACTCTTTTCCTGTCGCTCGTTCAAACCCCAAGCAACGAGTGATAAAAAACGAACTCGCGGGAAATGTACATATAACTTCCCGCATTCGTTTGTGTCTTGGGCGTCTTGGGTATTGACGGCTTTGTCTGAAATACGCAGGGGGATTTCATTTCCTCCACGTCAATTAGAATTTTTTTCTGAAAATTTGTTTTTACATTATTTATAGAAATCAATCATTCTTCAAAAGTTAAGGGTAAGGATAATTCGATAATAAAGACAAAAGTTTCCAAAAAATTATTATGTTAATGCCACAATTGAACAATATTTACACAAAACTCCATCGCAAAATACTGAAAATTGAAGCAGTGACAGTTAATCTCCCGGAGCGCCTCTTCGCAAATTTGTTTTGCGATGTACATCTTTACTTAAAATCTACTGAATCAATCGTTTTGAAATTTTGCAGTTGTTTTTTGAAAAAAAGATGTTTATCAATTTATGATTATCCGCACCTTTCTCCGGTGAATTCGACGTAAATCCTCCAACGGGTCTTCCTTTATTCTTATTGATGACCCGGTACAGAGCATTATTTGTGCACAATGGCACGACGTTTTGCAGTAAAAATGTTACTCATTTCTCTGCAGGTACGTGAAACATGTTTGATTTGTAATTTGTAATGTATCACTTTAGAATAACTACATAAAAAGATTTGTGTGTTATTGTTTCTGGGACAATCTATACTTGTAATTTCGTTGCTTACTAGAATAATAATATGTGTTATTCGCATACTTCGATCCTAAAAAACGATTTATCTCAGTAGAAAACTTTCTATGCACTAGAGCGATGAAGTTTTTGGTAAGAACATCAAAACTGCATGGAATAAACTAACGATACACATGCCCGAAATACACGGCTTCGATCTTAACTGTTGCTGCTAAGCTAACTTGAATATAATCCCTTTCCGAACCAATCAAACAAAACATTCGCAATAAAACTAAAGTGGCGGCAGAACTATACCTCTATTTCGCAAGAACAACAAACCCACCAAACTGCGAACAAGCTGTACAAGATTATTGCCCCGTGCTTAACACGAGTAGAGAAGCACGAATCCCAATGACTGCCGTTATGAGTCGTTTCACAAAGCGGCGACTAGCGAAATGGCGCCAATCCCCGGAAATTACCTTTCCCCTCCTCGTGTGAGCAGGCAGCAGCCCAACAAGAAGTTTCCCCCGGCAATTGCAAACATTTTCGATGTGTTTGAATGCGATGTATCGAACAATGAGCGAACGGCGAGAACCTGTCGAGCGACAGGTCTAATTTGGAAAAGTGCTGCTGCTCGATGGAAGTGCAATTGCAGCGATAACCATTTGCCGACAACCGTTGATCTAGTTTTTAATGTCTTCGTTAACTTGGTTTATAGATGCAGTTTCAATAAGCTGCTGAATGTTTTGATAGCAGTTTGCATTTATGGTATTGTTAACCGAGTAAAGGTTACGGTTAGTAAAGTATGCTTCGAATTTAAGGAAAAGTGAAAGAGTTCGAAGCATATTCTGGAATATTTCATACTAGAGATCATTTAATAAGAGTTTGTTGAAGAAAAAACAATACAAAATTGTGTTTAGGATTTGAGAAAGAAA
The DNA here is from genome assembly GCF_030247195.1 of Topomyia yanbarensis. Lineage (NCBI taxonomy): Eukaryota > Metazoa > Arthropoda > Insecta > Diptera > Culicidae > Topomyia > Topomyia yanbarensis. The sequence continues at coordinate 189,955,181 of NC_080671.1, read as the reverse complement.
AATAATGTACTAAACCAAAAAAAGTAAAACTTTAACTATAGTAAGAAACAATAAAATTACCTGAATGAGAAAGGTAAAAAGACAGCAACTATGTGAATGCTAAACTTACTAACTGTAGCTAAGAAGAACTAACAAGTATTAGAAAACTAATAGGATAGGGTTTTATTTTCTTTTCATTAGTTTTTAAATGTTCATTTTCCAATGAACTTTTTACTATTGATACTAATTACTATTTTTATATCCCGTCCTCTTCAACACCCTATCCCATTTCCAATCTCCCAAAAAAAAATTACTCCTGAACGAAATACGTAGTGCCCGGAGATCCACAAGAAGTGAAGGTCACACCAATCAATTCCACCACAATACACGTAACCTGGAAGCCACCGAAGGAGAAGAACCGAAATGGCATCATCCGTGGGTATCATATTCACGTGCAGGAAATGCGTGATGAGGTAAGTCAAATCGTACAGTGCAAATAATGATAAAGGATGTATAATTTAGTTCTTAGGTCCCTATTTAAACGAAAATTATAAATTTGAAAATAATAGCTCCATATTCCATAAAAAAAAATTGAGGCGGTTTTTTTGAAATTGACCAGAAATTTTGTCTAGTTCTAAGAACTAAGACCATCTTTCCGGAAATGACCGTAGTTCCAGATGTAAGATTTAGTCAAGCATGCTCAAATTCGTTAATTAGTGCTTTCAGATTTTTAGAATTCTGATGATTACAATTTTTGGTAGAATGATGAGTTACCCTATCAATATATTTGGACATCTCAAACAACGCTCCGTAAACAAGGTTTTACTCCACCCCAGAGCTTTTCTACAGGGCTCACAACTGACATCCACGCTATCGCGATGACAATGACAACGTTACATACCTATATGATAATCGTGAAAATTCTTCAACAGATTCAGCAGCAATCGCTCGTGACGAACGAGCTGCTTCAGAACCAGCAACAGATCCAAGACCAAGGATGCAAAATGCCTACCTTTTCTGCGGCTGTAATTTTTCTGCCTACATTCTCATTTCTCGTTCGACGTTGCTGTCTTTCGCTATTGCAGGACGCCCAGCGCTGTGCGGCAGTCTGTAAGCAAAGCAGTAACATGACAAAAAAATACTGCCCCCAGTACAGCCACCAGACGCGAGCGGTACAGCTTTTCTTTCCTTATTTTACACTTTTTAATATTCTTAATCTAATCAATATTTTCAATCAAAAACGACGTCAATGAATGCTGTTCGTTTACGCCACGACCGGCATCAACGCTTTCGTGTGCGGGCCTCTCCCTTTGACTACACAGAGAAAAGTGTACAAAGCGAGAGAACAAACATTACTACTACGCCACACTCTCACCGAGCAGTCGGAGTACAGCAGCAAAACAAAAATGTATTCTACTGCTCTACGGGAAAATGTACTCGGTTTGGCTACCGTTCTAGCAAGAACTGTAGTGATGTGTCGCTGTAGCGGGCTGTACGGCTTGTGTAAATGTAAATATACCGAAAAAAATGTGACATCCCTGTCCAAGACCATCAAAGTACGTTTCTTTAGCATCAGGACAACATCATTCGCAACAGTACCCGCGAACTTTTTTCGATTCGCTGCTGGAAACATCAAATAGTTCCGGTATGAGGTCGAGAGCGAAGTAGTAACCTTTACGGTATGCCGTGTCCAGTGGTCCATTGGGCCGTTGATAACAGTCTATTATCTTTCTCCGGACAAAACCACCCTACAGGTCGTGTGGCATCCGGTGGTTGAAGTGTCTTAGACAAGAATTGATCCACTGGGTTCCTACTCCCATGTCGTAAGAGACGACTGAAAACAAAAGCCCTCAAGTCAAGGACTTTCTCCGTGTCGAGGACCAAAGGCCTGGCAGGACTAAAAAATACCTGTCGCACATGGAGTGTCGTGGGCCTTACCCTTGCTGTGTTAAGCGAATCTCTGACATTTGCTTTTTCGCAAACCGTGGGATTCAAATGATGGTCATGTCTCTAATACCTATTTCGGAGTTCGCTATAAGCGATTATAAGCGAACATGATTGGTACCTTCTAGTTGCTGCACAATAAGTGCTGGTGATGAAATGTCTAGAGCTCTGATCGACCATGGTAGGAGTAGTACAAATTCATCTTCAGGATTCACGTGCCACAACTATGAATATATCCTGCCTTGTGCGGTAAGAAAAGTTTCCATAGCTTTGGTTCAATAACCGTATTCCCATAAAGGAAAATTCTATGTTGGTAAGCTAATTAACCCTGTCTACGTAGTTTTCTACAAAATGGCATGAAAACTCCACGTGAAATTTCTGGTACATGTAAACTTGCGAATAGTGCTTTCGACGCATGTTTTTATCCGACCTCAAAACTCGCGATATTTGTGGTGACACGATCAATATAACTGTTGATAACACAAACAAGAAATGCGTCTATTGTTCGGCATATTTACCGCATAATAAACCTTCTGATGATTTCAAAAGGGTTGTATCATACTGTGGCAGAAACGGGTTTCCTCTCAATCATAATACCAATCTGAGAGTCACCGAATTAATGGAATACTTAAGTAGTATGGAATACTTAAGTAGTACAAATAAGCACATACATAATGTAGGAAACGCTCAACTTTGTATGAGCTGGTGTTATATATAACTCTCTGCTTTGACGATATTACGCATGAGATGGCAAACTGGTTTGCACCCAACAAGCTCGAAGCATCGTTATCTGATCATAAGTACATCGTCTTTAATCATTTAAGCGTCTCGCCAGACATTGACACATATTGTAATGTCAAATCTACAAATTCGGGACCTCTACGAAAAAGGCTTGGCAACTAGGTGTAATACGTACCTTCCGACGATTGAATCTCCAAGTTACTTGGATGAGGTCGTGGACAAAACAAACTCACTCATAGTAGCAACATACCAAGAGGCTTGTGCGCTTTGAGTTATGCGCGCTTCTAGAAGACCTCCGACCGAGAGGCATTTAGGTTGGCTCGCAAAGCATACAGAAATGCCTTTCGATCCACCGAGCGAAGTGGTGGACTTGTAGATTAAATAAATTACTTTCGAAATCGAAAAGCTTTAAAGTCAGTTTGATTAGAACTGCTAATGGTGATTAGTTGATTAGTCTCCGAGAAATGATGGAATCATTCTACTTCAAAGAGTACATGAACACTTCCAGCATCCTTTGAAAAAGTTCTTACGTGCAGTTTTGCAACAGGATACATTCCATTAGCGTGACGGGAAATAACTGTAAAAATCATTTCCAAAAGTTACCGCGTTATTTATGAGGAGGTAAAGAGCTTTAGACAGATGAGACTGCCCTCCTTTCTTCTCAAAATATTGGAACGTTTAATCAACCACTATATTCGAGATGTTAGCTTGGGCGAGCACCCACTACATGCAAATGCAACATGCCAATGCAGACAAGCCTTCAGCAATGCTCGGGAACTCAAACCCAAGTACATTTCGTGGATCTACACAACAGTTATTAGACCAATACTGGCATATGGGTGCCTTGTGTGGTGACAGAGAAAAGAAGTCACGACAATCCAATCAAAGCTCAACTATCTTTTGAGAATGGTAATAACTGGTGCGTTCACGTTTCTATTGTGATTAGAGCTATGTTCACCTGTTAAAACATGTTAACCCATTATAACCCAGGGGTTTCAAAAAGTGAGCCAAATGCAGTGATATCTTCAATTCCACCAAAAAATGTATCAAAGATTATGGGAAAAATAAAATCATCGCTTAAAATGGTTTTGAGAATGAAAATATCTCGTGCAAAAAAATTCGCACGCTTAAATAAAAACAACAAATTTTAAGTTGTTTGACATATTTCTTCGGATTTTCTGATAGACAATACTTCTTTTACACCTGTAGGAACGTTTTGTCACATAATGGAATTATTAGCACGAATTCCAACAATAAAATTCAATTAAATGTATTGCTTACTTTTCAGCCGCCATTTGCCCCAACTATACACGGTTCAAAAATGTAAACAAAATTATAAAAAATGGCAGTTGTCTTGTTTCACAATGAAATATGAGGTGCAATAATCCCATTAGTGCAATAATAAAGCAGTTAGATGCCAAAATTCTGCAGTAAATACGCGTTAAACGATGGATAGTTCTGCGTATGAAATTTCATACGCTAGGATATAATGGGTTAAGATATGTGTAAGGAACAACCTTTGATGATATGTGGGCATGTAGGGCCTATCAAATCAGAGTGTAAGTGATCTTCCTATGGAAACATAGCAAAAACACGATTTTTGATTGGAGACACCTCTAAATCATGTTCAAATTAAGCCATTTTTGGCGAAAGTTCTTAAATTCACACCTAGAACAAAAATTTGAGCTGACCCATGTATATTTCAAAACTTTTTCAAAATGTGGAGAGGTCTACTGCACACGTGTACATAAAAACAAAATGTTTCTGAAACAAGAATCATTTTCGTCTTAAGGTTACTGGGCACTGGAACAGTAACTAGCCACACAAGATTGTTGCCCCAAATAGTTACTTGGGATGAGTATATGCTTGCTTCTAGTGATCTTAAACTCACATGTCATCGTTTTAAAAAAATTAATGTGAAAATTCCTCGCCAGGAATGGCTGTCTGGCTGCTCCATCCAGCGAATTTATCATACCGACGGTTCTTTGTGGGAAGGCCGAGACGGTGCTGATGTCTATTGTCGTGTAATTGGTTTACTCAAACTCATTAACTTGGTAGATATTGTACCATATTCCAAGCATAAAATCTTCGCGATTCTGTGTGGCGTACAGTCGGCACTTCAACAGGGAATTTTCGGTAAAAGACTTTATTTTTGCTTGGACAGTCAGGCGCATGTCGAACTCAAATCAAAGCACTTAGAATTTTAAATGCTATTAACCTTTTGTGGGTACCCAGCCATTCCAGTATTACTGTAAATCAATGGGCGACGAATTGGCTAGATCGGGTACTTCGATTAACTTTCTTTGGTCCAGAACCAGTTCTACCACTGTTGATAAGTTGGATAAAGCACAAAATTCGTTCCTGGGCTGTATCCGAACAAGCCAATCATTGGCGTAGCTTGAAAACTTGTGTTCAAACAAAACCTTTCCGAAAATGTCATAGAATTTGTTGCATTTTTTTTTTCAAGCAAAATTGCAGTATTCTAGTGAGGGCACTGACTGGACATTGTAAACTCAATTACCACATGGCTACTATTCAGCGTGCTGAGTATTATTGTGTGATCTTTGTGATTTCGATTACGTAACCTCGTAATATTTGATATGTTAGTTCCCTGCAGTAATTCAACTACGTATCCAGATTTTTGATCTCCATGACCAAATGTACAGGGAGGATCAAGGATATACTATTGTCCCTAACCCAATGTGGTAAAGAACTATAGAGTTTGCTGGGAAGTTCTGACGACCAAATCTATTACAGAGAAAATAAAGTGGTAGTTTAGCAGTATCGACAATCGATCTTTGGAATTTCTGGCGAAAAAGTGCGGTTACCGTGCACTTCGTTATCCCCTGGATGAACTAAACTAAAGATGGGTACCAAGTTGAACTGGTCGCCCGAATATGATCATGCTTTCAATAGGTTTAAGGGATTTCCTTTCTCATCTGATCTACTTATGTCTGACGCATTACAATCCTTTGCTGGATATCATCGTCTCCGCCGATGCATCATCATTCGGTCTTGAAGCGACCATCCGTTATCGCTTCCTAGTCGGATCAGTGAAGGTCGTGTAGCATGCCTCAAGAGCATTAGTACCCATCGAACGCAACTACAGTCAGATCGATCGAGAAGCACTTGCATCATATTTGCACTAACAAAGTTCCATCGCATGATATTTGGTCAGAAATTCCAGCCGCAAACTGACCATCCACCGCTTCGGCTCAACTAAGGGCATCCCAGTGTACACTAGACTGCCCAGAAAAATAATGAATTTTTGAAAACTCAATCGGCCCACCCCTGAGTCGATTCCTAGTCCCACCAGGAGTACTTGCTCCAAATTTGAAGCAAATCGGACAAGTCTAGCTATCGGACCAACGTGCTTGAAGTTTGTATGGGATTTTTCGACAATTTACATGGAGAAACCCATCTTGCTCACATTTTCGCCGCTAGGTGGCACTGTATACATCAGATTATCACCAAAAGTGAAACTTAAGAAGATAATTTTATTATCTACAACTTTGTTGAAGACTGCAAAGCGATCCGACTCCAATAGGAAAAGTTATTAAACTTTTAACGAAGTAATGTCTGAGTCAGTTTTGCATGGGGCCTAGCAGTGCATGATACTGTATCAGTACTAGGTTCTAACAAACTAAACATTTTTGTGGATTAATGGTTAGATTTAGCTGAATAGTATGTTCGGAAGAATTGCAGTACATAATACGAGTTATGTTTTGGTTAGAAAATTTTAGTTCAATCTGTGACCGCATAGATGGCGCCAACACTAACTTTTCAACGGAGAGAGATAGAATATCGAGATGTTTGGAAGAATTACTGCAATATTCTTGTTCTACAGCTTTATAGAAGACACTTAATTTCTATCTCTCTTCGTTGAAAAGTTAGTGTTGGCGCCATCTATGCGGTCAGATGTGGAACTACAATTTTCTAACCAAAACATAACTCGTATTATGTACTACAATTCTTCCGAACATACTATTCAGCTAAATCTAACCATTATGATACACTACCATGCACTGCTAGGCGCCATGCAAAACTGACTCAGACATTACTTCGTTAAAAGTTTAATAACTTTTCCTATTGGAGTCGGATCGTTTTGCAGTCTTCAACAAAGTTGTAGATAATAAAATTATCTTCTTAAGTTTCACTTTTGGTGATAATCTGATGTATACAGTGCCACCTAGCGGCGAAAATGTGACCAAGTGGGTTTTCTCCATGTAAATTGTCGAAAAATCCCATACAAACTTCAAGCACGTTGGTCCGGTAGCTAGACTTGTTCGATTTGACTCAAATTTGGAGCAGACACTCCTGGTGGGACTAGGAATCGACTCAGGGGTGGGCCGATGGGGGTCATTTTTTTGTCACTCTAGTGTACACCATAAATCGTTTACAACTCTGGACCCTCACGCTGCTCTTGTACGAGTTTACCATTGACTATGTGACCACAGACAAGTTTGGACACGCTAACGTCCCGTCTCGGCACATCAACTCTCAGGTCAGTAGGTTAGTAGCGTTCAACTGATTTGGAACTTGACCTCGCAGTTTTAGAACAATATGAGACGGCATTCACAAGGATACCGTCGTCAGCAATGTATACCAGTTCATCCAAGAAGGTTGGTCAAAAGCATTAACTGTCAATACAGTTCTTTAATCAAAGCGAGTCTCTCGCGACCATACAAGGGTGCATACTTTCCAGCGAGCGTCTTGTGATACCCTCACAGTTTCGTAAACGATGTCAGAATCAAATTCACCAAGGCTATTCTGAAATTGATCTTTGAAGGATGTAGCCCGCTGCTACGTAAACTGGCCGTCGCTAGATGTTGAGATTACTATTACGTGCGACCATGTCCACAATTGTCAATTCTCCTGCGCATGTTCTTCCGGTATACTGGCCGAAATCTTCACGACCGTGTCGGCGTATGCATACTGACTACGCCAGACCCATCGGTGGCGAATACTTTCTGCTGGTCGTCAATTCCTGCTCTAAATAGCCAGAAATTGTGCAGACGCACCGCAACGATCATTCTTCGTAGTTTGTGCGCACGCCTTGGAATGCGGAAGAAGCTGATATCCGACAATAATACTCTATTCACCAGTGTGGAATTCAAGCAGTTTTGCACCAACAATGGTATCGACCTTTTCTACTGACTTATCGCAATACCCCTAACCAGTCAGCACCGGATGGCCTGTCGCCATCAGAAGCAATGTTCGGTCGACGCATCCAGACGAGCTTGGAGCTTATACGTCCTACGCCGAATTATTCAGAAGAATCGTTCCAGCAGCAACAATTTATCCCTTGGTCCCTTAACAGCAAAGGTGCGGTCTTTGCAAACGAAAGTCTACGTCAAGAATTTCTGGCTTTTGGGTATCACTATCGAGAAAGTTGGTCGAGTGATGTGCAACTTGTTGGGTTAAGGTCAACGTCTTGTTCGGTCGCACACCAACCAACTCAGAAGCCGACCATCACCCAACTCAAACCTGGCATCTACAGTGGGCCAACCAGCTAAGCAGAGACAGCTATCGTTAAGTATTCTACTCGACACCTGGGAGCTGCCAATAGCAACAAGTTCATCACGAACCACGGTATCACCGAAGTCAGAGGCATCGAGGAACTTTGAAAATTTTTATCGTCGCCGCCTACTAGGAAGGAGATGTTGGGACAGCAGAAGCAGCGCTGTTAGAACACGGCTTTACTCAAACTCACAACTTTTCCACGGGGCTCGTAACTAACATCCACGCAATGGCAGTGGCGGACACCAACATGTTCGACCGCGCTTTTACCGTTTGTGAAGTTCTTTTGACCTGTAAAAAAATATTTGCACATAGGACTATACTGGTTTAGTCTTAATCCGTTTACGCCACGGCCACCGCTCTGGGTCTGATGTGACACTATATAAACTGAATTTTGCTTATCTTGAACCTTCCGGCTTTCGGAAACTTTTGCTAAATCCTCTTTGAGTACTAGCGGCTACTCATTTGGGATGCCATTTCTAGCAAATAATTGTTTTCTTATCCACTTCAATTCATTCACAGGGCAAAGGACTGCTAAATGATCCAATGAAGTTTGACGTCGTGGATGCATTGGAATACAATGTGACAGGGCTACAACCGGATACCAAATACTCGGTCCAGGTGGCAGCACTCACGCGAAAGGGCGATGGTGATCGCAGTGCTCAGATCACGATAAAAACCCCGGGAGGGGTACCGATTCGACCGACAGTTAACTTGAAAATATTGGAACGTGATCCAACTGTATCGATCGAGTTGGAGTGGGAACGACCGAAACAAACTTACGGGGAACTGCGGGGTTACAGAGTGAAATGGGGAGTTCGTGAGCAACCATTAAACGAGGAAAATATGTTAGGTCCGCATACTCTGACTAAAAAAATAAATGATTTAGAACGTGGAGTGGAGTATGAGTTCAGAGTAGCGGGAATGAATCATATTGGAATTGGCCAGGAGGCCGTAAAATACTTACAGACACCTGAAGGTACACCAACAGGACCTCCAACGGAAATATCCGTACGGTTCCAGACTCCTGATGTAGTCTGTATAACCTGGCAGCAGCCAACAAGAGAACACAGGAACGGTCAAATTACGAGGTATGACGTTCAGTTTCATAAAAAGATCGATCATGGTTTGGGTACGGAACGGAACACGACAATCATGAAAGCTGTTTTCACGAATCTGGAAGAAAGTACGGAATATGTCGTACGAGTTCGAGCATACACTAAACAGGGAGCAGGACCATTCAGTGAAAAGAAAATTATATCTACTGAACGTGATATGGGAAGGGCTCCACTTTCAGTTCAAGCTGTTGCCACATCAGAACAAACTGTAGAGGTTTGGTGGGAGCCAGTTCCGTCTCGTGGTAAGCTTGTAGGATATAAAATATTCTATACCATGACGGCAGTCGAGGATCTAGACGAGTGGCAGACTAGGTTGGTTGGCGTTACCGAATCTGCAGACCTGCTTAATTTAGAAAAATTTGCTCAATACGCCATAGCGATTGCTGCCTTATATAAAAATGGCCCTGGTAGATTAAGCGAAAAGGTCACTGTGAAGGTCAAACCTGAAGATGTTCCACTCAATCTGAGGGCTCACGACGTGAGTACACATTCCATGACTTTGAATTGGGCCCCTCCGATCCGGCTGAATCCTATCAATTACAAAATTTCCTTCGACGCAGTGAAAGAATTCGTGGACTCACAAGGTATCCCACAGAAACAAATCTTACCCAAACGGGAAATTGTCCTTAAAAGTCACGTTACATCGCATACCATTGGCGAGCTATCTCCGTTTACCACTTATTTTGTAAATGTAAGTGCTATTCCAACAGACTATTCGTACAAACCTCCCACTAAAATCACTGTCACTACGCAAATGGCCGCTCCTCAGCCGATGGTACAGCCTGATTTCTACGGCGTCGTAAATGGTGAAGAAATTCAAGTTATTCTACCGCAAGCATCAGAAGAGTACGGTCCTATTTCCCATTACTATCTTATCGTGGTTCCGGAAGACAAATCTAACCTTCATAAACTACCGGATCAGTTTTTAACCGAGGACCTTTTACCCAGCAAAACGCGTTCGATTCTAACAAATGCTCCTTACATTGCTGCCATGTTTTTACAACGAAACATTCCGTACACGTTCCACCTTGGCTCTGGTGAAACAAACCACAATTTTACCAATCGGAAATTGGAACGTGGCAAACGTTATCGGATCTTCGTGCGTGCAGTGGTCGACACTCCCCAAAAGCATTTGTACACTTCGAGCCCATTCTCGGAATTCCTCGCACTGGACATGAAGGAAGCTCCAACGGGTGAACCTCCACATAGACCGAACCCAAACGTTCCTCAGGATCCAGAAATATTGATCCGAGGTAAGAACGAAGAACCCGGAATGATTTGGGTTGTCGGCCCTATCATCGCGGCCATAGTGCTGTCGTCGTGTTTGGTCATGGTGTACTTCATACGTCGTCGAAGGCAACCATACAAAACTCCGGATCAGGCTGCCGTTACTCGACCTCTGATGGCTGCAGATTTAGGTGCTGGTCCCACTCCTACCGATCCTGTCGATATGCGTCGACTAAACTTTCAAACACCTGGCATGATCAGTCACCCTCCAATTCCTATCTCGGAGCTCGCAAACCACGTGGAACGTTTGAAGTCTAACGATAACCTCAAATTCTCCCAAGAATACGAAAGTATTGAACCAGGTCAGCAGTTTACATGGGATCATTCGAATATGGAGGTTAACAAACCGAAGAATCGATATGCAAACGTAACTTCTTACGACCACAGTCGAGTCATTCTACAGCCGATCGAAGGAGTTCTAGGATCCGATTACATCAACGCAAACTATTGCGATGGTTACAGAAAACACAACGCCTATGTCGCTACCCAGGGACCTCTTCAAGAAACGTTCGGAGATTTCTGGCGAATGTGCTGGGAGCTCAAATCATCCACAATCGTCATGATGACTCGATTGGAGGAACGTTCGAGAATCAAGTGTGACATGTACTGGCCAGCACGAGGTACCGAGGTTTACGGTGTAATGACAGTGACAATCACAGAAACTCAGGAATTAGCAACCTACAGTATAAGAACCTTCCAAATATGTCGAAGCGGTAGTAACGAGAGACGGGAGATGAAGCAATTACAATTTACGGCCTGGCCCGATCATGGCGTTCCGGATCATCCAGCTCCGTTCCTACAATTTTTGAAACGTACAAAGGCTTTAACTCCTCCCGATTCAGGACCAATTATTGTACACTGTTCAGCGGGTGTTGGAAGAACTGGTTGCTACATCGTAATTGATTCGATGCTCGAACGAATGCGACACGAAAAGATGATCGATATCTACGGACACGTGACCTGTTTGCGAGCGCAACGTAACTACATGGTTCAAACCGAGGATCAGTACATATTCATCCATGACGCCCTACTGGAGGCGGTGATCTGTGGCAGCACTGAGGTTCCCGCTAGAAGTTTACACAATCACATCCAAAAGCTGATGCAGACCGAACCAGGAGAAAACATTACTGGAATGGAGATGGAATTCAAGAAACTATCGAATGTGAAAGCCGATTCGACACGATTTGTAACAGCGAATTTGCCGTGCAATAAACACAAGAATCGCTTGGTACACATCCTACCATACGAGGCTTCCCGCGTTTGCCTGACACCGATTCGTGGAGTCGAGGGAAGTGACTACATCAATGCCAGCTTTGTTGATGGGTAAGTTTTGATATAGCTGTTGCTACAAAAATTTGCTAAGAAAAGTTTCTTGTTCAGTTATCGATACCGGAATGCTTACATCGCAGCACAGGGGCCATTACAGGAAACCGCTGAGGACTTTTGGCGGATGTTGTGGGAACATAACTCAACCATCGTAGTAATGTTAACCAAATTAAAAGAAATGGGCCGGGTATGTTGCTAAATAGTTGAAAAATTAGCAATCGTATGACTAAAACCTTCTTGATTTTTCTAGGAAAAATGCTTCCAATACTGGCCACATGAACGTTCAGTCCGGTACCAGTACTACGTGGTAGATCCAATCGCTGAATACAACATGCCACAGTACAAACTGCGCGAGTTCAAGGTAACTGATGCACGCGATGGATCCTCCCGTACGGTTCGCCAGTTTCAGTTTATAGACTGGCCAGAGCAAGGAGTGCCAAAGTCTGGTGAAGGCTTTATTGATTTTATTGGTCAGGTTCACAAGACGAAGGAACAGTTTGGTCAAGATGGCCCTATAACGGTGCACTGTAGTGCCGGAGTTGGGCGGACGGGAGTGTTCATCTCGCTTAGCATAGTACTGGAGCGTATGCAGTACGAGGGAGTGCTGGATGTGTTCCAAACGGTGCGAATACTGCGGTCGCAGCGCCCGGCAATGGTACAAACAGAGGTAGGTCACCCAATTCTTCACCGGCATGGTAAGGTTTCTTTTACTATCATTTGTCTTATTTCGAATCATGATTAGCTTTCACCATCTATAACAATAATATTTTCTGCGCTATCTTCAATAGGATCAATATCAATTCTGCTACCGAGCCGCACTCGAGTATTTGGGATCGTTTGATCACTATGCAAACTAAATCAACACTGCTAAGACTAAGAATAAAAGTGAAAACAAAAGCACCCGATGCAAACAGTCACAGGATGCACTATATGATAGCACACCAATACCTAAATCGTGAAAATTATGGAACAATCGCCAGTAGATCAGTGACAACATACCTGATAAGTGAGAAATTCATTCCAACACCGAACTCAGCAGCATCACCTCATCGCAAATCACTCCTGCGTACAGCAGGAAGGACATCTTCATTCTGTGTTTAAATCAAAAATTAAGAGGGTAGTAAGACTAGGCCTGAAAATAACTCATGTATAAGAATTTCACATCATACGCATTCTTAGGCGTATAGTGTTGTTCACCATACTGGCAATTCTAAACAGCTTTCTGGAGACTTTTGATACGGTGATTAACTCGAATGTCACACATTATCATTACACATGAGCAGCTGGTAAAAGCAGAAATGCAACTAGATAAGGAAAGCATCGCCCATTTCATTCTACCGACGCATTCGTTCAATCAAAATTAGTAGCATTAGAGTCTTACAAACTTTTCGGACGACATCTAATATATTTTAAATTTAAATAGAGCAAAATTTGTCGTTTTACGATCCAGAAACATCAATAGTTAGAATGAAATCTTTAGCAAAAAAAGAATATCAAAGACATAGAATCAGGTCTTTTAGATAAATGACAACCAAAATGGAACATTGTAAACAAATTTTCAGGATAAAAAGTTACTACTTAATTATGCAAATAGTAATATAAAGCAGCAAATTACAGAACAGCGGAAAAAATGGCAGCACAGTGATTGCACTTCTAAGGTCATCTCATATTTGTATGAACTTACAAAGATACGCTTGACTTGATTTACAGAAGACTGCCAAGCCGAAGCAGATTGGATGCGTATGAAAGGCAATCGTAATCTATTTTTTATAACCAGAGAGCGAACGTAGCGACTGTTCTGTTGAAGAAGCAAAGTGAGTTAATATTCTTCAGACTGATATTGTAAAAGTAACACACTAACTGTAAAAAGTTTATGAGAGCAGTACTTCGGTAGAGTTATATGTTAAGCAAAAAGTAATTAAAGAAAACAAGATCAGATATATTAGACAAGTTGACCTGTTTGAATGATGTGCAAAATATAAAGCAAACCTTTAAAAGAAACTGCTTGAGAAAATTATAGGTGAATTCAAATGCCGTAGGAGAAAAAAAACTATATCACGATGTAGACTTGTAAACAACTAGTTTTTAGGTTTGTACAGCAACAACGTAACTCAAAGTGTCGCGTCAATAACTTTTCGGGTATGCTTATTAGCGGAAGGCGCACCGGAAATGCATCACAATCAACCGTATACAGCATCAATCATTGGGCTTGTGTTTGAAAGTCGTCCTTCTATTAGGCTCATTTCGAAATAACCATACGTTATTATCCTACTAGGTTTTTCCGTGAAACTTTGAACGTGATAAGTTAGGCATAACTATAGCGTAGATGTATTCCGTAACATTGACAGATTTAGCAGATCACTGGGGAGAACATGCTTGCTATACTGTACCATTTTTGGCATGCATTCATGTTTTCTGTTGTGAAGCGTCAGAACAATAAGCAGCTGACTTGAGCGTTTTTTGACGTTACGAGAGTGTTGAAAACCTATCCGTCTGAGCGAAAGTAGGTTTTCATTTAGTATGTTGAAGCATATCAGATGCGTAAATGAGCATCACAGGAAAAATTTACAACAACGAGTACGACAGGTCTCTTAGGTTTAGCTATTCTAACCTGTGTGGTAACGTTTGGGACAAACGGTTAATTTATGCGGGAAAGGAAAAATATCAAAAAGCCGTTTTAATTTCTGGAGCAAAAAAATATTCAACGTCAAATTTCTTTCTCGTTCAAGTTGACATTTTTAAACACCTTTCCAATTGAACCATTTATCTACTGAGAATTTTCTTAATTCCTGGGTATTATCGAAATGTAACGCCATTTCCGGAGAGATAATGGATTCCTTAGAATGTCCAAATTTTTACATTTAAGAATGATTCATTTTCATCTATTGTTGATACAACGGTTTTACTTAACTTGTTTTTTATTATGGTTGAATTTCGAAAGTCCTACAAATTGTCGAGCATCCTTGATTATCATTACAAATAATATTAGATAGTATACAATCATCTCAAATTGGAATGAAATGCTTATTTCCAGGTCGATTTATCGTGACCAGCATTTAAGTTCAATGCATATCACATTTATTCACTTCATGTCATGTGACAGTCACGGAGATATTTGGTCGAGTATTAACCGTGATGTAAAGCAAACTCCCTAACAAATTGCGGTAGGACGTGTTTCTAGAAAACTTACTTTCCAGCTTTTGCTTGAGGTACGCTGGGTTGATCGGTACTTTCGACGGCTTTGCTTCATCGTATCCGAATCGTCGTATAACCTTTTCGATGTTGCTGGTCTGATCGAAAGCGTAATTATCGCCGAACTTTCAGACACGACGAACTAAAACGCATTGAACTGGAATGGAAAACAATAAACTGTATTATATATTTTAACATATTAGTTTTAAAGTACGTTTGTCAACTGGTATATCTGACGATTGTTTTTAATAGGTGTCCTATCGAAACGATTTTAATATGTTGGTAGGCGCGGCGATGATGGTTTGATATCCCGTTGCGCGACGGGTAAGATATTATCCTACGAAAGTCTGGTTGAGCGCAGGGATGGTCTTCACGAGACCCACCCGACACTTATGGGGCATTAATACCTAAATCCAGCGGGAGCGGAACTAGCTTGTGCATTGGCCGTTCGATCCACGACGTTAGTGCCAGTGCGTACGATACATTACTGATTCGGAAAGGAGGCCATTTCTGGCATGCCCCCATGCATTGTGGATGTGTTCTCATTTTTTAAACAGGACCAATTGCCCTGATTCTGGGTTGTGTTTTGTGGCTTGCCACTTTTTTCGAAATTGTAGTGCGATAATATCTCGTCAACTTAACCTGGCTAACGACCTAGATGTGACACGAATGTGATTGGCATTTGTTTCTGGCAGCAAGTTAAGTGGCTAATTGATAATGGAATGCTCCAGAGTGAGGGCTTTGCAGAAATCAATCGCACCAATGCGGTCGGAAGTTCCTCGTACATCAGTGTTGTATTTTTGTGTATCGCTGGGGGTTACTGACAGTTACTGATCTACAGCATGATTGAGTTCTGGTGATTGAAGTAGTTTTCGGATGATCCGTATCCACGAAATTGGCTAAAAAAATAGTCAGCCCTTTATTTGTTGGCGAGTTGGAGTCGTTCAGACTGCAAGCAGACTTCCCATTACCATTTTTCCTTCCATTCGACAGCAGTGCGTCCAACCCGCTATACAACCACGTACCACCGTTTGGCAGCCAACTATCCAAAATCTCTGCTTCAGCGTTCCGATCATCAAAGTCAACACGCTGGGTGTCAATTTCTAAAATGCACTTCTAACAGAAGCAAGTTAGTATAGTAGTGCTCTTTGCGTTCAATTACTGAATAGGGAGCATCGTATGGTTGGCTAGAATTTCGGAGGCGAACAACAAATGGCCGAGTGCCATCAGGATAAATTAATGGAAATATAAGGTCTTTGGGAAGAGAAGTTTTTGGTCACACAAGTGGTATCGTTTTGACAATGCAAGCTGTAACCACTGAATTTACTGATCGTTTGTCTGCACTTCCAGAGAGATAGTATGATCTCTGCTACCACATTGGACGTATCAATAGTTTCAAAAGTTCTTATTTCTTGGAAGATATTCCAACCTGCTATTTTTTTATGTCAGCGCCAAAGTTCATCTTGTAGGTACGCCAACGGTAGAATGCGTTAAAGAGCAGCTTGAAACAGCCCACAAGTACTAGAAGTCATGAGCTCTTCCTAGTATGTTTTAATTCTGGATCGATACTTAATTTTTCTGCATTGTTTTACATCGCCAGATGGCAGCAGTAGGTGATTCAGCCGGGGTCGGTTTGGTTCGGTTCATAAGGTAAGAAAGCCAGCTTTGTGTCGGAACAAGATGCATTAAAAAGACTCAGCAGCCCGAAGTTCGTGCAAGGTGAGCTGCTTGGTTTTAGGCAAACTCTTCACCCACCCCCAGAATTATCGGGGCACCCTGGCTTATTGTTGTCGATAAATCGAGTGCCATATGACCTTTGTTACAATTCGATGCGTTGAAATGGCAACAAACCTGATAATCGAAGATGAAATTCTGCACGGTAGGAAAACCTTAACCGTCGTGCAACTTGCTCGACTAACAAAAGATTGATCTTACCTCATTTGATCTAGATAGGATCGATCAAGTATTGAAGTCAAACTGATGACTCGGTCGATCCGGACCAGATAGTTTAAGATTGAGGCTTTTCCACAATAATTATATGGTCGTCAAATTACGATGAAATTTGCAGCGTGACTACTTCAGTTGTATTGCTGGGTTTCCCATTAGTGATATCGCTTACATGAATGTTGGTGTTGACCTTTGCAGACCAAGATTCATGACATACGCTACTACACTGCCCATAATCGTAAGTCAGTCCCACGTAGATAAGGAATCCCATAGAACATGGGACTGACTTGCGATTATGGACAGTACAGGATCCGCTTGTTTAATCTCATCTACCATGATTAATTGTTGATTCTCCGCAGCTTCACGCAGTCTTCACGGAGTTGACCGAACAGAGCTCTGACCACTTGAGTGAGCAGTGGATGATGTTTGTATTTGCCCTGTTTGCACACTATTGCAGATGTGAAGTTCCTGAAAACGCAGGTCAGGCCAATGAAGCATATATTGGCTTGCTGAAAAAATTCGCAACGTTCATTGTCCGACATTCTTTTGAAACTGGATTACTGATATACAACTAAGCTTTGTGGACACTGCAATTTTTACTATCTTCTATTAAATTAAGTTATTTTGGTATCTCTAATGGAAATACCGAAATAAATCCGGCTACCTTCAAGATCAGCTGAATCGGACAAGATCAAAAACAATATGGCTTAACTTCATAATTGCGCGGGCTAATGCAATCGTAGTTTAAAAAGAAATACTAAATGGAACCAACATCTATGCTCAAACTTAAGCGTTACCACAAAGGGAAAAAAAAGAAACAGGTCGCTAAATTTAAAAAAAAACTATACGACAAAATCAGCTCCTACAAAATACACACGCCACAAAGTAAGTTATTTTCTACAAACAAAATCGAATAGTAAACTTGAGTACATCACCAGTATCACACGCCCCCTTATGTGTCAACGCTATTAATTATCATTAGTGAATAATAGGTTTGTATTGGAATACGTAGTTAAGTACCTATATGACAAAGAAGCAGCAGAAATATTCGAAATACACGTAGCAACGGTAGTGGCAAGCTATTAACTCTTAAGTAATATTATATATTGAGTGGGATTTTAATTTTAGACGTATAAATTTTTCTACCGAAACGTGAGTGCGAAAAAAACTTGAATTATGTGTACCTATCGATATTGACACCCGTCGTCGCAACCGACCGCGCAAAGTTTCCTCCTACCGTCTACTGTTTTTGCTTTCACCCTTAAGAATGAGTTAGATTGTTAAGCTTATTGGTTTTAAGATAAAAAATTGTTAACTAGCGCAGCTACGAACGAACTAAACGAAACAAAACGAGGCCATACAGTTTATAAAACGGGATATTTTTAATTACTTTTATTTACTTTTAATACTGTTAATGTGAAGATTTCAACATTTGTTCAATTTACCTTGGATTGTTCGAACAACGATCATACAGATAACTCATTCAATCGGTATTAAGTTTGATCATTCCATTCGACGTTTTGATCCCATTTATTTATATCGATAAGTGCCCAGAGTGCTATTTTTCACAACTATTAAAATACGATCTTCCCAGGTGTTAAACTTTTTCTCTCATTTCCGAAAAGCTTGCCTGCGAAGTGCAACTTGACGATATTACTCCAATAGACTAATGATTATACCTTTACGTTTTAAGCAATACGTTAGTTTCGAAATATATAATAGATATACGTTGGTCAGAATAGTTATCGTTTGGTTCTCACAGAAACAAACACACACTACTACAAGCAAAGGAATTTCAATCCACCTGTACAGAAAAACAGCACCATCTTCGTAACGGTTACAAAAACCATGTAACAGTGAATAGAGTGAAAATGTTACACAATTGTTTGTCATACCAACTAAACCGGCAAGCCGACATACAATTTGTTAAGTATTGAGGGAACACAGAAAATGAAAAGATGTTATTTTTGCGGGCAAACAAACACAGTTGTAGGAAGGAGTGAACAGGACATATTTTTGTATGGATGCGACCGGAGGTATACCAGCTTAGCGACGGACATCGCTAGACAAACTCAAAAGGAAGCCGGTAATCTAAGAAATGTGAATAGTTGAGAGACAGTGCAATATGAGAGATTTTGGCCAATGTGGAGTTAAGCTGTGCGTAAAATTGAACATGTGTATTGCCAGATGAGCATTGAATGATAAGAGAATCTATGGGGATACTTGAAGTCAGGTGTTTTAATTTTGGCAGAGAATAAAACGAACAAAGTTGAAGGGAAATTGATGCATTGTCGAGATAATTAGGTTATACGAATAATAAAAATATTAAATTAAAATATGATACGAGTAGTTTCCAACTGGTTTTGAAGATATCTTCTTTTTTTCGAGGGGGGCACCAATTTCGTAGAACACGCAAAATTCGAAATTATTAGTTACACACATCACGATTTGTTACAATTACCCCCGAGTATGTAAGTAAGTAACGCCACGTAATTTTTTTTACAATTCGCACCGTACTGATAGCATAATAAAATATGCTAAAGCACCCAACATACCAAGCATTTTCTAACCTCGATTGATCGGTTTTATATCAACAGAATCACTTACATCGTTTGGGCTTGAGCAACTACCCCTGATACTGGTTACAAAAACATTGTTAACCCGGACCAGTTGATATTGCACAGAGAATCAGTATTGCCTGGGAGTGGTCAACCTTCAATGTACAACTCCTGCTAATCCCAAGGGTCATCATTACCATAAGAATAGAACTTAGATCACGTCAAAAAGAATAAATGAATGTTAGTCCGATACTTTTTGTTGAAAGCAGCAGTGTGTGCACTGCGGTATCTTAACAAACCACGATCAGGGTGGTTGTTAGAAGCGATAAGGATTCCATTAACCCACTGGCCAACTTACTAAAACGCGAAAGCCCTACACCACTATACCGGTCCCAGTAACTGTGGAAACAAAAAGACACCAGTGCTCAACAAAACATAATGCTTGCTGTATCAAATCAAAAAGTGTGTTGATGCATATTCCGCTGATAACTATGTGATAATCATCAGAGAAAACATGTGTCGGAAACCCAAGCTCATTAAGTTTCCTCAACAAGCCATTGGTAACAAGGTTCCATAAAAATGACGACAGCTAACCAACATTCAGGATATCCGTAGACACTCAGTTTCCCTATCTATACTTGACTTAACGATATGCACACATGCCGGTTACTAAACATTGCGTTTATCCAGCTCGTGATAAATAAAGGCCATGACATCATGCTGCTTTTAAAATGGATTCGAAAGACACCATGTAAAAGCACCTTCAATATCAAGATAAACTCCGCAACGTTGTGTAACAGGGAGGTTGTAGACTTACCCCGCTGATATGCATATTGCATTACATGTAGCCACAGTCTATAGAGAACAGTTGCGCAAAGAGTGAAGTCAATAAAAGCCTACCTATCGAGCACAATTGGAATCCATCTCTGATACCTCTGCAGCAAAGTTGGATTCTAATTTTGCTCGATAGGTAGACTATTTTCGGCTTCACTTTCTGCATACTCTTTGCGTACCTTTATACTAGAGATGGTCGGGTTTTAATTTTTTCGAACCCGAACCCGACCCGAACCCGAGAGCTTGAAAATTGAAAACCCCGAACCCGACCCGAGCCCGAAATTATAAAATTTGAAAAACCCGAACCCGACCCGAGCCCGAAAATTTTAAAATTGAAAAACCCGGACCCGACCCGTACCCGAGAATGAAAATTTTGTAAAACCCGAACCCGACCCGACCCGGAGAATTTTAAAATTTGAAAACCCAAACCCGACCCGAAAATTTAAAATTTGAGAATCCCGATCCGAACCCAACTTGCTAGTACGGAGAATCAACCAAAGATCTCGAAGATTTCTAATTTTAGGCACCCGAGCTGGACCCAAGGCTCATCTAAGAGTAGTAGAATCATTCGAATCACCATTGAGTTATATCTGTCTATGGCAAAACGAATCACTGGCGAGTAGAATTCGCATTTATATTGACTATTATTGAACATCGAATTTGTAATGTTCTGAGAAACTTATAAATCGTCGATATCTTAATCGGAAATCAGGATAAATCGGTGGCTAACTCAAGGGGAAACAAAAAGCTTAATGGTGATAGTTTCAAACAACCTTGCCCGTCGCATTTAACCAAAATTTCTAATTCTTTATCGAAAACCATTCTTGAAAAGGCAGATTTGTATAATTTATTACTGGTTGGTACGGTCAAACTTGTGTCGAAGGGTGTCAATCAAGATTCTCTGACGCGTTTTTTATGTCACATCATTAGCGTTAGGACTATCTATGGTGGGGTATCTAAATTATATTATGCTTCAGATTATACGGTAAGCGCGTCAGTAGAGATGCTTCGACATCTCCAACGGAGGTTTCGGAACGACTCCAAACTTTAAAAAATCCGTCAATGGCTTCAACAGAACACACAATTTGCGATTAATTCCTCAAGAGCGTGGAAATTCATATATTTTCATGAAGAAATCCGGATCATGCAACGGCCCAATCGGGGACAATCTGACAATCTGTGAGTTCAATATATGGGAATTTGTCTTTGTAGTCAATGGTTGAAAAGCATCTCGTGGATCGCAACTATGCCAGGAATATACAAATCGTGCAGCCTTGAAATTTAATTATGATTTTAATTCATGTTTCTATTTATAATATACATAGTTAAAACAATTATAATTCAATATGTAGCAAAAAGTACTACTATTCAGTATACTCGCGACACCCACTTTTCGATTTCTCGCGACTGTCAAAACGACCAATCAGGAGCGGATCAATAGATAGATACTTATTGTCTCTACTTCCCATAGATTTTCACTCGCTTTGCTGTAGATACGATTTGCTGTAGGCTTTAGCCGAGTTTCACGCGTTTACTCTAACCGCGGCCTAAGTATCAGTTTTAAAGTACCTATCGAAATTTATAATAGAAAGTTGAACCAATATTTTCCGAGAAATTTCTGTGGACTTGGTTTGTTACTAATTATCATGAAAAATAATTTGCAAAAACATTTTAGATTTGAAACGTATTGTTGAATACTCTAAAATGAATTTTCGTTTAAAAAATAAAATAATTCGAGTAGCTTGCGAATCTGAAGAGAGGGAATTTTATACAAGAATGAAAAAATACAATATTTGAGCACCAGAAAACAACGACGAATTCTAGCGACTCAAATGTGCTAACATTTAGTACGGTTATATGTGTCATCCATTCGTTTCAAGAAGTATAATACACTACTACAAAAAGAGACTGGGTTTTGTGTACAGACGCTAACTGCATCAAGAAATGGTTGGGTTGTTTTGTTCAAAACCCGAACCCGACCCGACCCCGATCATTTCTAATTTAAAAAACCCGAACCCGACCCGAGCCCGAAAGTTCAAAATTGCAAAAACCCGGACCCGACCCGCACCCGAGATTTCCAAATTTGAAAACCCGGAACCCGACCCGAACCCGAGAAGCTTAAATTTATCGAACCCGAACCCGATCCGAAACCCGTCGGGTTCGGGTCGGGCCCGGGTTTCGGGTCCAAAAACCCGAACCCGACCATCTCTACTTTATACTAAGGCCTTTGCATGTAGCGGGTGCTCACCCAAGCTAACATCCCGAATGTAGTGGTCGGTCCACTAACTTGAGAAGGAAGGGGGTCAGACTAATCGGTCTAAAGCTCTTTGCCTGAATTTTAAAATTATTTCCCATCACGCTAATCGAACGTATCCTGTTGCAAAACTATAAGTTAGAACTTTTTCATGCTTTCATGCTTGAAGTGTTCATATCCTCGTTAAAGCAGAACTGGAATGATTCCACCTTTTCCCGGAAACTTAACGGAGCAAAACTGTCAGTCGCCCATTTGATCGATGCAGTTGTCAGAATTCAACGAGCAAATGCCCAACAATCAGAACTACTAGTTCTAATCGAACTGACATGACAGATTTTCGATTTCTAAAGTAACTTATTTAAACTACTAGTGTCGTTGATACTTGAGACATTTGTGTGTAGAAGATAACATAAAAGAAATAACACCAACCTTATGTAGAAGAATATTAAACTTTCACTAAATTGCAACAATCATGCAATGTAACCCGTATCTTTCGCTTCGGTTATTACTTATTAGTTATGTCACCCGACGTTGGGATCTTCAAACACATAAACAGCGCCACCCAGCAGAGAGCCTTCTTGCAACGGGCGACGAAGTGAACGGGTCGAAGAAGCAGTAGTAACAGTTTCCTCCCCATTCTCCCAGTGGATAGTGCAGTGAGCGGGTCGAGTTCCCTCCTCAAGCAATCTTTCAACCTTCAACCCCCAAATAACAGATGGCTCCCGATGAATCGATGGAAAATCACGAAAATTTATGAATGGGTTTTTTCAACCAGTTCCGTCAGAGGATCGAAGGGCATTTCTGTATGCTTTGCGAACCAACTTAAATGCCTCCGACACGTCCCTGATCGTTCATGTGGAACATATTCCGAACAATACTTTATTAGGTTATTGAGGATCCTTGCTCCCCTGTACAACGGAACGACTCGGTTGGCATCTAACCTACTGCCGAGCACTCCCGCCGACGCAGCCTGTGTCGAAGCTGGCATTCCCCCCTTTCGGTGGGCGGCCGCTAGCATCACACTCAGGCGCGCTCTAGGATTTCTCGAAAGGACCTCCGGTGGCTCTTGTGCCCTCCTGAAAACGGCTCAAAATATATTCCTGGAATACACCGGCACAGACCTTCCAGAAATAGCTCGTCTCCACAGGACCCGGGACCGTCTCTGGTACACGAGAAGTCCGAACACCAACACCAACCTATCCAGGTCACTGGGAGCAGGCCCTCCCCCCGAGGTCGCTCAGGCCAAATTCCTAGAGCTGATGAGCCAACGATTCCCGAACCACGTCCGGATCTATACTGACGCTTCTAAGCTGCAAAGAAAAGTTGGAGTTGGCGTCTGCGGAATAGGAACTGGTCTGGCCTACCGCCTCCCCACCAGCTGCTCCGTTTTCTCGGCAGAAGCTGCTGCCATCAGTCTCGCGATTGCAAGAAGACCAGAGGGAATACAGACTATCATTCTGACGGACTCTATGTCGGTCATATCCGCCCTGAAAACGGGAACATCACGCCCCCCTTACATACAGGCCATAAAGGACACCTGCGATTCATTGACTACTATATGCTAGGTACCCGGTCACTGCGGGATCAGCCGGAATGAGGAAGCCGACTCATTGGCAGCTTGTGGGAGACAGGCCCGAAGATTGCTGACCAAATTGCTCCCATCAACAAATATCATCTCCTACTTCAAAGCAGAAACCATGGCTCACTTTATTAACCACTGGAGGAGCCAACCCGGCCACCTCCAAAAAATCAAGGGAGGACCAGAACGATGGATCGACCGGAGTAACAGACTCGAACAAAGAGCCCTCTCCCGCCTACGAGTGGGGCACACCAAAATAACTCACGCACATACGATCACTCGAACTGACCCCCCCGTCTGCCAGGTATGCCAAACCAGACTCACCGTGGAACATGTTCTGGTAGATTGCCTAGAATTTCAAAACCTCCGAAACCTTCATCAACTACCGTCTTCAATCCGAGACATTCTGGCCAACGACCCGTCAAGTGAGGAGACAACTATCTCGTTCTTGAGAGACGCCGAGCTGCTCGAGAAATTGTAGGTACTTCCACGGACTGATCGCCTCATCCGCTCTGCAGTATTCCAAAATCCAAAGCACGCCAGCGACCCAGAACGAACAACCTATCAGTCAGCCTTTAGAATATCGCCAATGAAATTCACAATGAAATGTAATAATATGTATGTACTTTATTATCTTCTCGGGTGAATGACCAAGTAGCCCGTAATAAACAACCAACCAACCAACTATTAGGTTATTTGCAAAAAATACCCCATGAAACAAATTGTTCCAGCATCCAATTTTACGATAACTTTTACTTTTGTTTGGCATGCAAAAATTGTTTTAGAACAATGAAATATGTTTATCCATGGTATGGTTTATTACAACTTTCTACAAGAAAATTATACTGAAGAATATTGGATTTCATTAAATTCCGTCAATAAAGAGTGGCCCACATCAAATTGCATCACGAAAAAAAAGTTTAGAACTTTTCAAACTTTCAGACACTAAAATATAACCCATTACCACAACCGTAAGCTCGTACCTACCGCTTAACTGCACTTCTTAGATTCTGTACAACATCTGACTGCAGCTTCTTCTGTACGGAAACCCACTTTTTCTTCATGTCTTCTGAGATTTGACCTCCTTGGGATGCTTCCGTAGTGCCTACTTCATAATTGCCCAGTATTTTTCTATGAGCCTTGGTTTCAATGTGTTGGGGAGGGGTTATGTCCTTGGGCAAGTAACCCCGTTGGCTAGGGTGACCATACGTCCTGGTTTCCCAGGACATGTCCTGATTTTGCATTGACTGTCCTGGTGTCCTGGAAAGTCGAGGAATATGCTTGATTTATCTTGATTTTTCTCCTGTAAGCGTAATATATTTCTATTTATTCCGACCGACCGCAACCATAACTGCAACTTATACTCATCCTCCATCGGAATGCAACAAACAAAACTTAATAAGTCGAATCTCCCAATTGTACCTTCCGATGTTTTTTTAATCTCCCAAGAGTGCCTCGTCAATATCGATGAAACAATGGTTACCAGCGCTTCTCGGCTTAAATCGTCATTCAATCCGGGACCCGAAGAATTCCCTTTGGTACCTCTGAACAGGGTTGCCAAAATTAAATCTGTATTTTTGTCTTAAAAAATCTTTTCATCTGTATTTACTCTTCCAAAAATCTGTGTCGATATCTGTATCGAATCAGTTGAGTCGCTAAACCATTTGCTGGATTATCTATTGAAGATATTAATTCTTGTGGTTTAAATCAGTCAAGCAAGGACCTTTTTACATTTTTATAAAAAAACACTACAAATTGTTCTGAAAGTTTACATCCAGAAACTTGAACTTTTTCGATGTGCACAATGGAAAAATAATTTTCTTCTTCATTTACTGACTTTTGTTGATATATAATGTTATATACATTAAGTCGACCAATGTAGCTGTCGGAAAAAAATTGATGCTTCTCGAAAAAAAATTGATGATTAACAAAGTCACAGAGCATTACAATTAACGTTTCTGGAAGTAGACTTCAGCCAGACGTTTGCTGGGTGATAACCTGAGTGTATTACAAACCTTTACCTTTCAGAGTCAGCGATCAATCTCAAAAGTGACGATATATTTTAATATGAAGGGCTAAGCTGGGAGAGGAAGTATTACTGAAACTGAAAAAAATATTTCTGAAAATAATTTTGGCACAGCATTTCTCAAAAATCTGTATATCTGTACATACACGGAAAAATCTGCATATCTGTACATACAGATTCTTGGTCTGAAAATGGTTGAAAAATCTGTATAAATACAGATTATTCTGTATTTTTGTTAACCCTGACAATGTCCTTAAAGAAACTTTTTATATATTTTCCTAATCAGACAAGCTGGACTAGTTTAATGTAACGATCATTCGACGTTTACCGTTAGCGTTAAAAGATAATTGTGGAAGAATATATAACTTACAACGATTATGTGTGCGTTCATAATTATAATATTAATAATCCAATGATATCACCAGAAGATATATTCTACATATATTTTACTTGATTGTGAGATATCGTACTGATCTCAAAAGTTGTAAAAAGCGACATCTCGAGAGAACGTTCTTAGCTCCAAGCATTGGCGCTTACACTTTTTTGTACAATCCGTAGCAATCTGTTCTATTTAATAAGTTTGAACTCAATGATACTTTTACTATGTATGTAAAAATAGTGAACTTTATCGATTTCAAAGATTTTCTTAATCTAAATACCAACCACAATTATTAGGCTGAGTGTTTTTTAAATGAACAAAAAATGAAAAGTTAATTGCAGACCGTATTCAGTAAAATTACTGATTTGACTGAGTATCCCGAAAATTTTCACCTACCAAACAAAATAATACTTCACTTTCGAATAGCGTACTTGCATGGTCAGTGGCGAAGTGATGAATGACCAAGACGTGCGTCGCATAACTGCTTTGTAAACATGGTAATACTCGACCAAATCCGCGTGCGTTATAATTTAAATCCTTTTCGGACATACGGTATGCAAAACACGGGGTCGGGCATGAAAAACAGCAGTGCTGAATGCAGATTTTATCCATTTAGGCCTAATCCCAATCACACACGCGATCCTGTGTCATTTTCAACTTTCTTGTACACCATTGGAAAACCATCACCCAAATCCTTTATCGCACGTTCCGCAACCAAAGATTGCGCTTTGTAGTAATCAAATTATTGACACGTAAACAGCTATTTAGCTCATTCGATTCTCAAATCCTAGAATGTGGCGAGGCTGCTATAAAAACCCAACCCCGTGAATTTATGATCGAACATTTGCGAAGCATTCTCGAACAGAATCGGTCCCAATTGTTCCGTGGTTGTGCAGAATTTTAGTTACAATCATACTTTGGTATTGCGATAAACCGTTTCGCCGTTATCCGTTGATTAGTGTATCGTGGCAGATCCGAGTGGAACCAAACCGTCGAAGTTGTTTGTACCAAGTTGTCTAGAACGCACCAGGCAAGGATGTATTTCCTCAACGAGTCCGACGCGGCCCTTTTCCCTATGGCTCGAACCGGTGATATTCCCAAAATGTTGGGATGGAATCTTCCCCCGGAGCATCAACATCTCGTTCACGAGCACTGGAAAGTGTATCCGGCACCTCCATACCACATGCATTTGCTGCTGGGCATGATATACTTTGTACTGATGAATATGTCATTAGTAGGAAACGGGATTGTCGTGTGGATTTTCTCTACGTAAGTGCTTGCCTTTATCTTCAGTAACTAATAAATATTTATTTCACAATTTTTAACTACTTTTAACTTTTATATTTGTTAGGTGCTTCACCACTGTTAATAGTATCCTCTATTCGCAGATCTAAATCTCTTCGAAACGGATCCAACATGTTCATAGTGAATTTGGCCATTTTCGATCTTCTCATGATGATTGAGATGCCAATGTTTCTGGTTAATGCCGTCACTGAAAAAATGGTCGGTTACGATACAGCCTGCACCGTCTATGCGACTCTTGGTTCTGTTTCCGGTATAGGTGGAGCGATTACCAATGCCGTCATTGCGTTCGACCGATATCGGACAATTTCGAACCCACTGGACAATCGCCTCAGCCGGAAGCAGGCAGGGATATTAGTTGCTATGACCTGGTTCTGGACAGCACCGTTCACCTTGCTGCCAATGTTTAAAATCTGGGGACGTTTCATCCCAGAAGGTTACCTGACAACGTGCTCGTTTGATTATTTAACAGACGATACTGAAACCCGTGCCTTCACGGTTTCAATCTTTACATGGGCATACACAATCCCGATGTCCATGATTTGCTTCTTCTACATGAAATTGTATGGGCATGTCCGTGATCATGAAGCAATGTTGAAAAATCAGGCGCGTAAGATGAATGTGGAATCGTTAGCAGCGAATCGCAACACCAAAGCTGAGGCTGTAGAAATTCGTATTGCCAAAGCTGCCTTCACGATTTTCTTCCTTTTTGTTTGCTCATGGACCCCTTACGCCATAGTGGCGATGACTGGAGCTTTTGGAGACAAGTAAGGTCATTAGCGAATTGACTGTTTGTTTGTATTGATTGGATTTCTTCCTCTTTTTTAGGAGAAAACTGACACCATTCTGCACAATGATCCCGGCCATGTGTAGCAAGGTTGTGTCTTGTTTGGATCCATGGGTTTATGCCATCAGCCACCCAAAGTATCGCGAGGAGCTGGAACGTAGAATCCCATGGATGGGTATCAGAGAGGAGGCGGACAATATCAGTACAACTGACAGCAAGCAAACCGTTGTATCGGATGCTAATAAGGTCACCGGAGAGTAACGGAAATGGTGAAAACGATTTTTCTCAAAACACCACTTATTTTAAATAACCACACTGGAAATCAATGATGACTTGGCTGTAGTACAAGGATTTTGATACACGGAATATCCTATCTTGTTATGTACCCATATGTATAATCTCAAAGCAAAGCATAGCGTAAAAATAAATAACGCAACGAAAAAGTTGGGGTCATTTGTCTATCAATTTAATTTTGTTTAAAGATTTAAAAACATGTAGGTCCTATTATGGAGGCTGCCGCACTATTCCATTAATTGCACATCGTATAATCGATGGAATGCATATAAATTGGCATCAGAATCTTTGTTTCGTTCCGATTAACCATTAGTAGAACGAAAATTGTCTGCCAGATATTTGAAAGTTTAATGGTTTTTTGCCTTTCTCAATAGAAAGGTATTGCAATTGCTCTGAAAACCGACTTTTTAACGGAGGCCCCGAGGGCCGAGTGACATATCGTCGCTGTTGTGCTATCTTATGACAAACGCCATTTTGGGGTAAATTGAGTTAGATATGCCACATTACTTGTCTAAAAAATCTCTACAAAGTTGCGTTTACAGAATTTTGACATTCTGCTTGGTTACTGAGATATAGCGAGAAAAGTGCTGAGAAATTTTTAATGTTTTGCTTCAAATGACTGTCTGGGGATTGGCTCAAATTATCTTGATGTATAAGATGTTTTTATATGTAAAACTATCTGAGAAACACAATGGCATAATCATTTTCAAAACAAACATGCTCGAATTGTGAGAAAAATGCAATCTTAGTTTTAAACTGGAAATATAGCATATTTGGCAACACTGTAACCAAAAATAACTATTTTTTCTAGATTCCCTGACTCATTTCCTTCAAAATGCATCTCTCCGTTTGTTTATTGACCAAATGAAGCCAAAGATATGAATAAAAGTTAATAATTGATGATTTTTTTCTATGGAAAGTTTTCCATGCACGAATATGACACGCCATACAAATTTTGTCATCAATACACACCTATGACACGTGTGAGTGCGACTTTTGTTTACATTTATAGTGAAAACTCACAACATAGTCAACCGATCTTCGAAATATTTGAGATATCAATACAAAATCGATAAAAGCATCAATTGTCTTCTTTGAATTGTTTATTCCATTTATAAGATTCAAGATACTCAATCTCAAACTTTAAAAATCGTTTTTCTCGAAATGTGCAAAATGGCGCTTGTCATAAGATAGCACAACAGCGACGATATACCATTCGATTCAGTTCGTCGAGTTCGGCAAATGTCTGTGCGTGTGTATGTATGTGTGTATGTATGTATGTGTTTGTGTGTCTGTGTGTGTATGTGACCAAAAATGTCACCCATTTTTCTCAGAGATGGCTTAACCGATTTTAACAAACTTAATCTCAAATGAAAGGTGCAACGTTCCCATAGGCTGCTATTGAATTTCTAATGGATCCGACTTCCGGTTCCGGAATTACAGGGTGGTGAGCACGAACACGCAGAAAATGTCGATTTTAATAAATTCTGCAATGAATGTATAAAGGTAAAAAAATTTCAAAACATGACCACAACTCCTTCGATTTGTAGTATTAGGTCACTAATATCCATTCAAAGTCTCTTTGGCCACATTGGCCCCGGCGGAAGTATCCAAATTCAGAATAACAGTCACATCGGTTTCTCGGAGATGGCTAGACCAAACTTAGTCTCAAATGAAAGGTGTTGCGCCCCCGTAAATGGCTATTAAATTTCATCTCGATCCGACTTCCGGTTCTGGAGTTACGGGTTGTGGCGTGTGATCACATAGCAAATTGTGATTAAACCGATACTCCGATGAAAGCAAAAAAGGTAAAAATTTCGCTAAAATGTCTCTACTTGAACTACTTGAATTTGCAGTTCTAGATCACCGACGGCTAACCAAACTATCGTTGGCTACATTGACCACCATAGACGGTTCCGGAAGTGCCCGGGAAAAACGGCCATCTTTCAAAATTAACGAACTCACATCAATTTCCCGAAAATGGTTGGGCCGATTTTCACAAACTTAGTACCAAATGATAGCTATATTATCCCCACAGATGTCCATAAAATTTCGCACGGATCGCTTATATGGTTCCGGAAAAATACACTGAACCGTCCGGTCACATATGAAATTCCCATGAAATCCGAAACTCAAAATTTTTTTCAAAGGGAGGACCCCATGAAATTTTAGAAATCGAATTCGTATATATCGTTTGATGCCAAACATCTTTAAAATGCATGAAACGTCGAGATTTTATCTCCAAATTTTTTTTATGAAAATCGACTTTTTGGAACTCGAATAATGATTTTTTTTTCTTGTATATAGTTGTCAAGTCATGTATAATAAAATTGTAATGTATACATTTGAAAGCTTTTAAGAAAATATAAGCAACTGAAAAATTCTCGTGTTCATGATTGAGAAAGGCACAATTGCACCGCTAGGTGGATTAAAACAGGTTTTTCATTAAGGGGAGGTTCTTATTCAAAATTTTCAAAACAATAAGCTTTTTCTTTGCATTCTTTTGAAAAGTATAAGTGTCTACTATTTATATTGTGTTAATCGGGTTTGTTGATCCGCACATCAGAAAAATTTCTACAGACATGGTTTGAATCGGCGTCCTGGCCGCCGTGGGTCGCTCGCGGCTTGAGACGCGCGACTGAGGTAGAAAGCATTTCATGGCATTATGCACGTTCCCAGAATGCTTCGCGTTGGACTGTACATGTATACAGTAGAGATGGTCGGGTTTCAATTTTTTCGAACCCGAACCCCACCCGAACCCGAGAGCATGAAAATTTAAAAACCGGAACCAGACCTGAGCCCGAAATTATAAAATTTGAAAAATCCGAACCCGACTCGAGCCCGAACATTTTAAAACTCAAAAACCCGAACCCGATCCGTACCCGAGAACGATAATTTTGTAAAATCCGAACCCAACCCGACCCGAGAATTTTAAAATTTGAGAAGCCCGATCCGAATCTAAC
Source organism: Topomyia yanbarensis (assembly GCF_030247195.1). Taxonomy (NCBI): domain Eukaryota; kingdom Metazoa; phylum Arthropoda; class Insecta; order Diptera; family Culicidae; genus Topomyia; species Topomyia yanbarensis. The sequence continues at coordinate 189,923,151 of NC_080671.1, read as the reverse complement.
TTGCTAATACGGAGAATCAACCAAAGATCTCGAAGATTTTTAATTATAGGTGCCCGAGCTGGACCCTAGGCTCATATAAGAATAGCAGATTCACTCAAATCTGAAGTAGCACCACACGCATTGAGTTATATCTGCATATTAGGCAATCCATTAGACGTTTGTTTGACAATTCAGCGGAGGGTTCTGTCAACAAGTCTACTCCTGCGAACAGAAAAACTCGTCCGACAAGCATCTTTCGTTAGTCCGATTCGTTTGATGTTGGACCGAATCAACAATATTGTCGGACGTCGCACCCCTCGGAGTAACGTCAGAAGAAGTAAACAAGAAATAATCAGCTGATCAGAAACGTCTCATGGATTGCCTAATGGCAAAACAAATCACTGCCGAGTAGAATCCGCATTTATACTTACTACTACGTCGAATTTGTAATGTTCTAAGAAACTTATAAATCGTCAATATCTTAACCGGAAATTAAGTTAAATCGGCGGCTCATGGGGAAACAGAAAGCTTAATGGACACAGTTAGGGTTGCCACCTATGGAGAGACTTTGACTCGGAGATTTTCACTGATCTGGGGGGGGGGGTGGTGGATTTTGATTGGAACAGTAAACAGAGACAGAAATTGGAATCAAAGCGATTGCTAGGCATTTTAGAGCACTTTGATCGCTTTTTATTACCAGGTAAAAGTAGGGTGACCATACGTCTTGGTTTCCCAGGACATGTCCTGGTTTTACATTGACTGTCCTGGTGTCCTGGGAAGTCGAGGAAAATGCTTGATTTGTCCTGGTTTTTCTCCTGTAAGCCTAATATATTTCTATTTATTCAGTCTTCGCTTTTCACTATGCTCCAGATCGCAGTTACGACCGACCGCAACCATAACTGCAACTTATACTCATCCTTTATCGGAATGCGACAAACAAAACTTAATAAATCGAATCTCCCAATTTTACCTTCCGATGTTTTTTTAATCTCTCAAGAGTGCCTCGTCAATATCGATGAAACAATGTTTACCAGCGCTTCTTCTCGGCTTAAATCGCCTTTCAATCTGGGACCCGAAGAATCCTCTTTGGTACCTCTGAAAAGACACATCGGCGTTTGGGTGCTTCTGCTTCTACTTGAGTCCTCTTGCTAGTGGCTTTTTTCGTGTTACTGGAAATTCGTTTCATAAAAAGAAAAATATCAACTATCGTGGAAAATTTCATTGAGCGCTCTCTCGAGCTGGGGATCATGGAATTACTACGGGGTCGATACCAGTACTTAATCAGTCGCTCTGCTTGTTAACAGTGCAGTGAATGAAACGAACGTTTCTACCTACAGTCTGCTGTCTATATGAAACGTGCCAGTACTATAAACAAGCAAAGCAATCGAATAATAAAATTCATCCCAAGACAGTTTGAACAATAAAGCAACGTTACTTCCATCGGTGCGATATCGATCATTCATTTCAAGATGTTTGAAACTCAACAGCAAATTTGCAAATGCAGTTTAGACTAACGGAAGTCGTCGTCATACACCACACTCGTTACTGTTAACGTTTAAAATTTGGCCATAACGGAAAGTTACGCTATGGAAGACAACATGCAATATGTCGTTGAGCATGATAATGTTAGGACCAAGATACCCGTTTATATTGACAATGATAAGATTGATATGCGTCTGCACGATCTACACCTGAGTACTATTAATAAATTTATTGCAACCATCATGTCGGAATACGTAAGATGGAATCCTTTAAGGTTGAAACCTGGAGAAATTTTTTCTAGATATGTCCAACGGTGTTTGTTTCGTGAGAATGCGAGTGTCGGAACCTATTCCTTCATATCTGAACTTTCAATTCAAAGCAAAACGCGTGAACAAATGTCAAATCACGTTGTGCACGCATGAAGGACAGACCCCTGCGTGCCCTACGTTGTTACACAAGAAGACACACTTCGAGAAACCATGCACACAAACCTCTAACGAAGCAATATCAACTGCAAGCATCACACAGCCCTTTATCAACATCAACTAAACCAGAAAGCACCGGAGTTGCAGCTCAGGCACCAACGAATACTGGAACAAGAGACCCTACGCACAGCGTGTCCGATCATTGTGATGCGCCTACTAATTTCCAATCAACTGATAGCACCACCGATAATAAAGTCAATAACAATTCAAACCAGGTAATCGTGAAAACCCATACAACATTAACAGCGAGTATAGCATGAACGAAAACGATAAACCGAGAGAAAGCGGACTAAGGGATCCACAAGCAACAAGAAGCAATGAAATAAATAGATCTTCAACAAAAAATAAGATCTTTACGCAAAGTAACAAATCGCGTACACAAGATCCGATGGATATACAATAAAATTCGATATATATATATTTTTATTTACACATTGATAATATTAAAAGATCCACGGCTCAGGTAATGCATTGAGGCGTATCAAATAAATGAAATAGCTAATGGACTATTAACATGCCGTCACGCTTGGACGCTGAATAGCGACTAACCGCCGAGTCTAGCATCGTACATCATAGGGAGTATGGAATGTAGCGCTCAAACCAGTCCTACGAAATTTCAAAATCAGTTTCTGCTTGTATTTACCGAAACCAAAATTCAGATTCAGCGCCTCCCTCATTCATTAACTTTCCAACTGACTGAAACTTCATGCAGAATGGAATGCTTGAGTGCAGAGGAAATATAAATTCCAAAGCATTTATTTATTTTTATGTGGACAGTTTGAAGGCAGAAGCTGTATTGCATAATCTATATCTGGTGCACTTTTGCTCAATAATACCTCTCATAGGTAGAACGGAAACAAAATTCAGTTTGCTTCTGAAACCGAACATGTCCGAACCTGAATACGCTGTGTCGGGAGAACGAATGACGAGGAAAACGAACCAAACATTTCATTCATCGCGACGGGCATGAAATGAATTTTGTTTTCTTTCAAGTTCACGCAGGGATGTCAATTTTTTCAAGCTCTGGCTTAAATTGATATTATTTACACCAAGCTATCCACCAGTTTTCATATAACAATCGATTAAATGGAGAAATTTTTGGTAACAACGGTAGGTTTTGCAGCTCTCAAATCGAGAGATAATGGTTGTCATTGTCGTGTTTTTAGTACTGAAAACTCCTCGTCGGTCCTGCACGGACCATCTCAGCATGAAACGTTTGCTGATGGTGGTGTAGCAAGAACTGCCTTTGTTGTCTTGGTGATCGAATTCCGACGAAAGACTTTCTGGCAGAGCTCTTCCTCCCAGACTCCCAGAACTTTTTTACTGACGAAGCTCTGCCTACCAGACCCCAGAACTTTTAACCTGCCGAAAACATACGGAAAAGGCAATGTCGATTGAGAGCTAGCGGGGGGAAGCAGTACCCTTTCGAGTGTCCTGGTTTTTTACTTGTCTCATATGGTCACCCTACGTTAAAGTAAAACTGTAAATTTTTCACGCTTGAGAACGGTTTTATCGGTTTAATGTGGTGTAGTATTTCACTTCCCCGACTAAGTGCCAAGAATACAAAGGCACCAGCTACTCTCACTGTGGAGATCGTACGAGCATTGCTCTCCTCCACAACTAACAGGAGAAGGAGAGCAAAGGAGGCAGAGCTGCGACATCACTTTATGTGGTGTCGGTTATTCGTCACCAACAAATTTTAATTTCGCAACAAAGGGGCAAAACTCACCTCCCTAGCCCAGTTAAGGATCGCTGCTGGAGTAGCAACAACTCCACAAGAGCTCGTTTGATGGTGTCCTAGTCAGTTGGATTAGAACAAATCTGCCAAACCTTAGTGCAGCTGGTGATAAGCACCACTAAGAGTGAAATGATTTGGTAAAATTGCAGTAAAATAACTTTCTTACACCATTTTGAGCGACTTAGTAGAATGCAACATTTCAATTGTAGCACATAGCGAAATATTACTTTCCTTAACCCTCCGGAAGTCGCGCATATCGCTTACCTAACGAGCAGCCGCTGGTCCCCTAAGACGATTTCGCTACATTTTCAGAGCAGCGTGCACTCAGTGCACTAGCACGACTTCCGGAAGGTTAAGTTGTAGTAAATTTTATTTGTTTTTCATTTTTATTGCTTTGTGAAAGAAATTAGCAATATTTGGTGAACTCTTCGCCATCTTGAAACGAAGGGTTAGTCGGGAAAAATAAATCTGAACCAGAGTAATAGTTAATTTAGACTTTTTAAATATTTTGTAAAGAATCAATTAATTCCAAAAAAATTAACCTATGCTTCTTCTCACCAAATCCGGAGAAATTGATGTAAAACCCGGAGATCGCTCCCGAAAACCGGAGTCTCCAGGTCAAACTCGGAGGGGTGGCAACCCTAGACACAGTTTCCAACAACCTTGCCCGTCGTACTTAACCAAAATTTCTAATTTTTTATCAGAAACCATTCCTGCAAGGCAGTTTCGTATAATTTATTACATGTATTAAATTAAGCTATGGCAATTGGCTATTCGTATTCGACAGTTTATATGACGTCACCCACGTTTGATGTCCCATCATCAGCGTTAGGACGATCTATGACGGGGTATCTTATGCTTCAAGTTATTTTATGCTTCAGATTATACGGTAAGCGCGCCAGTAGAGATGCTTCGACATCTCCAATGGAGCTCTTGGAACGACTCCAAACTTTTAAAAATCCGTTAATGGCTTCAACAGAACACACCAAATTTTTGCGATCAATACCTTAAGTTCGTGGAAAATCAAGTATTTTCATGAAGGAATCCGGATCATGCAACACCTCAGCCCGGGAACAATCTGACAGAAAGTGCTCGCTTCATATATGTACCACTAATTTGATAGTGGTGCTATTATACCATCACCATATGAGTGTCATGAACAACGAAACCTGGCGGAAGTGAAGCTAGGTTTAGGTCTGATGGAAAATAAATTTTAAAAATGTGCCCTTTTTAAATTTGAGCCGCCATAATGACACCAAAGTACCACCAAATTTGTGAGTTCAAATCCTTATTTTTCCGTTACAGTTTATTTTAATTGCAAGCAATCTTTATCATAAACCAATTTGATTATTAAACTCCCGTTAAAGCTATTTGTTTCATTTGACCAACTTAACAGTGCTCGCTTAAAGTTGTTTGGGGTACAAATGTATCCCACAAAACTGTTAGTGTTTTGTCATGTGCACATAATTCGAAAAATTTATTATATCTTTTTTTAAACACAAATTCCGAATATTAGTATCTGTTATTTGATATAACAAACCACTATAGCAAAGTAACTACAAAATGCGCTTGGTTCGGTATCGTAATTTTTGCTTTTGCGGATGAAAGAGGCAAAACACATTCGTGAATATGATTTGTATATAGTATGCAAGACGCATAATTCGATTCGTTATCTTCTGCAGCCCAGGTTCTGGAACATACTTACTTTATATACACTAGCAATATGAGTATCAAAATTCCAGAATGTCTGTTCCGGGATCAAATCATTAAATGGTTCCCAAACCGCGAGATACAGCCTACTGAAGCAATTCCAAGAATTTTAAAACCCATATTGCCGGTATTCCAATGAAAATCTGAAATGAGTTTCTGAATCCAAAACGCCCAAGTGTCGAAATCGGTTGAAAATTGCCTTAGTTATTGGCATTTCAGTTTTGTTAGTACCATGGTACCCAAGTCGGCCTGTTACGTGGTAAAAAAAATTCAGGAACCCCTCCTCACCCCCCCCCTTATTATATCAACAATATTATTAACCCAAAAGCTTGACTTAGTGAAGTTCTAAGATGTCACAAAGTTTCTATTTCCAGCTATTGATAAAACATTGAAATTTCATTAGTTGAAACCTGAAAAAAATATCCGGGTGCCGCGTCGGACACATAACGGTTAAGGATGAGACACCCGCCAGGAGACGTCTCGCGCTGCATCTTGCTCCTCCAATGTTTGGCATGATCCTTGCCAATACGTTAGTTGTGCTTATGTATGTGGCAAACTCTCATTCGTGTTTCTTAGCAATGGCTGAACTGCCGTGATCCGCATAACAGTCCCATTTGCTATGGGTTTCCCCTGCAGGTGAGACTGTTGTGCGTATCACGAATCGATCTTATCCAAATCAATTTCAAATGAAATGTCCAACACTCAGACAGAACGCTATTAATTTATAGCGAAGGCGAATGGGACATCCCCTGAGACGTTGGAACCACCACATAAAAATTCCACCCGATTTTCAACCCCATAATCCTCCCAATTTTTCCACTGAATAAATCGGCTTGTGTCAGTACAATCGGCCGACTATTCAATCAATTAGTTCAGCTCAAATGTAACAACCGCTTGAGTCGGAATCGGTTGTTGCATTTAAGCTGTAATCCATTCAGAATTCCGACCCGGTTTCCGAATATGTTTTAGCTTTAATGTTTATAAATAAAAAAGCTCGGTATAATGTTCAATATTTAAAATGATTGTATTACGAATAGTCAAGTTCATAAATACAGCGACAAAGTCAACGGCTTTTTTATAATAGTCAAGTAATATCGTATAATTCATTTTGACTGATTGTTCGGTGTTGAATACAACAACTCCATGTTCTTTGGTCTGCAAGCGACCTTTTTCTTAGCTAAGGATGCGTTTAACGAGTCCATCTCACGAATTAATAGATCCGCATCCGCTTTCAATTTTGCGTGAGTAGCTTTCTTCTCCGTCAACTGTTTGCTGAAAGGAAATATATAAATATAATTACTATTGTTAAAGAAACGTCATAAATTTACTTCAACCCTTCATAGATTATTTTAATATTTTTTTTTAGAACTTTGACCTCGTCACTTTCTTGTTTAATCGTGGTTAAGATTTCTTGTTTCTCAATGGAAGTTTCATTGTTTCGTTGCTTCATTTCGCCACATAGATTTCTTACCCTATTTATGTCACTCCAGCCACATGATAACTACAAATACCATTCAAAATTTATTTGAGAAAACCGTTCTGCCTATAGTAGCAAGTCAGTCCCATGTTCTGTGGGATTCCCTATTCACATGGGTCGGGCTTGCGATTATAGGCAGTATTGTTGTATTACCGATCCATTAATAAATTCCTGAAACGCATTGCAAGCATCCTTGAGATGTTGTTCTTCCTGCAGAAGCTCTTGGTCTATTAGTTGCTCCGCTGAGCTATGGACTTCGGTGAAATCTGAACCATTCATTTGTGAACCCTTGCTCTGTAGAAACTCTAGATAGGCATCGATTTCAGCACTGACAGCTGCATGTAAAATTTTAAGCATTAAATACGATCAAGTATAACTAATTATTTCTTACCGCTGTTTTGAAACATGGCAACCATCATGGAGTCTCCACCGGAAACCGCGTCCCATGTGGACATCTGGAGATCGGATACACTTCGGAATGATTCGTCCTCCTATAAATAGTACACATTAAATCCTTCACTATTTACTTGTAGGAATAATAAAATAATGCTCTCACCAAGTCGGAAAGCGTTTTGGTCCCGATATCTGCAATATTCTCCATTGTTGTTATGTAGCAAAACAAAAACAATATAAGTATAATAATCTGAAGCGGACACCTTTCAGCTTTCAAGAGACAAATTAATGGCGTTTTCGCTTGAACCCGAAACTGAGTCAGGTTCTAACCGGCTTGGCGATTCTACGTTGAAACCGCTCGCAGATAGCGCTGGAAGGAAAGTGTAGCTGATTTTATTCTGTTCTGTCATAGTGCATACATTTTCTGTAAACATTGGTAAAATATGACTTTTAAACACCAAATTACCGATCAATTTGTTGATAATTGTTTATGAAAATGGAAGAAAATCATCATTTTATCAGATGATGAGTAAACATCTTGCGAAAAGAGTGTAAAACATAGTGGTTTCTACAGGTAACTGGCATCCCTATCTCTACATACAGAGTTTGACAATAGGCAACATCGTTTTTCCACCGATCGATGGGGGTCAGTTTGACAACGTCAAAATCGCTTAAAATGTCATCGACAAACAATAGTAGCAGTAAACAATAGAAAACAATGAACACTAACTGATTTGATGTAAACTAAAGTGCTTCTCGTTCGTATTTAGAATTAATTTCGTTCATTTTGTTACAAGCAAAGTTCTTATGTTGGCTACGAAAATATGACGTCACGTCACCCTCTTGGGTTTCTATTATTCGCAGAGCTATATGCGCGCTGTTTCGAAATGTAATTTGTTGAGCACCGTAGCCGCCGCAACAGCATTTCCCGTTCGTCCTAAGTTAAGCTAAACCTTCATGAGATGGTGTAAATTCATGAAACTCCAGATCACGTGAGGAAAGAATATATCCGACTAATAGGAAAGTGTCAGCTTTGTATCATGCACAGCCGATCCTTCTCTCCGATAGTCTTCACTGAATCTCCTACGTAGTTCAAAATATAAAGGAGTTTGACATTGGTGCTGATTGGGTCTCGGTTTCGAGTTGGAACTTTATTTATGGAACGATTTTTTATAACCACAATACCCCGATTACATTTCGAAGAAATGTATGAGTCAAATAGTTGCAAATGGCTGTACTTTCAGAATAATTGCAAATAAAACTAAATTTCTTACTCGTTTCATTCATATTTTGGCAGTGGTTAGCTTTTTCCGAGAAGATAATGAAGATTTTGTTGTAAGCTACGACTCACTTACGGGTGAAAAAAAGCAAATTGTATCACTTTGCCAGTTCATGAGCTGAATCATAGGTGTCGCATGACTAATTTTGGTTTTGCTGCAAATCGCCAATTGGCTCGAATCAAAACTTGTCTACACGCTTACCGGCCGTTACCTAATTTTGGGTAGAATCCTACCCAAAATGGACTAAAGTGCATCTCCTCACTTTTGGGTAACAAGCTTTGAACTTAAATTTTGGGTAGTGTGAGGACTACCCAAAGTTTGGGTTACAGATAACCCAAGCGTTGGGTACAGAGCGGGTAACCCAAAGTTTAAGTAACGATGAAATAATCCAAAATTTGAGTAACGAGCGGATAACCCAACATTTGAGTAACGCGCGGATAACCCAACATTTGAGTACTGAGCGGATAACCGAAAATTTGAGTACTGAGCGGATAACCCAAAATTTGAGTAAAGAGCGGATAACCCAAAGTTTGTGTACTGAGCGCATAACCCAAAATTTATAACGAGCGGATAACCCAAAATTTCTGTAACGTTCGGATAACCCAAAATATAGGCTTCCAATATATATTATATGGATGCTTGGCATTCGCACTAAGAACAGCCATCAATATGGGTATCATTTGAAAAGTAGCCATTTGTAGAAGCTGTAAATTGATGATTGGCGCCATTTTGAAATTCAAGATGGCGGCTTTCGGTTACCACAAAACACTTGAAACTACCATAAATATGGGTGTCATTTGAAAGGTATTGATTAGTTGAAGGCGAAAATTGATGATTGGTGCCATTTTGAAATCCAAAATGGCGGCTTCCGGTTACCACAAAACACCTGAAATTATCATAAATATTGGTGTCATTTGAAAGGTATTGATTAGTTGAAGGCAAAAATTGATGATTGGTGCCATTATGAAATCCAAAATGGCGGCTTCCGGTTACCACAAAACACTGAAAACCACCATCAATATGGCTATCATTTAAACGGTAATAATTAGTAGAAGGCGAAAATCGATGATTGGCGCCATTTTGAAATCCAAGATGGCGGTTTCCGATTACCACAAAACATCAAAAACCACCATCAATATTGGGGTCATTTGAAAGGTAGTAATTGTTAGAAGACGAAAATTGATGATTGACGCCATTTTGAAATCCAAGATGGCGGCTTCCGGTTACCATAAAACACTGAAAATCACCATCAATATGGGTGTCGTTTGAAAGGTAGTAATTAGTAGAAGGCGAAAATTGATGATTGGCGCCATTTTGAAATCCAAGATGGCGGCTTCCCGTTACCACAAAACACTCAAAACCACCATCAATATGGGTGTCATTTGAAAGGTAGTAATTAGTAGAAGATAAAAATCGATGATTGGTGCCATTTTGAAATCCAAGATGGCGGCTTCCGGTTACCACAAAACACTGAAAACCACCATCAATATGATGGTCATTTGAAAGGTAGTAATTGTTAGAAGGCGAAAATTGATGATTGGTGCCATTTTGAAATCCAAGATGGCGCCTTCCGGTTACCACAAAACACTGAAAATCACCACCAATATGAGGGTCATTTGAAAAGTAGTAATTAGTAGAAGATAAAAATCGATGATTGGTGCCATTTTGAAATCCAAGATGGCGGCTTCCGGTTACCACAAAATACTGAAAACCACCATCAATATGAGGGTCATTTGAAAGGTAGTAATTGTTAGAAGGCGAAAATTGATGATTGGCGCCATTTTGAAATCCAAGATGGCGGCTTCCTGTTACCATAAAACACTGAAAACCGTCATCAATATGGGTGTCGTTTGAAAGTTAGTAATTAGTAGGAGGCAAAGATTGATGATTGGTGCCATTTTGAAATCCAAGATGGCGGTTTCCGGGTACCACAAAACACTAAAAATCACCATCAATATGGGTGTCATTTGAAAGGTAGTAATTAGTAGAAGATAAAAATCGATGATTGGTGCCATTTTGAAATCCAAGATGGCGCCTTCCGGTTACCACAAAACACTGAAAACCACCATCAATATGAGGGTCATTTGAAAGGTAGTAATTAGTAGAAAGTGAAAATTGATGATTGGCGTCATTTTGAAATCCAAGATGGCGGCTGGTAACAAAACACTTAAAACCACCATCAATATGGGTGGTTACCCCTCAGGTTTAAGAACAATTATTCACTAGTGGTCTATCCCCCATACGCTTGCTCATATGTCAGTGGCACCATAATTGCAAATGTGGCCATAGTCCCAACTACAAATATATTTGAAATGAATTAATCATCAACAAAAAACAAAAAAAAATGAATGCACAATTAAAATACTTGTCTCTTAGACAGCCAGAATTCTATATTATATTCCAGCCGGTATGACTAAAGTCAAATGGAATTGTAGTGGCTCGGAGCTCGGGTAAGCTACAGTCTTGTTCAAATGTTCCGTATTGCTCGATGTATCTGAAGTCAATAACCGAGATGACGTTGTTTCACCGGTGTTGACTATTGGAAGCCTCAGTTTGACATGACTGAAGTTTCCTTAAAAAAATGTTATTATATACACGTTATACCACAACCGATCATCTTAACCATACCTGAAGTCACCACGCAGATGCGAGGTCATCTAGAGGCAACCAAGGCCCATAGCAACAGGTGGAATATCGAAACAAGCCACGCGGCTCGCTACCAACGAGTTGCCGATCCACGAGGCAGCACGTTGAAGCCACGTGAACGGAATCGAACGACCGCAAGGAGTGCAGAGGCAGCAGAAATATTCTATAAAAAGTGGTAGAAATTAAAATAGTCTTATGGCGCTTTCGTTTGTTCTTGGTGCTACACAGGTGTAGTGCAAAAAAAGAGATAGACTGATTACACTCAGGTTTGAATGAGTGTAGCACCGACTACACTGGTGTAGTGCAGAGTCAAAAACGAAAACGCCATTAGCTTATCTTCCAGTGTATCCACAAGTAATAGTGAATAAATGTCGTTTCCTTATTTACTTACCAAATATTTTGAGGAGAAAAATTTCTTCAATTATTTATTTTTTTCCGTTCGTTGGCAACAAAAAGTGCAACTCGATCATCATCTGCAAAACGAAACGCGTCAGATTTTTAATTTTTAGTTTGTGTAATTTTGCAACATTTTCCCTTTAGATAGATTCAATAGGTGTTTGAAACAAGACGACCTAAAATGCACGGAATAAATTTTTCGATGCCGCACGCCATATTCTTTAGATTTGGAGTCACAGGACCGAATCAATTTTGCAACCCTGGGGGTATTGATGACAATGCTTTAAATATACGATTCGATTAATAGAATTAAATTACAGGACTAGATTTAAAATAATAAATATCCTTACATATCCAACTGCTCCGCAAAACGATGCGAGGCTACCAAAATTTGTTTATATTTCTTTAACCGTATCCAGGCCTGCGTTGACGATTTTCGTTTTCTCAGTTTTCTCAAACCACTCAAAAGAAATATCAAACTGGGACGTCATCAAGCGGTAAGTGCGGTCAAATTTGAAGGGACATGAGCCACTCATTATAAAAGTGTTAAATGTACCACTATTTGCTATAACTTGTTCGTACGATTTACGTTTTGCCTTTCTCAATAGAAAACTGCTCTGAAAACCGTCTTTTCAACGGAGACCCGGAGGCTCGAGTGACATATACCATTCGATTCAGTCCGTCAATTCTCTGTGTGTATGTGACCACAATCTCACTCACTTTTCTCAGAGATGGCTGAACCGATTTTCATAAACTTAGTCTCAAATGAAACGTGCATCCTGTAGGCTGCTATTGAATTTATAATGGATCTGACTTCCAGTTCCGGAGTTACAGAGTGAAGAGTACGATCACGCAGAAAATGTTGATTTTAAAAAATTCTGTAATGAATGTATAAAGGTGAAAACTTTTTCAAACTGGTGCCACATCTACTTAGATTTGTAGTACTAGGTCACTAACAGCCATTCAAAGTCTCTTTGGTCACATTGGTCACCATCGTTGGTTCCGGAAGCCCCGGCGGAAGTATCCAAATTTAGAATTACAGTCTCATTGGTTTTTCGGAGATTCGACCAAACTTGGTCTCAAATGAAAGGTGTTTTATCCCCGTAAATGGCTATTAAATTTCATCTCGATCCGATTTCCCATTCCAGAGTTATGGGTTGTGGGGTGCGGTCACTAAGCAAAATCTGTTTCAAATCGATTATTCTAGGGGAATTGTATTGACCATTAGAAGGTAGAAATTGAGCAGCTTCTAGTGCTGCGAGGGAAGCTCCTATCTTTATGAAAAAAGAATTCGTGTTTCTTAACATCACTGTTTTCAAGGAAAAATAGTTTTGAAACCCTACATGCACTAGAAAAATTTGGGAATGAAAGGGTTAAAAGCAATAGATAGATGATTTGAAAAAAGGAAGAGCGTCAGTACGATGATTTCCATTTCACCGAATGCTAGTTTACGAAATGGATGATTCTAGAAACATAGTTATTTTTAATGGTACTATCGAAGTACTTAGAAATATAGGGAAGATCCGATATTATCAGCCACCGATATTGTCTGTGCCTGATTCAGTCTACCCCCGATTTTGTCAGTGCATTGACCCCATTCTGTCACCTCTTGCATGAAAATTTGTTTGCACGTGTAAACAACGTTCTTATTAGTTAGAACAAACTTTTATCTCTTTGTTTCAATCCAGCAAGGATTGTCGAACTAATACAGGAAGACTTTTGGAATCAATCAGACGCATGTTTATGCTTCAATCACTGATTTATTTGAAATAAACAATAATTTGGTTGATCTTCGAAAAACACAGATAACAAAACCTGTAAGATTAATGTAATAGATATTTTGGTTGATCCAACCCAAAAATCCATTTTAGTTTAATAAATTCCTTGATTTAAAATGAAAATTTTATCTTGATTAAAAGTGAAGAAATAATTTGTGGAATTAAACATAGATAATTCTTTTTCGTGCATTTAGTCACTTTTTCCCATCTTACGGTGACCGTCGTCACTCAAAATGATTATTGGAATCGCTCTGCCAGGTGACTTCTGTCACCTTGGGTGACTATAGTCACCTAAGTGACTGCGGTGATCGCTTTTTCGCTCTCACCTCACCAAACTAGGCGAGGTGACACGTCATAACGGTGATAATACATTATTCTGTTTTTTAAATTTTAAACTTTTGTTTCATTAAACCTTTTAGTAACATTGGAACCTTTGTTATTTTCAATCATTTGCTATATTCGACCTTTTATCATTCAACATTTCGTCGCATCTTTTAGAATTACCCCGTTTACTAAATTCACACCGCTTGAGGTTTTTGCCTGCTTTTGATCAATAGACTCGAATTAGAATTGTTGCAGCCTGGAACATTTGGCATATAATTGCCAAACTGTATCGCTTTGTAGCTGCTATTGTTACTAATTACTTTAACCTGCGTGTGTCAGGGGCAACAAATGTCAATCTAATGGGCCCATCATATGTAAGAACGAGAAAATATTTAATCACCGCTAGCCGCTGCCATTGCCCTCTAATAGTTATATTCTATTTTAACTCTAGCGATATGCATTTCAGACATTTCCAAAAAATATGAATCATCAACGTCCCATCATGAGTTCAATGTGTCTTTCGAGGTCCGATCGGGTTTCGGAATGATGCGGTGGCCGCTATTTAAGTACTATGAGCAACTCAACATGAACCCACAAGCAAAAAATAAACAACGTTTCAGTACTCACCGACTCATGTTTTAGATCCAGCGCTAATTGCTTTATCCTACGCTAAGGCAAAATGCATAGCGAAATTCATAAGATTCATCTTATGATGACTAGAAAAGTAACAAAACTATGATTTCATAAGATTAATATGGAAAACATACGACTTGTATGATTACCTTTACATTTTACAATTTATTGCATATGTCAGTCGTTCGAGTTTCATACGAGCATCTTATGATTCTCATAAACATAAGAGAAATGTATGATATTGTCTTATGATAATTCAAAGATGCCTTATGGAACATGAAATCATAGCAAACCGATTTGACCAAATAAATGCCGTTTCATAAGATAATCTTATGATTTACATACGTGCTGCTTGTGGCTAAAAATTATACGATATTCATGTGAAATTCGCTGTATTTTTTGCCTGAGTGTAAGTTTCTAGGCTGAAATAAATTAATCATTAATTTTAGTTGAAATTATTGCATTATGCATTATAATTACCATTCTTTTCCAGAGCCACTTCATGCAATTTGATTCACAACAATAACAATGGCTGTCAAAAACATTACCTACTACTTTGTTTGAAATGGACTACCCAAAATATAAGTACAAAGCGATGAACTTGAATTTGAGTAGACGTCATTATTCAATTCCTACCCAAGGGACCATTCATAAATTACGTAACGCATTTACGGGGGGAGGGGGTACGACAAGTTGTGACAAGTTGTGACATAGGGGGGAGGGGGTGTTAACTAGATCGTTACGTAACATGTTTTCATCGAAGAAAAAAAAATTTTCTTGGAATTTGTTACGTAACAGGGGAGGGGGGGATGGAGAAATTTGTGACAATTTGTTACATAGGGGGAGGGGGGAGTCAATTTTGGGCAATTTTTGCGTTACGTAATTTATGAACGGTCCCCAACACGAAGTTCACAGCGACCAACTCAAATTATGGGTAATCGCCATGTTCAAATTTCTACCTAATTTTGGGTTGCCCATGTATAAACTTTCCAGTGAGCAAATTTAACCCAAAAAATAGGTAACTTTGATTTTCAGTGTATAGTAACAAAGTTCATGCCATAGCGTCAAACGGGCCCATATTATTGGCTCGAATCAAAACTCGTCGAAATGTCAATTGACGATAGGTTCGGCTGGATGTTGTTGGCTCGAATCAAAACTTGTCGAAAGTAAACAAAGTTCATTTCATATCGTCAACCTGGCGCCCAGGTGGTGAAATCGTTAGAATTAAACGGGGTGCTGGAGCGTTGCCAGAAAACTTTTATTTCCAGATCCAGATTTCCAGAATGTCACTAAATTTTCCAATTAAGCTTAGCCGGAATGCTGGCTGGTTCTAATTCGTATTCCGGCTCCGGTAACACAACCGATTCTACACAGTTAAAATAATATACCCATTAATGAGTATTAGGGGGATGCCAGAGTGAACGCGATTCACGACGCGATGCGAAGAGACTTTTGACACATCGCGCGACGACGCGCGAACGAGCTCCGTTCATTCGATTCCTTCAAAATAATATAGTATATGCCAGAGTGGAAGCGACGCGATGCGATGCGTCAAGCGATTTTTTGCGCGACGCGCGACCAACCAGTACGAGTACAGGTTTTTCGCGCGAAATGAGGCGATCACTTTCAAAATTTGATTTCACTGTGACGGATGAGGATGTTTTTGTCGATGTCGAAGCACTCATTGGACCTGTCTTCCAAAGGAGTGCACTGTGAGACCAACAATCCCGCTATTACCGGAACCTTGTGAACCAATGTTGGAAAGATGTTTCGGATGAATTGGGAATACTTGGTAAGTAAAATTTATGAACAATTTTTAAATTGCTTTTAATGGGTACTGTGAGTGACCGAGTTGGTTTTTCTCAAACGTTTTTTTTTTAAATAATTATCAAATTTATTTAGGCCCAAATGCGGTAGCTCGACAAGGCCGATTGTTCGTTTTTTTACAATAAATAAAAAAAACAACTAAGTCAAGTTTTTTGTCTCGTTATAATCTAAATATAATGTAAATATAACTTACCAACTCACTACAAAATGAAATTTCCGGCACTAAAATTCGACACAATATTTAAAAACATTATTTCTTAACTTTCATCGTTCTAACCTATAACAGTACACTTCAAAAGCAGCAAAGTAATTTTCAACCATTTATGAGTAACATTTTACCCATTTTTCTGGTTAAATAGCAAGAATGAAATGGGTAATATTTTACCCAGATTCTTATTCAAAAATTTACCCAATTTGTGACAGTTGGAATTGAATTAGAAACTCGATACTTTTGGTACTCATTAATGGGTACTTTATTTTAACCGTGTAATTTAAATGTTTAAGGGGTAGCATTTCAATCGAGGCCTAGGTACCGGGCGAGGTGGCCACCGACCCGCCGTCGGAAGCAAGCGAACCTGTGATCCACTCGTTTGCCCGGCTTACTCAAACATTGGGACTATTCCTAGTTGTGGCGCAGCCACATTGGGTGGTGGACACAAAATAAAATTGGCAACGCTAACAAAATGTAAACACAAATGAACACTCCTGATGAACCTATCGTCAATTGATATTTCGACGAGTTTTGATTCGAGCCATGTGGGTATAGCCACATTGTGTGGTGGACACAAAATACAATTGAATGGCTGGATGTTGTTGGCTCGAATCAAAACTTTTCGAAAGTAAACAAAGTTCATTTCATATCGTCAACCTGGCGCCCAGGTGGTGAAATCAACGGGGTGCTGGAGCGTTGCCAAAAAAATTTTATTTCCAGATTAAATTTTACTAAACTTCCCAGTTTAACTCAGCCGAAATGCTGGCTGGATCTAATTCGTATTCCGGCTCCGGTGACACAACCGATTCAAGTTAGAATGTTTAAGGGGTACCATTTCGATGCGGCTTAGCCGCATAACCGAGGCCCGGGCGAGGTGGCCACCGATCCGCCGTCGGAAGCAAGCGAACCTGTGATCCACTCGTTTGCCCGGCTTACTCAAACATAGGGGCTATCCCTAGTTTAAGTCCGACTGAGCGGTAGCGAAGTCGGACAGCACGCGCAAAAGCGATGTGGCGTAGCCACATTTGGTGCTGGACACAAAATAAAATTGGCAACGCTAGCAAAAGGTAAACACAAATGAACACTCCGGATGAACCTATCGTCAATTGACATTTCGACGAGTTTTGATTCGAGCCAATAATTAGGTTCTTTACAGACACAGTTAACCTCACTTTTCTTGACAGTTCACTTGTACTGTTTACATGGACTTAAAAAAATTTGAGGATGACTAGATTCGTTCGAAGCAAATCGCAAAGAATTTTTCTAAGTCCATGTAAACAGTACAAGCGAACTGTCAAAAATGAACACTTAGTTCATTTGTGACGTCACCGTAAAGTATTCAATATGGGCCCCAATAGACTTATCCAGCTGCGTTAATATTGTGCCGTTTTGACGTTTAAATTGGGAGGAAAACAAATCATTTGCACTGCGAATTGGGAGGAAAACAAACCGCTTGTGGGCTTAAGGGGAGGGCGGTAGTATAAAAATGCGAGATCTCGGTGTGCGTATTTTAAACGTCAGATATCTCAATTGAATACTTTACGCTGACGTCACAAATGAACTGAGTGGTAATTTTTGACAGTTCACTTGTACTGTTTACATGGACTTAGAAAAATTCTTTACGATTTGCTTCGAGCGAATCTAGTCATCCACAAATTTTTCTAAGTCCATGTAAACAGTACAAGCGAACTATCAAGAAAAGTGAGGTTAACTGTGTCAGTAAAGAACCTAATTGGCAACGCTAGCAAAATGTAAACACAATAATGAACACTCCGGATAAACCTATCGTCAATTGACATTTCGACGGTTTTGATTCGAGCCAATAATATAGGCCCACAAGTCAAAAAAACAGCAAACAAATCGACACTAAAAGCAGGGTAGTTCAGCCGTGAAGTAATCGACGCAGCAAAGAGAAAAGCAGGTTAGTAGCTCTTAGGTTAGCAGTAAATATTAAATACACATTAGATTTATTTTGCAAAATCGTCTATTGATTTCAGTTTACGGTAAAAATGAAAAGTGTCATTGGCGACCGTGGTATAAATCATAACATTGGCATGGAAAATATCAGGGAAAACGATCAAAAAGATCCTGTTCACAGCGGTATTTTAAATGCATCTGGAGAAAATGAAGCAGATGTTGACAAAAAGGTATGCATTGTATCCTAATATAAAATATGCTAACTGGATATCGTCCCAAATACCACACATCACTTTTGTAGATGACGGTAAAACGACAATTTAGTGCTGATATTGACGATAGTTCCTTACCAGAACTGGAACCTCAAAAGAAACTATGTCGTTTCTACTATTTGGACAATTGCACAACAGAGGAGAAATGTAAATATATGCATGCAGATTTCCCCTGCAAGTATTACTATTTTGGCTTTGAGTGCCGTGATGGATTCCGTTGTAAACTTCGACATGGACCTGCACTACAGCAAGACATGCAAGAAGCTCTATGGGAACATGTCACTTCAGCTCCAGCAAATCTTTTGCAACGATTTCCAAGTTTTCCACATGCACTTCTGAAGAAAAATTTCGAGGAGCGCAACGATGAACTACTACAAATGGAACAAGAAGGACTTATTGATGGTGTAGAAGAGGCACCGGATAAACCAGTAGCCAAGGATCTTTCAGATGACTTATCGTCAACACTACTAAGCGAAGCAATTAAAACGTTCAACAGGACTAATAAACAAGAAGAAGCTCTTGTGCATCAGAGTGAGCTCAAAGAAGCTCTAACCCATGAACAAATTGTATCCTTGGCTAATGTTGGTGTGCGAACAAAGGAAGATTTATTCATGCTTGGTGCCACTTCATTTCTTGAGTTGGGGTTCGAATACGAAACAATAATTCATATTGGAAATTTGAAAGAAGCTCACCGAAGACAATCTCATTACATCGAGAATGATGAAGATATTAATGTGAACAGTTGTGCTAAAAATACCGTAAGTTAATTTTTTTTGACCTTGGTCTGAAAGGCTAACCATTTATTTTCAGAACTCCGATGTTTTTGAATTAGAGAGTCCCGATAAAGTGGTATCTATTTCGGAAGATGAACATATTTTGACAGACCAGGAACTACTGAATATACTGAACGATGGGTTAAAGGGATCGACTGCATCAACCATCACTGAAACTGCTACATGTGATGATACTATTACATCTATCTCTGAAACTGATACTAGCTACGATAATTGTGTAATCAAGGATGATGATCAGAAAGTTGTCAATACATGCAGCTTAAACCAGAATTTGCTGAACAATGAATTGAGGGGATCGACAGCTTCGACTATCACTGAAACTGCTGTAAAAGGTGATACCATCACATCGATCAAAAACACTGATACTAATCAGGAAAATTGTTTCGACTGTTTGAGCAAGGACAATGATCAAAAGGTTGTCAATAATTCAAATAACGGAATTGGTAATTTGCTGAACCTTGGATATAGCTTAAGTCAGTTGGAAGTGCTTGAAAAAGAGAACGGACTACAGTTCGTCGCTAAATCTTCATCTCAGCCAGACAACGTTGACGATTCATCATCCCCCATTCTTAGTCAGGCAGATAACGTTGCCCCTTTGAACGCGTTCAAAAGTGACATAAGCAATCAACTTGAACTGATGTTGTATCCTCTGGCGGAACAAAAGGAAAGCGACCGCTTGGTTCATGAATCTATCCAGCGAACTGTCGAACAGGTTCAGAAGATCAACTCTTTATTAAGTGAACCAAAAGAACAAGACATCGAATGGGCAAGCGAAGAAAGTGACATTTCATTCGACAACTTGAAGCAGGATTCCTCTGTAACTGATTCAGCTAATCAATCTTATGGTAGCGACAGCGATAGTCAAACAATCTTTAGAATGCCATTCAAATCGATCATTGATCAATACACTCCGGCGACCGAAATTGATGGTTCCAACGGAAAATATCCCACTGTGTCCTTTAAGGTTAGTTCTAAGTTCTTAGAAAAGTCAGATTTAATCTTGTTTTTCACCTATTATAGCTGATCCCTATCGACATCCCGCAGCCAAATTTTGATCGTGTGCGTCAATCATTTGTAATCGAACCCACGCACAGTTTGGATCCGCGTATTCAGCTGATGTTTAACATTGGGCCTACAGAACCGCGGCATATTGAACATACGAAGGTAATTGCTAGGGATCCGCGCCTAAACAAGCAGGTGTCGGCATAGATTTGCAATGTTGAGAAGACAATCTTGAAGTTACTATATGATGTTTTTACACGAGAGACAGGTTATTTTTTATTATATTGTTTGTCAACTACGATAAAAAGATCGTACCTAACAATGCTGTACATTCGTTTAAGTTCATTCTATAATCCTGTAATTTGTTGACTAGTACACTGTTTGTTATACGTTTTACGTCAGAAAACTAACTTGAGTTGCCACAACAGTAACAATTTATTTTACGATTTCAATAAGCATTTCAAACCATGTATGAGCATCGATATGAAAATAACTAGAAAAGAAGACCTAAATAAAACATATGTTATTACATGATTTAGTTTCTTGTCATGTCATGGTTTGAGTCGCCGATAAACTTTTTCACAAATTTTCCACTGCTCATATTGATGTACAGTGATTTAAATGAAATATTTAGCGTTCATTTATGCATATCCTGAATGACCCGATATAGATAGCTTCCTACTTCAATGGGAAGTAAGGTAAAACGGGCACTGCAAATTAGACTGGGGAAAAAGGACGAAATTTTAAAAACTCCAACTCTGGTTCAAGGGGCTGAAATACAATTTTGTTTGGTTTTCCTGGAAGGGTCTTTAGAAGAAGAAGGGTATACAAAGAATAAAAATTAATATTTCGTTATGAAAATTCGTCAATTTAAAAAATACTAGCTCACTACAACAACCTACCTAGGGTGCGTTAGTATGGACGAATTTTAGGTATAACTAGGCTTCCACGCGTATGGTACTATTGTTTGAGTAATCAGCCAAACGGTTTCTTTTCAGAATTTTAAAATTTTTGAACGATTTTTTTTTTGTTTCCAACCCATTTTCCAGTAAAAATCTGTAGATAATTTCGGCCCCCTCCATTTAAACTTTCTTTTGAAAAATGCATCAATGCCCGCGAATTAGAGCGCCATTCATTTTAACCCTTAAATGCATGGAACTCATTTTTCCTTGGTGCTCATTTTTCTGGTTGGATACAATTGTTAAGGCTTTATATCATGGGATCCGGTATGTTGCCAAATGGCATTTAAGGGTAAAAAGTGGTGGTCAAGAGGACAATATCCAGATTCAGGGATTATTACGTGAATTATTCAGGCGGATTTCTTAATTACGCTGTTTTCATATAGCTACGCAGTTTCATTTTGTCAGAATACTGTAACTGACAGAGTTTTTTATGAAGTATTGTGTACGTTTTATTTTTAAAATATGTGAATTTTTACACCAACCAACACCAACGTTTTATTTAAAAAATATGGAATTATAAATGTAATCAGTGATCAGATGGTAGTTAATGGAAATGAGATATGCTCTTTTTGTATTATAGAACTAAGTTGAATGTCTTGAAATATGTTCAATCTTATCCAAGAACTGGCTAGTGTCTACTGCCGTTATACGCATAATTATTCCATGTATATAGGGAATCCCAAAGAACATGGAACAATTATGATATTACGGCAGTATAGGTCTTAATGTGTTGCTTGTTTATGAGCATGGTGCATATCGCGAGTGAAAAATAAACTACCAGGATGTGCTTTCCGATTTCCCCAGTGTCAATTTCTTGGTTCTACAACATTTTTCAAAATTAGGGAATTAAAATTTAAAATGAACTGATTTGATGCTTGAAATTATGTTTATATAAATGCTAAGAGCAATAAAAGGTTAGGATATTTTAAAACTAAGAATGCAGATGGGGAGCTTGGGTTGCTTATCTACCCTTCCGGCCATCATATCGTATAGTTAACCTGACCAACTCTGTCGAAAAAATCCGTGCACCATGCGGACTGTGTGCCAGAACGTGGTGAACGATTGCGCTTCATTGCAGAATGGTGTACGGACTTTTTCTTCAGAGTTGGTCAGTTTACTATAGTAGATACACTTAATATGTGTATCTACAAATGCGATATGATACCTGGTGCAGAAAGTGCACTAATTACCTGGCAATCTTCTTTCATTTGATTGTCTGCTCATGAAATTATTTTCCGTGCCCAAATATCACATGTGACGCCAGTGATAAATGGAGAAAACCATGAGGCTGGTGGAAGAGCAGTAGGTACAAGGCCAAGTGCTTCCTGGCTGGTACCAAAATGATAAGCAAAGGGAAAGTAAGGTTTATGTTCGGGGTCTGGAAGGAGAGCATTTCGCATTTATTTTCATTTTTTGTTTTGTCTTTTCATTTGTTTCTCTTGCTACAATATATGCAACTCGGTGCAAGAGAACGTGACGGCCAAGGAAACGGAAAGCCAATAGCCCAAACAGATCAGGAACAGGAAGGAGGATTACGAACAAGGAAACAAACAACAGATGAGAAATCGTTTACTTATTTATTATAACTAAGATATTAATCACAATTATTTTGCTTTAATTTTGCTTTTCTTATTTCGTTTCAGCAAACCAAAATCTATACGAACTAGCACATACGAACAGTTAGGCTTTGTAGGTTCTCATCTTGACAGTCTAGATAGGCGGATGAACGTCTGCCAGGCTGTGGGCTGAGAAATGACAATGACACTGTACGAGATAGCGCTGGGCCTGTGGCCTTCGACTGGCATGGTCCATTCTCATTGATTCGGAAGTATTCTTGGCTGGTTGGTAGATATGTGCTCCTACTTGCAAGTTGATCAATTCGCTTGGATGGGGGACATGTGGATCCTACTAGTTGTCGACTCTTTTGATCGTGAGTATGAGGCTAGTTCAGGAAAGGAGTGCAGGACTGGCACCTAAGAGATAGTTAATTATTCAGGACTTGTTGTTATGATTATTAAACTCGACCACGCACAGCGGCTCTCACAAATGATAAGCAACCCTTTCGGGTCGGTGTGGTCTATTCGAGTCGAACCAGGCGAACATTCGGTTCGAGCAAACTTTATGAGGAATAGTGGATAAATATTTCTTATGCCTTTATTGGCAGAGATTTTTTTTGCGAAATCCTAAAATACTTTCACTGGTATAGCTACTCAGGATAATAATAACAGAAAAACTAAGGGTTTGCATGGTCCATAATGTAATGAATATTGACTAGAACAGGGATAATCGAGTTATGTTATAAGATAGAGAAGAAACAGCACAGTTGCAGGAAAAGTATTCGCGAGTAAGGACTAATACTGCTAGTATCTTTACCGTTTCAATTAATAGTCGATTGATCCGCTTCGGACCTAGGAGACAAAAAGGAGGTTAGGAAGAGACAGAAGCGGATTCAACGCGAATTTTGCCAATATGACCTTGAATGACAGACTAGGTGACACGACGTTACACGCTCTAAACTTGTGCCAAATAGTTTGTATGTATGTATTAATGTAAGCCCGTATGTATGCCTTTTTTACAATGGAGAAGACCTTTACGTCCTAGCCCAGTACACGTGCTATTGGTAGGGTTCAAGCTACCGCACGGGGTGCACTGGGGGCGTGTCGGGCTCGAATGGTGACGCTGCCATTAATACCGACTAAACTCCATTGGGCTCCGCCATCATTCCTCCCAGGTACTACCTCTCGGTATTACTTCTGGCGCTCATGGGAAGCCGGGTGCGCGGTCGTAGGTGTGACCATAAAGCACTGCCCACACTGTCAAGTGCAACGGTGAGACGGTAGATGTACAGTTAATGCACATAGCTTGCAGAAATATGTTGTTGAGACAGCCCGATTGCACACTGACAAATAACAAATAACAATAACTACGAGCAATAAAATTTTAGGATATCTTAAAACTACAATATATGTATATTTGTATATTTAGAGAGCAAAAAAGATGTTCAAAAACAACCCGTGCAGGAAAAATATGTACAAAAACCAATAACTCAGGGAACGGGTTTGGGTAGCCACCCGACCCGCTAATACAAACTACTCTTGTGCGGAACCTGATTCCTCCCCGGCACTACCTTACGGTATTACTTCGGGAAGAGGTTTTTTTTATATGCACAGGACACACTCCAATCCAACTACTTAGTAGTTAGTTCTTTGAGTCTGGTTACAGCACCCATCCTCGACACACTACCAGTTTTCGACGATGCAAACAACGTGGCATTTTTGGTATGGTAGTAGGAAAGCTAGCTGGGGGTCGAAAATTAGTGCTCTTCACCTACGATGACTATCTGGGCGGCAAACTTCAGACTGTCTAATTTACCGAGCTCTTCGACTCCCTTGTGCCATTCACGCGAACTATTAGATCTAGTGCCAGACGATGGACCTGACCTACTCCGACGAAGAGTTCTCCGGCGAGAGAAGTTCGTAAGCGAGCCAACCAGCCAGGTGTCGAAGTTAGTTCGGCGATTCCGGTGGAGTATGGCGTCTGGTTTGCTGGAGCCCCGACGCGACTGGTGGTATTTCGTCACGGTCTACTCAGTGTAGTCCCCAGCGGTGAATCTAGCTTACGCTGACGGAGAATTCCCTGGTTTTCGTTATATTTCTATCGGAATAACCGGTGGGGTGCCTTGGTCGGTCTGGCGATTCCGGATGGAGCGTGGCGTCCGATTCGCTGACGTTTCGACGACACATATTCGATGCTCTGTTGCAGTCTACTCGATTAGTCCTCGACGGTGGATCTAGCTTATTCCTACGGAGAGTTCCCTGGCGGTGATTGCTCTCCCGAAACCGTTGCTCGTGTAAGACAGTCATGATCTACATCATAACTCTGTTGACAGCGTTCTACGTCTTTACGTCGCTTGTCATTATGTAGGCTACATTATCCGGGTTGATATCCGGCCCTGCACGTCGCTTCGAACCCCGGACATTCGAAGACCTCAATCGCCCGTATCTCCTCCACATTCACACACTCCGGGCATAATGGTGACGTTGCGTGCCCGAACCGATGAAGATACTTCCTGAAGCAGCCGTAGCCCGACAGGAGCTGTTTCAGGTGAAGGTCATCTCTCCGTGCTTTCTCTTGACCCACGTCAACATGTTTGGGATGAGCCGGTAGATCCATCTTCCTTTCTCCGTACCAGGCATGGGAAAAATCATTTCACGAAACGATCAATTTGAAATCATCCACTAACATGCTCCTACTGTGAAACCCGATCTCGGTAACCCTTCTTGTGTAGAGTTACGCGTTCGTGCGAAAGCGAGAAACAAAACAAAAAACTGAAAAAATGACAGCGCACGGCAATGTTAGTGTTCACCCAAATGATTCATTTTCCATCACATATATAGTGTTTTGAATGAAAGCAGAAAGGATCGCAAATGAATGCATTCTTTCATTCACAAAGATTCCTTTCAAAACATTCACCAGATCGTTCTAATAAAAAAAACTTGTCGTTCGTGTTTATAGACCTTTGAAACTTTCACTTGGTGATCTCTAATTGTCAAGTAAGTAATTTGCAATGTGCTGGTGAAAAAAAAACAATTTTTAGAATGAAACGACGCTGTAACCAGAAAAAGATTCTGTTGCAAGTTATCCAGAAGGAGGGCAGAAAATTCCACTGCAAAGCAGATGAGAATTGTGAATATAAGCAAGCACAAAGGAAACATTTTTAAAATGCACACTGCTGTATATGCAGTAATGAATTTAACAGCACCACCAAACGAGAAAGCCTAACATGGATTGTTAAAAAATACTAAATTGTTAATTATACAATTTTCATGTATGTCATGTACAAGCATGCATTTGCCCAGAAATAACTTCATAAAACGATTCCGTGCATATAGCATTATCAATTTCAAGTGGATTCTAGTGCAATATACTTCCCAATATTGATTATAGTGTACATTTGCAGTATAAAGTTGACCTAACCCAACTGGAGAATACAATCTCACATTCATTTGTGAACTAAAAGTTGATTCACTTGTGAATGTTTACAATTCAATCTTCCGATTCAATCCGCGAATAAAGAACCACAATCTTCTTCATTCAACATAGTACGTGTCATTCTTTTACCTGGCTCACTTTTTCGGAAGCTCATCTCTACCTACGTTCAGTTGTGTTCATTTGGAGAGTTTTAGTCGGATCGTGAATGAACGACTGGCTGCTGTCAATGCAATGAACGGATTCGCCAAGAATCATGCGAATGAATGATAATTCCCATCTCTGCTCCGTACTGCCCCATTCCTGCTGCAACGTCACCATCGAATCGATTCTCCTCATCTTCCTCGCGTTTCTGGATTTGATTTATTGTAGCACTCGAAATCCTCCGTCAGGGTGGTGCAGATGGAGATCATCTCGACGATAACGCATACTGCGTCTGAAGATATTATTCTGTACGCAATCGCAACTCGTACGACCACCAGCCGGAAAGTCCTGTTCAGCTCTTCGCGGTTCCGTTTGGTTTTCAGCGCCGCAGGCAGGAACCCCATATCGCAGTATCGATGACGAAACACTAGATAACAGACCAATTTTTCGCAGGTGTAATCAACGTAGTTGTAAAGCTCAACTGATCGTCGATTATCACTCCCAATTGCTTCAGTTCACGTTTCGATGCAATCACGTTCCCTTCGACGCTTTGCAGTTGCTGACCAACAACACATCCGTCTTGTGGTGAGCAATTTGCAACTTGACCTCATTCATCCAGCTCTCGATCGCGTCTATTGCCACCGACACCTCAACTTCTCGAAGTGTATCACTCATTACCGTTAAAGACCTCATCGTACATCCCATTGCAAGGAGTTGGACCGAGAATGGAGCCCTGAGGAACGCACGCTGCGACTCGCATTGACTTCTGCCCTTCGTTCGTCTCGTATAGCAGAGCTCCACACTGGAAGTAGCTCTTCAGGATCTGGCTCATTCTTCTGTGCAGTGCTGCGGCCAATGCTGAAATTAGTCCCTGTCAATTGGCAATACTGCGCTACAAAGAAGGCTGCCAGTAAATTACTGTACAATTTGCGACGATATGGTGTAGGTGCATATGCATTGAGTGTCTGAGTACCCGAAGAGCTGTACCGAACATGGTCTCGCTGTCACGATTCTTTTAAGTTCTCTCGCAAAGGTACCCATTAACTTCGAAATATATATGTTGTGTCACCCTCTCGACTTATCTTTCCGGTCACTATTATGCTTCGTCATAACTCAATCATTGGTAACGTTATGAAATCATGAAAGCGTTGATATCCATTACGGGCATTATTTCTCTATCTGTATAAGATTACAGCGCGAGCTAGATGTGCAATTGTAAATTTTTTCGCAACTTAGCAAAATTGGATCCATTGAGTGTTGTGTTTCACTGTGACGATTTCGTACTTACCTCATTAATACAATCTGATACTCGACGATTTATTACCAGCGTAGAAGTGTTTTTGGCAAAATTAAAGCAATCTATGAACATTTGACATTTCTGGAAATTCATTTTACCAAGCATAACTTCAGGATTCTAGTCAGGGCGAATGCTGGATTTTTGGTTCTCCAAACATAGATGAACCTATGTACAGAGAGTTGAAACTGAAGGATATGCTATTATTCCTAACCCAGTGTGAGCTATAGTTTTAGCTGTATTTGAATGACAATATCCTGTCTCTTAGGTTAGCTCATATAACCAGGCACGTAGCTAGAGGAGGGGGGGGGGCTAGGGGGCTAAAGCACACCGCCCCCCCTCCCCGAAATGCTTTGAATATAAATTTCAAAAACATTATTATCTGCGACTTTAGCTTGTAGCTCGTTTGGTTTGAGATAAAGTTAGAAGATTGCTGTTTCCAACAACCAAAATCAATGGTCACAAAATTCAGTGTGGTTTATGCTTCTGTCCCAGCCGGTGTGAAGCGAACGACAAATAAAGTTACTTTTATATTGTGTTCCTTGTCTGGAGAACAAAGGAAATTTCTACTATACTGTGTGCCCTAGTAATCTGTCGAGATGAGTGAGTCGCAGAAGCAAGAAGTGGTGCACCGGCCAAATACTGTGATTAGTGGTGATTCGCATAAGACCGAGTATTTGTGATGAGGAACATTTCTGAAGGTGAAAATGGAGGCTATACTTACGATAGCCACCATTATTGAGTTCTACCAACTCAGGTATTCTGCGCTCATAGCGTTCAACAAATTGGATCAGGCGAAATCATTGATTTCGAATGATTTAAAGCCATTAAATTTTAATGGTTGTGTGTGACAATGCTGTAATTAAGATTTTTATATAACTGGACGGTGAGAGAATCAATGTTCGGTTACAAGTCGGATAACGCTTACTTGGAGATACATATCACATATGGGAGAAATGCTGTACAAAACATAATGCGATAGTACAATTACACATAGTATATGTTGCACATATCAAAGGCAAACTACGTTCCAGTTCAGTGAAAAAACGTCACATTACGATTTATTTACCGCTGAACAAAAACAATTACCAAATATGTGGCACATGTTCAAGTAATATTGACAACGGCAAAAGCTGCGTCAATGTCACAAAATCTACAGCCAGCACAATCATTGAGGAAATTCACAATCATAAAGGCATGTTTGCGAACATAAAGGTAGCAACCACGATTATGACATGGAAGTGTTCAATAGCGAGATAGACATAAACGGCCCTATACGCAATTGATGAGGAAAAAATATTTCCCTGCTTCGTAAACAGGTATCTACGTGCAATGGTTAAGAGCTTGCGTGAGATCTGTTGGACAACCAGTAAAACTCGTTTTATTATTTTTATTGTTGCAAATAGATATAACTAGATAACAGAACCACTGTTTCGATTGGCTAAAGCATTGGACCTAGTTCACTTATGAATTATTTAAAAAATAGTAGAAGTTTAAAGTACTAAAAGTCTCCAAAAGTGAACGCATCATCGCAAGTGATTGTCTCGTTTAACAAAACTCAGATGTAAAACTCGATATTGGCAACTCTATTTTAAATTTAAATGACAGGCTTTTGAATTGTATCCAATTTGAATTACTGTATTAGGTTTGTGCATTCTGTACTCTTAGTATAAATTCTAGACATCACATTCAAGCATACTAGGCAAAAAAATATTTCAATTTACTGAGAATTATATAACGGAGGCGACAGTTTTTGCTTTCACGTCATTTTAACGCATCATCATTTTCATTGGCACTTAATTTCACTTTCATGTGAGGAATTCGTTCCGTTCATGCAAGTTCGCAACACTGTTGCGACTAAAACGTTGTGACTGGTTGAATCTATTAGTCCAATAATTTTGATTTTATGTCTTCAGTATATAGCAGTCTCACGATCTTTTTTTACTGCGGCGGTGGTTGAGTGGTAAGTGTGACCACCACTCACTACAGTTGTCCTCGGTTCAATTCCAGCCGAGGTCGTTGAGATTTTTCTGAGGTAAAAAATTGTGGTCACGTCTTCCTTCAGAAGGGAAGCAAAGCCGTTGGTCCCCGGTCTATGAAATTGGTGGATCGATATCTAGTCCAGATAGTGAAGTCACCTCTCTGGCGTCGGTAAAAAAGAAGTGATCCAACTTCTATACTCTTACTAACAAAAAAAAGCCTCCTCCTGTGATACTTGTGGGGAGTGCGCAGTAGTATATACGGCCTCTAGCAAAAGCAAGTATCGGACTAACCATTCCTTCCCGTTCCTTCCGCAATCTACGTTCGGGTCTGGCCGACGCCGGTATTGATCAATAAACACTTTAGGATTACCAGGAGATGCACGTTAAAAGATGTTGCGCTACTCCCAAGCATAATCATCTACTTATTCCCTGTGCAACTTCAGCTAGTCTAGATCGATAACGGAGTGGCAGCCACGGGTGGTCGCACAAGCTCAAGCTCAGTATATAGCAGTCTCACGATCTGTTTTTTATTTGTTTTGGACCAAAATGAGACATGATCAGAAATCACGGAGGAGGAAAAAAGAATCAGCTAATCTAAGAAGCCTCAAGAGCACCTCTTCTATCTTTTCTATGCACTCAGAACGAGTGCTTTCGGAATTTCGCTCTGATCCTCTCAATTCGGTTAAAAAACGGCATTTTCGAAAACACATTACGTCTTCGTTATCCGCACAACATTCAACGGTAGGTGGAACAACGTTGATTGAAATTGTTTCCTAAATTTTGGTAAAACAAACTAGTAATCAAAAAGCATTACAGTTTTCTTCAAGAAGTCATGCATCTTGATGATGATTGTAAAAAAACTTGAGCTAATTAAAAACGAATTAATTACTGAGCAGATTGTTTGAATTGACTTAGAAAGTATATCTGCAAGCATCTTCGCATCACGAAAACTGTTGCTGACAAAAATTTTTGCAAAAGATTCAGAGAAATCGGATAAATTACGATAATTTAAAAACATAGAAATCTGAAAGAAAGTCTCTTCGGCATAGGAGAAGCAAGTGCGATGTATTTTCTCTGATTTATCGGAAGCAAGTGTGATGCTAAAATTATTTAGCGCACCCATATTTATTGTTTCGACTAATTCTAATGGTGTGTGTTACATTCAGTGCTTCGAAATTTCAAAATCAGTTATCAGAAATTGTTTATCGAAACTGACATTCAGATTCACAGTCTCGGTCATTCAACTTTCCAACTGACTGAAATTTCATGAAGAATCGAATGTTTGATTGCAGAGGAAATATAAATTCCTTCACCAACCAAAGTATTCACTTGTTATTATGTGGACAGTTCGAGCATTAGTGAGCTGCGTAATATATGTCTAGTGCATTTTCTCTCAATAATCCCTCTCAGAGCTAGCATGGAAACAAAAATCAGTTTGCTTCTAAAACCATAAACATATGCGAACCCGAATGCGCCATGTCGGGAGAATGAATGACGAGGGAAACGAATCAAACATTTCATTCATCGCGGCGGGCAGGAATTGAATTTCGGTTCTCTTTCAAGTTAACGCAGGGATGTCCATTTTTTAAGCTCTGATTACATTTAACCAAATTTACGTAAATTGCAAGATAGCAGTAATCAGGGGATTTCCTTTCGATTAGTGAACAGTCCTATAGTAGATAAAATTCCGGCTAGTTTAGTAAATTAATTCATTGAAACATCTTATTTATGCTTTGTAGAGAAATCAGTAGTATTTTTTTGTACACCCTTTCCATGTCAACAAACAAAATAACTGGTCTGTCTTTTGCCATAGTTTCAATGATCTAGTAGAAGAATTGCCTAGAAAAATAAGCCTGTCTAATGATATAAAAAGTATCAAGGAAGAATACCCGAGCAAATACGCATGGGTTCAAACACCACATAGCCCCTTGAAAAGACCTTAAACATGGTCCGTGCCAAAATTCACAACCATTAAAACACCATAAAATGGTCTCAATAACCCATGAATACTCCAACAAATGGTTTTTAAATAGGATCTACCGGACCATGATGATGGTGTTTTCATGGGTTGAACCCATTTCAGACACCCATGTCAAACCCCATGAGCATGGGGGTATTATGGGCTTTTTGTTTGCTCGGGTAGGATTTGTGAAAAATCTGAATACTTAAATAGATAAATAATTAGTTGTTCTCACTTGTCTGAAAATAGTCTTTAATGTATCATCATTTAAATTGAAAATTATTATAAATTTGAGTTGAATAGGAGTTGAACTGTTTCAACATTACTTTTGTGAAAGTGAATATGGTAACTTGTGTGTACATAGTGCAGGAAGCAATCGCTTAAATTTGTGAGAAATACTTTGCTTTTCGTTGAAAACTTTGTGGGCGCTAATCGCTAATCGGAATATCATTCAGATAAGTATAGTGTGTAGTCATACAGACTATTATTGTTCTGTGATTTTCGGATTTCATTTCGCTGCATCGGCTGGCTTTGTACGTTTCCCAGCAGCGAGGTGACGCAGTGTTATATTTTTTGTTTTGTCCCGCTTCTCCAGCTGTTGTTTAATTTGCCTATAATGAGTGGCCTGTGTGCAAAGTGTACGGGCACGGTGAGTCTCGCCGAAGGTCTTGTACTATGCCTTTTTTGCGGCGATAAATACCATCAAAAATGTTCCGGGTTAACAAAGGCCATGGTAAATTGGGTGGCTGATAATGCAAGTCTTTGCTACAAATGTGCAAAATGTTTATCAACCCAGTCTTCTGGTGTGCAGGATGTCAGTTCGATAATCATTGAGTTGGATAAGAAAATGGAACAATTCGCTTCCATTTCTGAATCTCTCACTGATGCCCGAAAAAACATCGATGCTCAGATAAACATCGCAGTAGAAAACGGAATAGAAAAACTGATCAGGTCTTTCAACAACTCTCTCGAGAGTAAATTGGCTGGCTTGGAAAACAGTGTTGCCAAAAAGTTGGAAGATTTTAAAAGTTGTTTCAATGAAAATGTTAAGCGTGAAATTGAATTAGTTGGAATGAACAGAAAGAGGAATTTTAGTAATACGAAGGTTCATTCTGAATCGGACGGGAATCCCAGTAGAAAACGAAAAATTTTGACGAATAAAGAAGATGAACTCAGAAAACTAGTTTTAACGATTTTGTATCTAGTCCTCTCGACAATCCTCTTGGAGTGCCGCAAGGTAGTGTCTTGGGTCCTATTTTATTTATTATGTATATAAATGACATTAGGCGAGTTTTACGATTTTGTGACTTAAATTTGTTTGCTGACGACACT
Source organism: Topomyia yanbarensis (assembly GCF_030247195.1). Lineage (NCBI taxonomy): Eukaryota > Metazoa > Arthropoda > Insecta > Diptera > Culicidae > Topomyia > Topomyia yanbarensis. The sequence continues at coordinate 189,890,144 of NC_080671.1, read as the reverse complement.
GTTCTGTTCATTGCAGCTAAGGATATAGATGAAGATTTGCATTCCCTTGCTCGTTGGTTAAAATTTAAACAATTAAAGTTAAATGTTGCTAAAACTAAATATATGATTATCTCTTCGGCTAATACTAGGCCTGACGTTAACGTTGAAATAAATGGTAAAACTATTGATCGCGTTAGTGAATTAAAATATCTTGGAATAATCATTGATGATAAATTAACCTTTAAGTCTCACATCGACAATGTCATCAAAAAGATTGCTAAAAAGTATGGTATATTGTGTCGTCTGAAAAATGATTTAACAATTAGTAGTAAAATTTTATTATATAAATCTATTGTTTCACCACATATTGACTTCTGCCCGTCCATTTTGTTTCTTGCCAATCAAACACAAATATTGAGGTTACAGCGATTGCAAAATAGAATCATGCGATTAATTTTAAAATGTAACAGATACACTTCCTCTAGTTTCATGCTAAGCGCATTACAATGGCTCTCTGTGAAGCAAAGAATTTATTACTTAACAATGGTGTTCATTTTTAAAATTATTAATGGAATGCTACCTCGATATTTGTGTGATCGAATTGAAAGAGGAAGTGATGTGCATAGGTACAACACTAGAAACGCGTCTGATGCAAGAACACCTAACTTTTTATTTAGTAGATCACAGAACTCCTTGTTGTACAAAGGAATAAGTTTTTTCAATTCGATGCCTAGACATATTAAACGTGCGGCAACATTAGCGGAGTTCAAAACACTATGTATTTCACACGTAAAATCTGCTTTGTAGACAGATTTTTTGAATTTTTATATTTTGGAGTTATTTGAATAACTATGTAATACCACGAAGATTGTATATTTTTTTTCTCTTCTATTATTTGCATTTAGTCACACTAAGTTATTATATTCGCTATGATGATGATGGATTTTTGTTAATTGTTTATTATAGTTTTTAAAAATAATGAGATGTCTACAGAAGTCTGAGCCACGCGCGCGATAAACAGATAGAGACTAACTTGAAATCGAACATGGTGACCAGTACTAAGAGCTCATCGGGTTAAATTGAAGCTTTTAGACTTTTGTTGTGATCAGGGTCTGATTTGATGATGGAGTTGCTTTGCTGGCTTTGCTCGACAATAGAGTTAATCTCGGTTATTGCTGCCATAGCGGCAATAACGGAGTTGGTTCGTTGAGTGGGGGGCTTGGTGATTTCTTCTGATAAAACAAGATATCGGGTTCAATTCCTGATCAATCCAGGGTATTCCCGGAAAGGAATATCCCTGGATTGCCTTGGGTTAGTGGTATGCAACTTTCAATAAAGGGGCCTGATGTGGATGATATAACTCGATTAGACTCTGCACTGCCACTAGGCTCGTCACTTCTCACCTTAGCAGGTGGTAGTACCGATGTCTTGGTCAGGCGGGAGGAGTTTTACAGAGAATTATCAGAAATGGAAGCTATTGGGTTCAATTCCCGATTCTATCAAGTATCTTCCCGGAATGGAAATTTTCTTGATGGACCCTGGTTGTTGATGGAATATTCGAAATATATCTGGTTACGTTCTTTTGAAGGAAAGGCTATGTCTGTAAATTGAACCAGTCCGTTTTTTTTTGTTAACTGGTCTTGTCATGATTTAAAATATTAATTATCTTCTAGATAACTCGTTCAGCTCACACCTTTGTGGGGGTATGAGGTGGGACCATCATCAAAATGCGCATCTACAAATCTGCCTAATCAGAAGATTTGGAGCGAATTTCGACATTCTCTTGTATATGTATTTAAATAATTGAGTCTTAGTGCCGATTTCTTCACCCTCCCTTAACTTTTAAACCAGGTTTACCAGTACGTTTAAACCTGGCTTAAACGTTAAGCGTTGGTGAAGAAATCAGCCCTTAATGAACTATGCTAAAAAGAAATTACCTGAAGTGGCATTCGCGGAACTAATGACGAAGTCGAAGATGTTGTTATAGTCGTTGAAGCGACAGGTCATTTCTAATATTGGTTGTTTGCAGCGTAGTTAGTGTTGTGCATTTCAGAGTGCAGCAGTGTTCGAGAACAAAGGACACGGGTTGGTGCGTAGAGGTTAATTTGTGATAGAATATCGGGAACATCATATTCAGCCATAAGAAGCTTAGACACGAAGGTAGTGTACGACGCGGGTCTGCGATCTTCTAAAGTGTGTAGTCCTAATAATCGACAACGATCTTCGTATGGTTCAGGTTCAGCGGATTGTTCCAAGGCAATTGACGTAACGCATATCGTATGAATCTGCGCTGGACAGCCTCACTTCGTTTGCTTCAAGTTGTATGATGGGGGACCACGTTTGCAAATTTCAACGATGAAAATGGTAGCTTATAAATTAATAATATAAATCAAATTCAAAAGCAAGAATTCGTCGATGTACTATACCATTTCTTGTATCAGACAACATATTGTCTATTGCCTTAGTTTTGGAACTGTTTTCACTAAAATTTTTTCAAAATTACATTCAGTTTCAAGTGACTATCTCAAGTCACCAGAATTAAAACATAGCAACAAGTTTAAGCCTCTCCCGAAATCCTGGCTACGGGCTTGCATATGACCCTATTCAACGCTTTTCTATACTTCTTTGAAACTTTTCTCTACCTTCTAAAAAACTGTCCAGTACCTTGCTAATTGAATTTTTTAATTTGTTCTCTAAACTCTAACTTTTTTACAATCTTACTACTGTAATACATATCCCAACATAGATATATGTATCGCACTGGCACTTGATGACGTCAATGAGAACGAAACACACTCAATCTTTTCCGCATTGTCTCGATGGTTGCGAAAAAATACCAAGGAAATTACCAAGGAGGGCTATCGGTAGGCATTTACAGCAGTGGTAGATGAGAAGCTGTATGTAATTCGTTAAGATATTACGAAATGATATTAAACTTCGGTGCTTGTTTGCGCCGTTGTTTGGCTTCACTTTGGATAACAAGTTTTCTATTTTATATCAACAGGAACTTTTTCTATAACTTGTTGATATAACCCACACCGTTTTGATGACGAAGAAACTGTTCAGATAGGGGGGTATCCGCATAAAAGAATTCGCGAACAGACGACTGAAATAGTCTTGTTCCCTCTTTACGAATATACTTTTTATTTTGTTTTAAATAGCGTCGGCGAAGTTGTACACGAGAAGCAACATTAGGAGACAAGCACAAAACTTTTTTAAGGTTCGTTGTTCTCAATAGAATTTTGTCGGTTTCGTGTGAATTGAAGATTGGAATGTAGGCACGTGTTTGTTTTAATTTGAAATGGCATAGACGTCGTAGAATATTAAAACTGCAGTACATGTACGAGTTTATAATGTTTGTGCGACCTATCCTATCGATTGGCTGGATGTTAGCTTAAATCTAGGACATGATCCACAAACTCTACTACTGTTTTTGAACCAATTTCGAACCAGATTGTGATTGGCGTTCATTCAAAGCTAGACTAGAGACAATAAAGGGTTGTTTGACACTCTTTGATGGATGTATGGAAGGGCACGAGGGAGACGTGCCCCCTCTTTTCAGCTAGAAGCTGTTTTCAAAAGGTATTTGAATTTCCTTATGACGTACGTAGCCTTGTTTGAGTATTTGGGCTTATAATTCCAGTGCATGGAGTCAGGCAGCAAGTTGTTGGTCAGGCATGTCGTGATCTAATCAATCGAACATCGTTGAGAACTTCTGTATAGCAGTTCTGTCAAATCTCAAATGAAATTGATCCCACTTCTCTTTCTTGTGCATCTCTGTCGCCGTCGTTGTACCCAATGATAATCGTCACGAAAAGATGGATGGGTACGACAATACTTAAAATCAACTGCCACGGTGTGACAAACATTTGGGTCAAACATTTCAACTAGCAACCGTTTCTAAGCTCAAAAATTCTTAAATAGTAGTTTCTACAAGCCAAAATTCTACTCAACACATAATTGTCAGACGTAAACTTTATTTGAAATCCGTATATTAAATTTACATTTCATGTTACAGTTTCTGAAACTATATTAAAAGGTAAAATAAACTTTAAGTGACACTCAAAATTAAACTTTTCTGTTGAAAATACCCATAAATGAGAACCTTTAAACCCTGTTAACCATTTTTCAGTCGATGATTATTCTAGTGATGATCCAAGGCAATAACATTTCATTTCATGGAACTAACTGTGTTATTCCAAAGAGATCTCGCACTTTTCTGTTAATCCCAGCTGTTTTCGCAAAAAAATGCCCACGCTTTTCTGTCAATGTTAGCTGATTTCGCCGATCCTTCATCCGTCCAAAGTCGTTGTTAAATGCTCTCCTTATCTTTAGTTTTCGCTTCATTGTCACCCAAGATTTTTCTATTAGATGGAACTGGGAACAATTTGACGGACTCAGCTCTTTCGGGATAAACTTCATTGTCGTTGTACCATTGTACGCCTTCCTTGCTATTATGGCAGCTGGCTAAATATGGCCAAAACGTAACTGAACCGTCATAAAACTTATGGATGGGAAAAAATCTGTTTATTGAGGCACTTCCGCTTCCAAGTTCATGATCTGATCCGTCAAAAAACCTGGCTTTCTTGCTACAGGAATAGATCACTTGCCAAATCAATTTTTTTCGTGAGCTTACTCACGAATACAAGCACGAATAATCTAGCAACATTGAGCGGGAGTCTTGTAGAATTTGAGGACAGGGAACATATATTTCATCATCGATCAAGTCACATCCAACGAGTCTCATCAGATGGAGGTTGTACAGCCTATGGACTCGTGTTCTGAACACTATTTGTTATTTGAGGCTGGGCTGTTTACCTGCTCAGTGACTTATGTACAGTACAGCAATTGGTTTTCTCGTGAAATCATAATCTGAGGTACTAGAATCAGTCTTGATTTTTCAAATGATCTTCGACCGCAGTTGACAGTAAACGGTTTCACTCCGATACTCGGATTACATTTAGCGGGCAGTTGTGAGAATCACTCGAACCAGCATTTTTCCAGCTCCCGAATTATTTTTGCATTATTTTCCTTTTATGATTCTGCATGAGAAATATATCGGAACTACGATACGAACTACGGTAAAATAAACGAAATGCATATTCGACCACTGGGAATGCTGCTATCGCCAAATATATGTTTTCCATTTTTAAATAATCTAGCTTTTAGAACTAAATATTCGAAGGTTATCATGATGGGACCATAGAGCAGTTCTACAAACAACGGCATATATCAAATACACCAAAGATCAATTGTCTTAGGTGACTTCCTTGAGTGAAACCTATAGACATTTCATCTTAGATTAAGCCAACCCTATATCGTAACATATCGGATCTCAACCAACTGATCGACGAATGGGAAACACAGCTTGAAGTCGCATATCAAAATGACCTTCAATGTAAACATCTACTCGGACGACTTGTACTAGTTTTTCTCTTAATTCTTTTTTGGAGTTTTTCTAAAAAACACTGACTCCAATAAGGACGCTGAGAGGACCTCGAGGGGTGAGTTGGAATTTTCTTAATCTCTTAATCTGTATTTCGTGAAACGAGGAATTTACTTTAATCAGATATCAATTCATAGGTGGCCTCGGCCTAGTTAACCATACGTAAACAAACAATAACATAAGATCTAATTCTATAGTGATATCAATTGTAACATTAAAATAGGCAATTGCCTTACGTTACATTATTATGAATAAATAAATAAATAATAAATAATAAATAAATCTTAATGAAAAGTCTACAAAATGAAGGCATACGTTTGGATAAATGGTAGGTGGTATTTGCGTATTATCACAGTTTGGCAATAAATCAGCAGCCATGCGCTGTCATGCATTTGATCATTTTAAAAGTTTAAAATTCAAAATCAAGACTAGAAAAATTGCCCTTGTTATGAAGCAGAAAACTATTTCTGTAATCGGTGGAAGCAAGTTGAAAACTCATTGAGATCGTGAAATTTCTTGTAGTATATTTAATTTGATGTTTTGCCAAAGAAATTTAAACAATAAAATCAAATCAAAATTTAAAATCTCATTTGAGGATATAACCTAAAATCAAATTGAGATTTCATAAGATGACATCAAAATGTGATCTAGTTTTTCTGTAATTCTGATGTACGAATTTTGATCGGGGAGGCAGCACGATTATATATTAACACTACTGAAAATACTTCCTGATGTTTTAGCTCTAACAGACCTGCTTATGGCGAAATCCTTTAGATCGCCATCGTATTCTGATCGGTTTCATCAGAACAGTGAACAAAGTGTAAAGTGGAAGAATACTAGCAGCTTTTCGATTTAGTGTGCATTGTTACAAGAACAATGGTAATACATATAGTAGTTTTCAAAATAGTGGTGCTTTAACCCAACACCGCGGTCATTGATTTCAAATTTGTTTCAATACGACCAACTCTTTGTGAGTATCTTTAGTATTATCGCCTACACAATACAGGGCTGATATTCCACAGGTTATAATAAACCGAAAGATTTGCTTTGCAGAAACCTAAAACACGAGGTTGAAAGTGACAGCGTTGCTATCAAGATTCTCGTGTATATGGGAAATGACAATATGGAGGTAAGGCTACATGACCTGTCACCACGTACACCTCGTGAGCCTATTGAAAAATACATGCCGCATTCGGAGAAGTAGAATCCGTTACTCCTGATACTAGGACAAACTGCTTCCCGGATATGCCCTTTGGTCAGGATGCGGTTCGAAAGACCTATTCCCGCCTACTTCACTATAGAACTTAAACCTCACGGAACTACTATTAAACAAACTACGTTATGCACCCATGAAGACCAAAATCCTAAACGTGAGAAGAATGTTCACTAGGCTGTCCCAAAAAAATCGATGTTCGAAAAGTCATGGTGCTCAACCCTATAATGAAAGATAAGTATATTTTAAGCACTTTTGTAGAACATATCAGGTTTCTAAAAAATCATCTAGTGGTTTGGCAAATGCGATTTATGAAAAATGGTAATTTTTGAGCAAAATTCACGTACATTGTTTTATTTTTCTATGGACCTTAGAGAATAAATTCCAATTAAAAGTTTTTTTTTATAAAAAGTGTTTGTATTAATGATAGAACCTTTTAATCATGGCAAAAAAATATTAGTAAATTTTGAAGAAAATCCACACAAAACGAATATCAGTTTTTTTTTCAAAAAACCCAAAAACGTGTATTGGAAAGTACTATTCATAACAAAAATTTTCGTGAACAAATGTGAAAATTCGGTCGGGGTCTGAAATAAAGCATTTCTAGTAAATGCTTTCAAACCATTAAACTTTGCTACTTTTTTTTTTATTTGATCAATATCTCAACCGTAACTTGACCAGTGTAGGCATGTTGAGTGTCAAAGAAAAAGACACTGATAAAGATTGGGTTGGGACTATTTGAAATATATCCGACATGGTATATTAAAATTAAGTTATGTGCCAAAAACATCAAAGACTCCAAATTTGACATATTTCTATCTTCCATTGTTACATATAACTAAAAAAAATTCTAAAGCATTAAATTTTCCGAAACTAAATTATTTCCTTTTATGAGACATTATGTCATCTCAAGTAAACATTGTTGAACAAGCGTGTTTATGATAAAACGTTCTAAAATTGGAGTTTTATATATAAAGGGCCCAGCGTAAGAAAGGCCCGAGCCAAAAATATCAAAAGTGGGTTAATCACAAATTATTGTATGTTATTAAATAAAAATATTTTTAGGATTCCAAAAAATCTTTTAAAATTCAATAACGTACAATAATTCGTGATTAACCCACTTCATATTTCAATGTTGGCAAACACCTGTTCATTAGAGTGGGACATAGTTATAAAAAAAAATTAAATTTCGCTCCGAGTAACTTTTTGGGTCCCATTTAGCTCCCAGAACAACTCTGCAAATTTTTAGTTCGATCGGTGAAACTATATTTTTGCGCCCACGTCTTAAAGTTTACATAGGATTTCGTGAGGGGAAAACGTCTTTTGCAAATTAATTCTTCCAAGAGTCGCCCGTTACTTCCCAAAAATAAATAGATGTCTGATTTTTATAGGAAATTTGTCAAGTAAACAGAGTCTAGAAGACCACGAAACGATCTGATGCTGGTGGAAAAAGTTATTAAGCAAAAACCGATTGATGTTCTAAATATTAATGAATATTTTACTTTTCATAGCATCACTGCTGCCGATGGTCGAATTATATACAAAATCTTTAAATTTCTCTTATTATGTAGAAAAGAAGACTCAATTTATCCCTCAAAACTCTTGCGAAGTGGCCAAACAGTATAGATAAATGATTTAGACGCATTAAAAGAAGATCAACACAAAATTGCATATAATTGGACAACCAACAACAGTGATGCTAGAAAAAATGAATATTTTATCAATCGTCAGAGAATCAATTGGTTTCAGTTTAATAACTTTTTCTCAAGCGATCGTTTCGTATTTTTCGAGACTTTGTTTCTTTGTTAAATTTCCTACAAAAGCCACATAACGGTTTATTTTTAGGAAGCAATGGGCGACTCCTGGAGGAATTATTTTGTGAAAGTTAATTTTCCCATATAAAATCCCATGTAAACTTTAAACAGTGGGCGCAAAAATATAGTGTCAGGGATCAAGCTAAGAACTTGCACAGATGTTCTAGGACCCAAATGGTACCCAAAAAGTTGCTCGGAGCTGAAATCTATTTTTTGTCCCACCCTACTGTTCATTTTAATTTAAATCGATGGGAAATGCTACGGTAAATATAATTAATAGGGTTTTAAATAAAGTATTATTGTTTTTTGACATTGAATCGTAATACAAATAATCATGCTTGAGAGTACTAGTTTCTGATATTCACTTATGGAGGACCTATTTTGATGGCATTTTGTCACGAAGAAAATCTAAATGCAGGGGTTATAGAGGTCGTTATGGGTAAAAAACTAATTTGTTTATTGCACGTTTTGATAGAATAAACTCTGGAGACATTTCATGGCGATTTGAGCATTAAAACGTACTAAAACATTTCCATATATATATATATATATATTTTACCCTTTTGGGATACCAATAATTCATTTGAAACATTGTGGAGCGTTTAAAGAGAATCAAAATTATTTTAGTTCCATTCAAGATAAGCACATTATCACTCATGATCAATTACAGTCAGTAAAACTTCACCTTTTATCTAACGCGTGCTTTATAAAATACTAGTGTCAACCCATCGCGCGTTGTTGCGACTTTCAACGAAATAGGAGTAAAACACAATTTGTTCCGAAGCGCCATCTGTCAGGCAGATACTCCCCAACCAAATAGTACACAAACACGCTCCATAACAAATATCTACTACATATAAATTTTTACGGCAATCGATTAAGCTTTTTGGGAGTCCATGAATCATATACATACAAACATTGACTTTTACAGGGCCGGCGTTACACTTTTAGCACGAGTGGGTAGTAAGCATAGGGTGAGGGTAATAGAATAGGGATTTGTCTCATTTTCGCAATACACACGCTTGCATTACATTCACATTAAATCACTTGCAGTGTGTTTGTGCAAATGAAGTTGTCGTGCACCATATTTTCAAGTGTGTGCCCGAGATACATACGTGGCAGATTTCAAATTTATGAAAATGTCCAAAAATTTCGAGTGGGTAATTACCCACTCGGTTATTTTCGAGTGGGTAGTACTACCCATACTACACATGCTATCCGCCTTGGATTTTTATATATATCGAGACTTGTGTCGATGATACTGTAGAAAAAACAGTAAATAATGACACTCAAGATCATTTACCCTACAACTTTTTTCGAAAATCTTTTTAAACTTGTCAGTATGTAGCTCCAAACTGTTGAATATTGGAGGTGGCAGCAGAAAGTCAAAAAATTAGAACCACTCAATTTTGTGAGTTGAACGGTATTCTATCGACGCGGCATTGTTATAAAAAAGATCGCTGTACGGATAATATCTGGGCCTTTCAGAAAAACTAAAAAGAATAAGATTTCGTTAAGTTGAACCAGAGTTGGATATTTAAAAATTGCGACTTATTTTTTCGGACCAACTTTTAAATGTTCGCTTAACGTTTTACCTTACCCCCCCCCCCCCCCCCCTCCACTCATTTTCCCTTCCATCAAGGTAGGAATCTAATATTTGACCGAATGCATCCCACATATGCACAAGCTAACACTGAAATTTTCATCCAAATCGGACTACATCAATACAACCTCTCGAACAGAGGAGTTCCTACTTTTAACAGTTTCTAAAAACCCCTACCTTAGTACTTGGGCAAATTATTCCGAAAAAATGCATTCTAAAATTTTGATTCTAACAATTGATGCGGGCGAAATTGAGTAAACCTATTTTTTCCAGAAAGTCAAATGTCTATCAATCGCACAAGTAATAAGTTACTACTTCGAAAATAGTACCGTAGAATACTTAATACAGTCGGGTCTCCTACTACGCGGTTAACTGGGGGCGTGAAAAAGGAATCCGCGTTGTAGGAGACCCATAGCTTATGGGATTTCGACTAATTGGGGCTGTGGCCGATTATTTCGTCCGCGTCAACATGTAGCGCCATACTTTCTTTAACAAAGTTGTTGTACTCACTTGGGCCTACAACTTAGAGTAATTGGGTATCAAATTAGTTGAGAACTGTGCCGCCAGGGGTGTTATGAAGAAAGAGTAAATAAATCGAACTTCTCGTCGTAAATTCGACTATCATCAAATGGATTCAATCTCAAATATATCAAGACCCCGATTATTTTGAAAGGTGGTGTCTTCGGGAAATTTGTAAAAGAAGTCCAGAGCTTCTAGATGGCAGAAAGTATAACTCGCAATTGCCCCACCAGGCGGCGCTAGTGAAAATGCAAATATTCAACACATGTTAAAATAATTCTATATCTCAACATCGTGATTAGATAGAGTAGTACTGTCTTCAGCAAAGTTGCTCGAGAGGTCGAGGACTACCCAACGGTAACAGATTAGTTTGGAATACTCTCACTATGCGGCGCTAGTGAGCGTAGAAGCTTTCAGCACATTGTAGATTATGATATATCTCAAAAGTCCAACAGCTTGGAGAAATGGTGCTTTCGGCAAAGTTCTCAAGGAGGTCAACTCGATTATGGATAGATTAAACTGGAATGGACCCGCCAGGCGTCGCTAGTGAGCATTATTTTTCAAAGCATATATCTCGAGATCTTGATCATTTGGAAGGGTGGTGTCTTTGGCAATATTCATAGGCAGGTCGAGCTCTGTCCTACAGCGAACAAATTAGTTCAGAACTCGCTCACAAGATGGAGCGCCATGAATGCGAATGAAATTTTCTTAACATTATAGATATATTTCTAAAGCCTGATAATTTAGGTAAACGCTGTTTTTGGTAAAGTTCTTCAGGGGGATAAGTGCTGTTTGACAATGTATAGAAAAATTTCGATTTTACCCGCTAGGTGACGCTAGTGAGCACGAATTTTTTCTTTCAATTTCTGCATCTCGATATAAAGGCAATTTAGAAGGATGGTGTCTTCAACAAAGTTGCTTGAGAGGTCGAGGACTACCCAACGGTAACAGATTAGTTTAGGATACTCTCACTATGCGGCGCTAGTGAGCGTAGATGCTTTCAGCATGTAGTAGATAATAATATATCTCAAAAGTCTAATAACTTGGAAAGATGATGTTTTCGGTAAAGGTCAAAGGCTACTCGATTATGAAACTTGTCTACTAGGCGTCGCTAATAAGAATGACAAGTTGCTGTTTGACAATGTATAGTAAAATTTTGATTTTACCCCCTAGGTGACACTAGTGAGCACGCATTTTTCTTTTCAATTTCTGTATCACAACATTAAGGCAGCTTAGAAGGGTTGTGTCTTCAACAAAGTTGCTCGAGTGGTCGAGGATTACCCAACGGTAACAGATTAGTTTAGAATACTCTCACTATGCTGCGATAGTGAGCGTACATGCTTTCAGGATGTGGTAGATTGTGATATATTTCAAACATCCAATGATGGCACTTTCAGCAAAGTTTTAGAATGGCTCAAGGACTACTTGATTATGGATTGAAGAAATTGAAATGGACTCGCAAGGTTACGGTAGTGAGCAAGTATATATTTTAAATTCTGTATCTCGAGATCATGATAGTTTGCAACGGTGATGTCTTTGGTAATATTCATCGGCAGGTCGAGTTCTGCTTTATGGTGAACAGATTAGTTTAGAACTCACCCATTAGGCGGCGCAAAGGGGGATAAAACTTTCAGAATATTGTAGATCCATTTTTAAAGTCTGGTAATTCAGGTGACTGTAGGTGACGCTAGTAAGCACGTGTTCTGGGTGAGCACGCATTTTTTCAATTTCAGCATTTCAATATTAAGGCAGTTTTGAAAGGCGGTGTCTTCAACAAAATTGTTTGATAGGTCAAGGACTACCCAATGGTGACCGATTAGTTTGGTATACTCTCACTATGCGGCGTTAGTGGGTGTGGAAGCTTTCAGCATATGGTAGATTATGAGTTATCTCAGAAGTCTAATAAATTAGACAGATGGTGTTGTCGGAAAAGTTTTTGAGAAAGAATAAGGGCTCCTCGATTATGAATAGATTATTTACTGTTCTGATTCTTGTTAATTTCATCTAAATTTCTGAAGTAGTCTCGAAACGGATAAGAGGATAAATTCCTCAACCCATTCTCTGGCACATAATGAGAATATTCAAAACCAATTTGCCATCATCAGACAGCTCTATATCTACCGATGAATTTCACCTAAGAAAGCCTTCTTCTAAACTGTCATGATTTTGAGGAAGTGAAATTTGTAAACTACAATCTACGTTAATCTGATAACACCATTTTCTCCTCCACCTTTCTTCTTTTTTTCACGTTAATCTGATAACACCATTTTCAACGACACGAATGCACCGCTCTTCGGTGTAAAGTGTCATAAATAAACAACAACAACAACAATCATTTTCATGAATTATCAAACTTTTGACTTAATCTACTATGCAGTAGAAGTTGTATTCTCCCTTGCAATGCGTGAGTTCTGAACAAATCTGATCACCGTAAGATAAACCTCAACCTGTCGATGAATTTGCCAAAGATACTACTCATCCAAATTATCCTGATCCCGAGAAATAAAAATTGGAAAAAATTGCTTGCTCACTAGCGCCGCCATTCCAATTCAGTCTGTCTATAATCGAACAGCCCTTGATTTCCTCAAGAACTTTGCCGAAAATACAATCTTTCTAAGTTAGAGATGTATGATAATTTACCAGGTCCCAAAAGTTTCTGCGCTCACTAGCGCAGCATAGTGACAGTATTCTAAACTAATCTGTTACCGTTGGGTAGTCCTCGACCTCTCAAGCAACTTTGTTGAAGATACCACGATTATAAACTGCCTTTATGTTGAGATGCAGAAATTGAAAAGAAAAATGCGTGCTCACTAGTGTCACTTAGCAGGTAAAATCAAAATTTTCCCATACATATCAAACAGCACTTGTCCCCCTGGAGAACTTTACCAAAACCAGCGTTTTCCTAAATTACCAGACTTTAGAAATATATAATGTTGAGGAAGTCTCATTTGCATTGGCGCCATCTAGTTGGCGAGTACTGAACTTATTTGTTCGCCTTAAGACAGAGTTCGACCTGTCTGAATATTGCCAAATACACCACCCTCCCAAATGATCATAATCTCGAGATACTGGATATGAAAAATAATGCGCACTAGCGCCAACTAGCGGGATCATTCAACTTTAACCTATCCATAAACGAGTAGCCTTTGACCTCCTCAAGAACTTTGCCGAAAACATCATCTTTCCAAGGTATTAGACTTTTGAGATATATCATTATTTACTACATGCTGAAAGCATCTACGCTCACTAGCGCCGCATAGTGAGAGTATTCCAAACTAATCTTTTACCGTTGGGTAGTCCTCGACCGCTCGAGCAACTTTGTTGAAGACACCATCCTTCTAAACTGCCTTTATATCGAGATGCAGAAATTGAAAGGAAAAATTCGTGCTCACTAGCGTCACCTAGCGAGTAAAATCGAAATTTTTCTATACATTTGCAAACAGCACTTGTTCCCCTGAAGAACTTCACCAAAACCAGCGTTTACCTAAATTATCAGACTTTAGAAATATATCTATAATGTAGAGAAAGTTTCATTCTCATTAGCGCCATCTAGTGGGCGAGTTCTGAACTAATTTGTTCGCCGTAGGACAGAGCTCGACCTGCCTATGAATATTGCCAAAGAAACCACCATTCCAAATGATCATGATCTCGAGATACATGCTGTGTAAAAAAATTCTCACTAGCGCCGTCCATTTCAGTTTAATCTATCCATAATCGAGTAGCCTTTGATCTCCTCAAGCACTTTGCCGAAAACACCATTGTTCCAAGTTATTAGACTTTTGAGATATATCATAATCTACAATGTGCTGAAAGCTTCTACGCTCACTAGCGCCACATAGTGAGAGTAATCCTAACTAATCTGTTACCGTTGGGTGGTCCTCGCCCTCTCGAGCAGCTTTGCTGAAGACAGTACTACTCCATCTAATCACGATGTTGAGATATAGAATTATTTTAACATGTGTTGAATATTTGCATTAGCACTAGCGCCACCTGGTGGGGCAATTGCGAGTTATTTTTTCTGCCATCTAGAAGCTCTGGACTTCTTTTACAAATCCCCCGAAGACACCACCTTTCAAAATAATCAAGGTTTTGATATATTTGACATTGAATCCATTTGATGATAGTCGATTTTACGAGAAGTTCGATTTATTTACTCTTTTTGTCATAGCACCCCTGGCGGCATAGTTCTCAACTAATTGGATACCCAATTACTCTAAGTTGTAGGCCCAAGTGAGTACAACCACTTTGTTAAAGAAAGTATGGCGCTACATGTTGACGCGGACGAAATAATCGGCCACAGCCCCAATTAGTCGAAATCCCATAAGCTATGGGTATCCTACAACGCGGGTACCGTGCAGTAGGAATCCGCGCAGTAGGAAGCCGCGTTGTAGGAATCCGCGTAGTAGGAGACCCGACTGTATCTGATTCATGAAATAGCGAAGAAATTATCTGAAAATTGCCAGTAATATCCGCTCTTTAAAACACACACATATACGCTAGGGTGGGACAAAAATTAGATTCCAGCTCCGAGCAACTTTTTAGGTACCATTTGGGTCCTAGAACAACTGTGCAAATTCTTAGCTCGATCGGTGAAACTATATTTTCGCGCCCACTGTTTGAAGTTTACATGGGATTTTGAATGGGAAAATTAACTTTTACAAAATAATTCCTCCAGGAGTCGCCCATTACTTCCTAAAAATAAATCGTTATGTGACTTTTAAAGGAAATTTAACAAAGAAACAAAGTCTCGAAAACCACAAAACGATCTGACGCTTGAGAAAAAAGTTATTAAGCAGAAACTGATTGATGCTCTGACGATTGATAAAATATTCATTTTTTCTAGCACCACTGCTGTTGGTTGTCCAATTATACGCAATTTTGTTTTGATCCTCTCCTAAAGTGTCTAAATCGTTTATCTACACTATTTGGCCACTTCGCAAGGTTTTGAGGGCTTCTTTTGTACATAATAAGAGAAAGTTAAAAAATTTTGTATATAATTAGACCGTCAGAAGCAGTGATGCTATGAAAAGTGAAATTTTCATCAATCTTCAAGACATCAATCGGTTTTTGCTTAATAACTTTTTCCACAAGTATCAAATCGTTTTGCAGTCTTCTAGACTTTGTTTCCTGGACAAATTTCCTATAAAAATCAGACATCTATTTATTTTTAGGAGGTAAAGGGCGACTATTGGAAGAATTAATTTGCAAAAGACAATTTTCCCATACGAAATCCCATGTAAACTTTAAACCGCGGGCGCAAAAATATAGTTTCACCGATCGAGCTGAAAATTTGCAGAGTTGTTCTGGGAGCTAAATGGGACTCAAAAAGTTACTCGGAGCCAAATTTTATTTTTTTCATATAACCATGTCCCACTCTAATATACGCACACAAGGACCCCCCTCCTCCACAATCTCTTAATGTTATGACGCATAACATCTAACCCATGGACTTCGTTACATCTAATCATGGACTCGGTATACTCCTCTACCTAGTCTGCGACATTTGTTCAAGGCCCCTAATGCTGCATCACGGTACATAACTGTTGATAAACCACCATGCTGCACCCATCAAAATTACAAAAATGTATCGATTCGTTGTTGATGTGGATCCGGCGGTGTTGAGTGTAGTTGAAGTAAGCAAACTTCTTACCTATCAACGTCAAAGAAACATTTTCGAACTTAAGTAAGACGACTGCATCTACCTTTACATCTGTACAAAAAAAATGATTTTATTTGAAATAAATGTGTCTTATATTGCTTAGCCTTCGAAAGAAAGACTGATTAATCTGCTGTTAGCTTACATTTACGCATTCGTATAGTGTCGAAGCTTCCGTTAAACGTAATAAGAAAACCGGATAATCGCTTTAGCGCGACCTGGAAACAATGGAAGCTAAACAATGAGAAACAAAATCGCATAGTAAAGCATGAAAGTGAAACCATAAAATCACTGACGGTATGTTACTTCTTAAAACGAAATGATATGAGGCAACAGATTGCAGTCGATTTAACTACCTACATTGGAGAAAACTTACATACGTGATGCAACGAATGCTGTAGAGTACATAGCTTGTCCTTCCTGAGTGCATGGAGCAAAAATTCTCTATTTTTGACCCGCGGGCAAATAGTTTCTGTGCCAACACTTTTCGCTACCAGCAAAATGACAAAAAAGGGGTTCGGAGAGTTGAACAGACACATGTTGGTTGCTTTCCTCAAAAAATGGAACTGAGAGCGCTTGGCGGAAAATCGGAAAAGAGCGCAGAGAGTACAAATTTTCCGACGAGCGCGTGTTTACCAATACCAATACATGTAGCACGTTGAATCTCGACTATATTCTGGAGGATTGTCATCTGTTTCTTCCTCATACATGCAGGACCTACCTACATAGGAAAAGGCAACAGCAGCCGTGATTGGCACGTTTTGGCGTCAGTTTAAGTTGAACTATCGTCGAGATTGAAAGCTTTTGACTCCTCGCTGAGTTTCAGTTTTACGTTTGAGTTTCCTCAGTTTGTTATTGTGAGTGGCACATTAGATTTCCTACCGACGCTTGGTAGAGCAAAATAAGTCGTATTGTTCGCTTTAGCCAGTTCTAGGGAAGCTTTACGTCACACCTTGTAGCGGCTTGTCAGCGGTTGTTTATTTGGAGCAGTCATCGATGCTAATCGGGATAGTTGAAATAAAACAACAGCAGATATTAGCAGCACTCTCGAGTTTACGAAGAACCAAATAATATTAAGATCTGATTACCGTTAGTTTGCAAAAGTGGTGCTTCTTAGGATATGATGATCAATACTCTATTGTAACGCTGCAAACTAGGCTGATAGATGTCGACACGGCACAACACAGTAACCGTTTTACATTTAGCAGAAGTGGCTTGATGAGAAAATCAACTGAATCGAGCGCGCGAAAATGTAACTTTCCGATTGCAATTCAAAAACATCAGAAGGCTATTGTTGTGTGAATAGCATAACAAGCGAAAAATAAGAAAATGAATAATGTCCGGCTTTTTGGTGAATACATGTTCTGAGGAATGATATGAATGTATTTTGCGCGTAATAGAACTTCCATGAGTATTTCAGCAAACGTTAGTGAAAATGTAAATCAATTGTTTGTTTTCCGGTAGTTCGTTGAAAATGAGGAAACAGTAAAAGGAATTTCATTTGCGGTTTTTACTGGAAACAAAAAAAAATGTCCAGCTTACACTAGCCTCGTGGCAGAAATATTTGTGCTCAATTGTGTCGAGTGAACGAAGTTTGTGCAGTTTATATTCGATAGAGATACCAGAGAAGCGAGCCATTATACAACCCAGAGAGGAGGGCTTCCAGAACGCCAATTAGCAATACTTGCGGGATATATTTTTACTTTAGGTAATTTCGATTATTTATTGGATGTTTTGAACATAGGCGTGCGCAGCCTTTTCCATTAGGGGGGGCTAACAGCTTAAAAACTTTCAGTTATGTTAAGCCTTATCAGTTAGATTTCTGCTAGAGATTCGAGTGTAAAACAGTTATTTTATTTTGTGATTGTAATTTATGTTGTTTCATTTATTTCCTAAATCTACAAACTGGTTTCTCGAAAAAGGCAACCAAAGTATTTATCTTACTACCATCCAATTTTAATAAGGCCTAAAAATTAACATTAAACATTTTCAATTTCCTCGAAAAAAATTTCTCGTGGTCTTCAGTACAAAATAATCCTCACTTTTGTAGCAATACGATTTTTGAAGTTTATAAAATTGACAGTTTTTCAATACCAGGTAACTCGAAAATTAATAATTAAAATTGTGTTTTCGTTTAAGCTGACTGGAAACATTTTAAAAATATTTTTGTATCATTTGACTTATGTATCCTGCAAAAAGTAAAGCCAATTTGAAACTGCTACGCATTTACGCATCGCTACATTGGAAGTATGATTTAGCATAAAACGTTATTAGAAGAAATTTATATGTATTTATTGTAGATATATTGTGGGTTTTTGTGTTTGATTCCTCTCGAATGAAAATTTTAACTATTGGCTTGATACCTACCTTAAATTCCTGCACAAGCTGCTGATCAACATCACCTGTTACTTTTTTCTAGTATGTGGTCATTGTAATAGCATCCTTAGTGATGTTTCCATTCTAAATATTTATAGAATTATAGGTTTGGATTGGGTGTATTTCCTGTATACTTCGAGCAGATTAGGGAGCTCATCCCATTCTCAAGGACGTTGACGTCCTTATCTTGGTACCGCTATTGCGCATTCTTACTGTAGTAGCTACTCGCCAAATCTGGCGAAGACTTGGGAGGGCCCCGGTAAGACCTAATTAACCACTTGGCGGTTTTCAGACAATCATTAATGTATAACTCGGTTCATATTGTTGGTTGTGATGAAAATCGGAGTCTTACGGCCATAACAACAAATTTACTGCCAGTGCATGATCACTTTTTCCAGCAAACTTGTCTGCAACAACAATTTTATACTTCTGAGATTTTTGGCAACTTAAATCTTGTGTCCCTGAAATTGTTTAAAGTCAAATTTGACATACGTTTCATCATCCCTTCAGATGAATTTATTGAATTTCTTCAGATCCTGATCATACCTCTTTCAGACCAGCGATATTGGCCGTAATGTTTTGCTTTACGGTTCAGTTCGATTGCATGATAGCCCTATACCAGAAGAAGACTTTCCACATTCATACCCGAAAGTCCTGGATTAGCTTTTAAAGTCTTCATGAAGTTCTGACGCAGTTTCCGGTATCGCTTCGACGATACGATGGCACCTTCAAGGCAGCAGACAAACATTATTTGAAATTTGTTTGCACTGCACATATAGAGGTGTGATTATTGTGATCGTCATACTCGGGGTTTCATTTCTTTTATGCAATTTTTTTCCAATGCGTGCCAATTTATGAAAACATTACTTTTTTTAAATTTTCGCGCGAGATATCAAGAGAAAGACATTGTAAGCAAATGGTAGTCAAGAGCTTCTAGAACCGACCACACAGAGCACTGTACTAGATATGAAGACGAATAACGATTCTACATTCGTAGAGCTTCAAATGTTTAAAACTTGGAATTTGTGTTAATTTTTAGAATTATGTTGTGAAAATTTTGTTAAAAATCAGAGTGGACCTCAACATACTTCATTTTTAACAGGCCGCCTGCTATAAAATTACCTTGCTTCAGTTGTTATAGGACCAATAATTTTTTTCTTGGAAATCCAAAACTAAAGAATGTTTCAATTAAAAGTTTTACAACTGAACAAAGAAACAAAAAATAAAAAGAATATATAAATAAGTACTATGAACTGAATTCGAAAGGTGGAAAAATATATAAAAAAAAACAAAAACCTGACTTTGCGTAATCAGGTCAAAATATTTACGAAACATATTATTTCTCTTTGTATCTCACCAGCATTTGGTAATGGATTATGGCCCACTCTTGACGTAAATTATAGTGCATTAAAAATATGGATGGCCTTTGCTATCGGTCAATGGATTTCTATTATTTGTGATACATTTTTCAACTGCAGGCTTTAGGTTTAAAAACAATTGTTATTTCACCTTTAATTTTTTAAATTTCATTTTTTATATCTAGTTTTCAGGATATGTGAATTCTGACCGAGGTTTTCACCAAAAGAAATTATTTTTTCAATTCATAAAAAAATCTATCTATAGAATTGGGTGAAACTCTAATGGATTTTATAAAAAAAAATTAAGACAAACGAAAACTTCTGAGCAACTCCGAGAATCAGGTAGAAAAAAGAAAATCGTGTTTTGGGGGCGTGCATAGCGTAGTTGGTAAATCGATTGCATTGTACGCAGCTCACTCGGATTGGTTTCCCAACCCTGCACATAGGGTTAAATATTTATTTAAAGAGATTTCTCTAACCCGAAAAAGAGACGATGACCCTAAGGTTAAAACCTCTGCAATCAAACAAAAAATCATTTTTCTGTAAGAAAAAAATTAATATTGATTTTCGGGGTTTGTGAGTGGTCCAAAATACATTTAGAAAACATAGTTAAGAAAGAAATCAATTATTTTCGTAAACCAGAGCTATTTATAGCGAACGAACAATCTGGGTATTTGATGCGAACCATGGTCGAATGCATTAGAGATTTCCAGGGAACCACTTTCTAGTACCTCCAGTGAGAGCAACACTGTCCCCAAAAGTAGACAACGCCTTGCAGGTTGTCAATAAGTTTGCTAAACAAAACATGGAAGAGTAACTTATAGGCGATATTGAGGCGCGTTATGTCTCGATAATTATCGAGTTTGTAGATAAGCCATATGAGACCGTCCAACCATTCCATGGATCACTTCGTGTCGATTTTTACACTGCCTCTAACATGCTAGTCCATAATTCGCCAGCCTTATGCGCCCTTGTCTTGATCGTCTTTTTCATCGGCTCTCAGCTCACTACACTGTTCCAATATATAACCAGTGTAAGCAATAAGCGACACTCCATATTGAATCAGTTTCCTCGTGTGTTATCCGATAGTCATGTGACTGCTGAACTGATCGGTTTATGAACGTCGTTCCTCAGATGTTTCAGAAGCATTTTTTTTCTGCAAATGAAACTTCTAACTTCAATGTTCTTTTTCCTTTTTAACAACATTAAATTAGCTAGTAATTACTAGGGAAAGTTTTGAAAATTTAGAGCCATATTTCTCAAGTGAGAGCAAAGACTGTAAATATACAGATCGAAAAACAAGAAGTAATAGAATCATTAGGCTTCAAATTTTCCGGACTAACGTTTATCTTCTGCTGATGGGAGTCGAACTTAGGCAGAGTTACTACGAATTGCTCAAATGTACCAACATGTCTTACGGCAACAGAAGAGTCGTCCCGTTTTACCATGAGAACTGACAGCTTTCCAGTTTATGTATTCCAAATCGTTTGTAACTAAATTTTTTTATAATTTTTCTACTTAGTAATCTCTAGCTGATTTTACGCCATTGAAAGGAAAAAAGATAGAAGTTTTTATCCAAACAAATAACATCTATTTAATTCCAATAGCTTTTCTAATTATATTACTTTTAAGTGTTAGAAGAAAGTTAAAAGTATCTTTTGTTATCGCTTTCCATGTAATACATCTTGGAACCGCCATATATGCCTTTATCGACTGCATTAATCATTTGCAATAAAAAGTTTATAATTTTTATGCAAAGCAAAAAATGAAATTGATCGCCAGCACCGAATCTTTGCTGCAATTACCGCTTTCTTTCAGCAACCTTATCTTGTTATCGAAAGATTCCTGATTTCAACGAACTTGCGCCAACTGTTGAGGCGTTTTAAGATTATATGGCTTGCTTCAACAAAATGAGATATGCAGGAAGTTCGACATGTTTCTCGTATGACTGCAACATTGTAATCATACCCATTAAAATTTTTGAAAAATTGCAAATCATTAGGAGGGGCTATAGCCCCCCCTAGCCCCCCCGTGCGCACGCCAATGGTTTTGAATGCCGTCGTGGGGAGCTTTTTCGTACATTTTATCCGTACAATAATGAATGGATTCGTTTGAGCATTACTTTGATCATTTATATGTACGTATTATGTATGCAATATATGAGCGTTGTTTGAGATGAAATATCTGTGGTCACGTCCTCCTTCGGTAGGGAAATAAATCCGTCGATTTTTGCACATGTGTGATCGGGCGGATATGTAGGGTCCAGATGCTCTCTGGTGTCGGAGAAGATGGAAAAAATGTGAACTGGGTAGCGGTGTACTCTTCTAGATTTAGAAAGCATTCCATAACAAAATAAAATAGTTTTAACTCTCTGCTGTCAAACGCCACCGATTGGCGAGTTACGAAAAAATCATTGAAGAATATTCAAACCACGATGTTGTCACTACTACGAAAACATCTTCGAAACAAATACATTGTTTGTTCGTTAAACAAATTCGACGTTAAAAGTTGAAAAATTGAGGAAAACGAAAAAAGTGCTTTGCCGTGATTTGGTCATTTCTTTCAATCGGATGCCGATTGTTGCTAAATACTTTATTGCCAATCAGTTGTCGGCACTCCGGCGTAACTTTTAACAGAAAGCAGACATGGTCAATCTGACTAATATTATTTGTGTGTTATATTAGCACGTTCATATTGTGCCGTTTGCTGAAGCAAACACACTCGTATGTTCTGTTCCACAACCAAAATATTTTTTGAATCAGCCTAAAAGTTTTTTTTATCATTTGCTTAGTTTTATGGAAAAAAGTAAATCGATCTAAAAAGTATGCGCGTAGAAAATTTATGAGGCGAATTATTTATATTTTGCGAATGTAATATCGAATGCCACCGAAATGTTCAACACATTTTTTTTGTTCAGTTTTCAAAAAGGTTACTAAAATCGGTCGACGGCACCCCATTTTTTGTAGTAAATGCTGGTATCTCTATAACCAAATCAATATGGGTATTTTTGGAACAGGCTTTACGAACAGATGCCAGAGATTGATTTTTGACACCATTCTGAAAATCATGCTGGCGAAAAATAAATAAACCAGATTGTCACGACCAGGGAGACAAATTTGTCGAAGACTGCGAAGCGATCCGACTTAAAGAGAAAAGATATTGAATTTAACGAAGTGGTGTCTGACTTTGTTTGGCACGGGACCTAGCCTCGCATGCTGAACCATCAGAAGTCAATGTCCACGAACTTATTCGTTTTACCAAAAAATGGTTGGATAAATAGTATGTTTATTGCGAAAAACTTTAGTACATTCCTAATTTCATCAGATAGAGGACGCCACGACTAACTTTCCAACAAAAATAGATTATAGATAGACGAATTATTCCAAAAAGCATTTCATACAACTTCGTGGAAGACACTAACTTTCTGTCTCATTCCATTCAAAATATAGTGTTGGCGTGAATAGTTTTCGTTGTTATGAGAATCTAGTGTATACAATGCCACCTAGCGGCGAAAACATCGCCAGATTGGCCGATTTTGCTCAAAATTGGAGCAGACACTTCTGGTGGGACTAAGAATTGACTCAAGACAATTGATCAGGCTTTCAGGAAAACATCTGATTTTGCCAAACTGTTGAAATGATTCAGTTGTATAGCCCATAAACTTTTACTGATCTGACCTTTATTTTAACGTTAACGGATTATATAAAGACACCCGAAGGGATATTGAGATAACAGAATGACAACACCCCCGAAGAGATATTGTCATTCAAATACGGCTTAACCCATTATTGCCCAACTTATTTTTCACGCGCATCACAAATTGAGTTTTCCGATCGGAAAAAATAATGTGGTCAATCCAGTAAAATTATTTTAATACTCAAAGTAGTTGATATAATAAGGAACAACCAGTGAAAGTTTCAGATTGATCGATTATTTGATTCCTGAGATATCGTGATCGCCGCGAATGAACTTTTCAATAAAATACTACTCCGAGATAATCGAGTTTTACTGTCGGTGCAGCGAGTCAACAGCCTACCATATCAAACACTACGCACCGCCTACGAGTGGTCAATGGGTAGCGGTCTATGAATAGATGTAACTCAAGTTATAGTATTCCGATCTTAATGAAATTTTGAGAAAATTTTCCTCAGCGTATATAGTTTCAGAATATCTAATTATCAAAAATTCGATTTTTTTAATCCTGACAAAAATGTGTAACCCCTTAAGGGAAAATTGAATAAAAAGAAAACATAAACACCGGTTTAACCACTCTAACTTTTCTAAACGCATAAACAATATTAACTCTTTGATAATGTCTGTTCTGCGTTATTGAATGAGTAACAGGAGTTATTCTTATCACCTACTATATATAGTAGGTTGGGCAATAATGGGTTAAACAATAGCTCTTTTTCACTGCGTAGCAGTAGCATATCCTTGAGTTTTAGCTTGCTGTACTCAAAAATCCGGATACGCAATTGCATTATTACAGGGCAGTTGCATGTTAAATGATACGATGTTCCATAATCGGATTCACAAAGATACCATGAATAATACTCAGCGCGCTGGATAGTAGTAAATAAACCACCAGAGGTCCACTGTCATTCAAAATCGTAAAACAAAATTACTTTCTATTTGAGCACATTACACCATACGCCCCCCGTTAACATCGACCAAGTGATATGCTCTTTTGCAACCTGTCTTTTCCCAAAGAAATAAAATTGGAAAATTTGAAAGTTCTATTTTATCTATTTTTTGGCTTGTTGTGGCAAAGTCTTCATCTACAGAAAGTTTCATTAAAATCTGAGAGGATGCTGCCAACTCTGAATACGATTTAGCGCGAAATTCGTCACAAATAAAGTAATTTAATCGAACGGGCACGGCTCAATACTATCTAGTCTCCAACAGCCACGGTATTGCCATAAATATACGCACATCATAACTGTGCGTATGAAAGCACAAAGGAAACATTTCCGTTTCCCCCACAAATTGTCTTGACAGACAGTATTTTCGTCGTAAATCCAGCTCCTGTCTACACAGCTGATGAGGTATCCAAAAATAGCTTCATTATCTCTCCTGATGTCTATGAGATGGTAGGAAATGCAAGATAGCAAGCGAAAGTTCCCATGTTTGTCGAAGCAAACATACACACATATACATTGAAAGGCTACAGAAACTACATTCAGGGAACGTGACTTGGGTTGCTTTTTCACGTTCCAGAATTCCTATCAAGTGACTTGCTTTAATTCAAAACATTAGCTAGTTGATGGCATATAGTGGGAGTAAAACGGCATTTGTGTGGCGGCTAAGATGATATAACAGCAGGGGGTGGCATCCTTATGGCAATGTACAGACGATGACAGTAGGCAACATATGATCGGCCTAGCCGCTTCTATAGGTCCATGTCGCTCATGCTCTTGCATTGGGTTGTTTTGATTTTAACAAAGGCAGACTTGAACAAATGGCCGCCTAGCAGGAAGGTTGTATAACAGCGAATATTCATCAACAAGTTGATGTGCCAAATCATTGCTTTGTCGGTATTTGGACGTAATTATGTATA
Organism: Topomyia yanbarensis; assembly: GCF_030247195.1. NCBI lineage: Eukaryota > Metazoa > Arthropoda > Insecta > Diptera > Culicidae > Topomyia > Topomyia yanbarensis. The sequence goes on along the minus strand of NC_080671.1, from coordinate 189,864,623 downwards.
TCTTATCGTAACTTACCCGATCGAATTTGGATGAATTTAGGGTTAGAGAATGAGCACAAACGAGTTTAATATTTGAAAAAAAAATCCGTTCACCCTCAATATATCAATTACCAGAACCCATCTTTTGGCCCGCATTTTCGTCAATTGAATCGTAAACAGTAAATCTAAGCTTCAAAAGAGTAATGTACATTAACCGTGGGTATTCAAAGGGTGAGGGATGGGGAGTATTGAGATTGAAATGATTTCAATAAATAATGTGTTTGTATGTAAACTAGGATGGTATTTTTTGCAATGTCCATTGTCCATGTCCATTGCGGGTCTTAAAATCAATTAATGTAATTTTTTCAAGACATTCGAGTTAAATTGGATAATATCGTTACAGTGGAAAACAGGGAAATTAAATCAGCGACAGTCGTTTTGCTCTTCTTCAAACTAGTTCGTTACGTCGGAGGTGGTGCACATTATATCATTGTCCGAATAATGCACACTACTTCCACCGTGAATTCTTTACATAGAACAGATGAAGATACGATTGTTGCTGGTAGGATTTTCCTGTTATTAACTTAAACGATAATATTATTATTTATTAACGTTACTTGTTTCATTCAGATCTGCTACTTACTTTGTTCTTTTAAGAATCCACCCGGATTATTTTTTCAAAGTTTTGGGTCTCACTTTCGTGTACAAAACGCTCAGGCTAATATCAATGGAGTGACAACGAACAACCCATAGTTTATTTATAATTGATAGCACCAAGAGAACACTGTTTAAAATTTATACCCGTACTAGGTCACAAATAAATCTGACATTGTACACTAAAACATTCTGTTTACATACATTGTACTTGTCCTGTCTACTTTTAAGCGCGCCGTATACATTCTATTTTTAGGATCCTCTCATTTTATGCTTCAGTTTCCTTTTCCTTTGCGAGTGCAGATACTTTGTTGGTTACGTTACAAAGTGACGGGAACCACCGCAAGCCGAGGGAGGCACAAAATAATGATTGATGGGGTGAGTTTTTCTTGCTTCTTCTGAAGCTCTTATCAAACTTTTTAAGGTTTTCGTTTGTGTGTCAGTTTTGTATAGTATCTAGGCGAGTTCATGAAATATTTGATAGATAAATACAAGTCGATAAAAGTGAAGTAATGTGATAATGGGACGTTCTAATGCCAAACTTGCTGTTTCCCCTTCGAAAAATGCATAGGATTCAAATATCAATGAAATAAATCAAAAATGAAACATAGTTAAGTATTCGGTACAATTTGTTCTCAGCTCGTATTGCGATAAGAACAAATTGTACGAAATACATTATTTTTAACATCTAAATTTGCGAATTCGATCTCTCTGATCCATTAGTGCAGTAATGGCGTGCAACGTCTGGTTGACGCCCACGATATAAAGGTCATTTAAATATTTAACCGAGAACTCTGTTCACATTTGATTTCGAAGAAAATATTTGTTATTCAGCCGCAATAAAAGTAAAAGATAAATATTGTGCATTTTTTCAGGTTCAGGTAAGAAGAGATAATCGGCATAGGGCTTCATCCATAAATGACGTAGCATTGAAGGGGGTGGTGCGGGATTTGATATTTTGTCTCAAGCAAAGCTACGTAGCTTTCTTTGAATTAGAAAAATGAACATTGAGCTGTGCACCCTTCTAATAGTAAGTACAGAATAATAGAAAACCATGCATTTATTTAAATTTGTGGCGTGTTGAAGATGTTGGTGGGTGAGCGGGAGTTTATGTTAGAGCGGGGGTTTATGATTTTTGTTTTAAAAAGGTTAAAATAACGCGATCTTTGGTAGTCAACCTAAAAGTAAAGCCATCTGACGAAGAGAAAACATCGATTAGTTGTTATCCCTGGTTTGCAAGCATTATTTTTGTATGTTGTTCAAATTCAAAGTGGAGATTTTCGTCTATTTCCCGCAAAGTTACCGGTGCAAACAAACGCCACCGTATCCTTTTGTTTTACGATTTGTGTTGATAACACACGGCTGGCAACAGACAATTCTCGAGTACTTTTTCAAATGGACGTAAGTAACAATGAGAGATTCTCTTTGAGGTCTTTCTCTTCTGTTCATTACTCGGCCATTTCAACATTTGCTACTCTACTCTTTGCATAATATTGTAGTAAAAACCGTCGGCTTTCGATATGTACTGGAAAATTAGTACAAAGTGTTGTAATGACGTCGTAATAAACGAAAGAGAAAGTAAACAAAGAGAGGCTCTCAATGTTACTTACGTCCATTTGAAAAAGTACTCGAGAATTGCTCTATACTGCTCTGTGTTGGGGAAGCGCTGTGCCACTGAGAAGATGGAAGTTAACTACGGGAAGTGCAACCTTGTTGTTGGAAAAACGGAACGGATTATCTGTGACGGTTTTTGTGGTGGTTGGCGAGTATTTCACAAGAAAGGCCCTGGCCTAATTGAGGATGAAATAGAGGCATGCAAAAACTCGAATGTATTCTGGATGTGCGATAGATGCCACAACCTCTTACAGAATGCAAGATACCGCAGTACAATTTCTTCTCTTGAATACGTTCATGAACTGCGCGAAAAGGAACATAACGAGGAGTTCGCCCAGTTAAAGTCCAGTATCGAACTGTTGAATACGTCAGTTAGCACCTTGTTTGATTTGGCAACTTCGAACCATTCATCCATGAACACAGCAAGCGTGTCTGCCAATGAGACAATACACGCGTTTACATCGACGCGATCGAGTTCACTTGCCCACGTTTCGGAACCCAGAAAAAGCTTCGAACTATTTCTTTCAAACATCGATAACGATGTTAGTGGATAACAAATATCTGACCTTGTAACGACATGCCTGGATGATCAAATGCCTATATGCGTCAAGAAGCTCGTTCCTGTTTGGCAAGACGCAAGAACCCTAGATTTTGTATCATTCAAAGTTCAACTGGATGCATCGATGAAGGAAAAAGCTCTCTCTCCAGGAACTTAGCAACGCGGTATACGGTATCGGTAATTCCGTAGGAATAATTCTGATGCTCCCTGGAATTCTCGATAGTAATGAGAATACAGCGTTTGTGATAATGAATCCGTGATCGTATTTTATTGTTTTTTAATTGGTTTATTTGTATAAGATTTGATTGTTTAAATTTGTTGAAAATGATTATTGTGCTGTGCTTGTTATGTAGTTAGTAGAATTGTGTAAAATAGCTGAATTATTACAATAAGATCATAGAGGTCCGTTGGAAGAATATAATAAATAAATAAATAAATAAATAAATAAATAAATAAATAAATAAATAAATAAATAAATAAATAAATAAATAAATAAATAAATAAATAAATAAATAAATAAATAAATAAATAAATAAATAAATAAATAAATAAATAAATAAATAAATAAATAAATAAATAAATAAATAAATAAATAAGTAAATTCAGTAGGGCATATTAAGCAGCGTAGTATTTTTTGCTATTGTTGGAGGGCAAATAATAAATTATGTTTACGGGAAGGGTGTATAACAAATTGTAACTAGCTAACTAGCTTGTGCCGTAACCAGTTTTTACTGAAGACACGCACGCTCTTGAAAAAAACTGCATGTTCAATGTCATTGTGGTTGTGTCCTGTACACAACCCTTTAATTTTTTTATGATTCTGGAACGCAAAAAATATTGCATCGGTTCTTGATTATTAATCTTCAAGCCTTGTTATGCACAAGATGTTTGTTTGACGATTCAGAGGTAGAATTTGTTAGCACATTGCAATTTCGTCGGTGTCCAAAACTCAATGCACAGTATGATAGAAACAAATTTACATGCGAAACAGCAAGAAAGGTGGAAAATTTATCAGTGCTTGCGTGCACTAGCCATTTTTAACCCAAAATAAAGTTACGAGCATAAAAACTCGTTGCATCAAACTTCGTTTGAGTTAATTGGTGATATGAATATTTTAGCTTCAGGGAATCAGACGGTGACCCTTTATTTTTAAAGCGAAAAACTAAGATTTAAATAACAACTATTGTTTACTAATGACGCTGAATCTCTGTTACAAAGACTCATATTTTATTTATTCCGTTCACTTGCCATTTATCGGTTAGGGTCATTTCAATCAAGCACGAGACCTGTCAATGGCCTCGTTCGACAAGGATTTGAATATATTTTCCTCGGATTGAGTGTTTTGACATGTCTCGTGCTGGATTAAAATTGACCGAAAAATGGCAAATGAATGGTAAACAACACTGACAGATAAATGGGAAACAAACGATTGATATTGCGAGTCACCAGAGATTCAGCGTCCTTAATTTCTACTACTGCTGAATTTCAACAGTTATCAACTGCCTATCTGACAAAATTTCAAATGGGCCGCTTTCTAAGATAAATTTAATCACTCGAGAGGAAATAGCTCTCGAGTTGTCAAGGAAAAAAATCTTCACAAATAGTTCACAGCATAAGATTTAATGTTAGAGCTCTGATAAGTAGAATATGAATTTTAAAATGTTTTATTTCTCTTGTGTATTATAATGTCTTCATTGTGCCATTAAGTGTGATGCTGTTTTTTATTTTCTCCGATGCAGCTGATGTTAAAGATACGTAATCGAACTTTTTTTCACTTTATTGTGCGCAAAATAACCACCAAAAAATTTATTTTATGAAATTGATTTATCACGACCATACCTTTCATTGAACAACCTTGATCCCTATCCTTTTCCTGGGATAACTGTCAAAAATGCTAACCCGCATGGCTAACTTCACTGTCCAGGAAGACTGCCAAACAAGGACATCTTTACATTTTTTAGAATCAATTAAAAATCATTCTGAGATTTTAAAGGTTGAACAAAAATTGTTATATTTAGAAAGATGAGCTCTATCGGTTTATGAAATAAAAGAATAATTCTATTCTTCATTTAATGACCCAATGGCCAGCAGCAATACGTAACACGTCTTCTGCATTCGAATAAAAAATAGAAATAAGGGGAAGAGTTGTTATCAAGCTAGGTCATTATGTAGTGGGGGAGAGGGTTTGGAACTTTGTGACGAAATGTTATGAAGGGAGAGGGAGGGTTTCAAAATTTCTCATAACATGCTAAGTCATTTATGGTGAACCCTTAAAACGATTTCTCCGGCATTGTAATTCTGTAATGTCAGTATCAGCGATAAAATTCCTGCAATGTACACTAAATATGTAAAATTTACGAAAACTTTCGTTTGTCAAGCGGCCATTACTTCACACCACAATTTTTCTAGTCCTTAATAGAGGTGAACAGGTTGAAATAAAATCGATTTTGCCAGATCGATCCTTTTAGTTAGTTAAAAAAATATTATTGCCAAACATCGATCCTAAAATATCGATTGAAAAAATAATATGCTATTGAATACGAAAACTTTCCCAAGATGAACGAAATGAATTCGTGCGACCAACGAAATCGTTCATCATATACATAAACATTTATTGAAATAAACGAATCATTTCATTTCATTTACGAAAAATAATGTCGTTATCAACGATAACATTCGTGCAATGTACACTAAATAAGTAAAATTTACGAAAACTTTCGTTCATCAAACGGCCATTTCTTCGTACCACATTATCGATTTTTTAAATTAAAACAAATCGATGTTGCCAAAAAACCGATTCCAAAAGGTCGACTGAAAACAATAAGAGGATAATAAATACGAACACTTTTCTAAGATAAAATAATTCGTGCGACCAACAAAATCGTTCGTAATATGCACACACGTTTATTAAAAGAAACAAAACATTTCGTTTCATTAACAAAAAATATTGTCGTTATCAACGATAACATTCGTGCAGTGTACATTTAATGTGTAAAATTTACGAAAGATTTCGTTCACCAAGCGGCCATTTTTGTTCATAAAATGAACGAAATCTACTATTTACAATGCACGAAAATACTTCGTTGCAGAAAACGACGAATGAATTCGTGCATTACATGATCGATTTCATTATATTTACGAATTTATATTATCAGTGTATAACATTCATCCTGTGTAAACCACAAAACATTTTTCAAGAAAATTCGCGGTGGTCCGAAACAGACTCCCACGATTTCGCGTGTTTTCGATTATGTTTTGTGTTTTGTTATCCGACCAACAACGTCCAAGTATACAAGAAAGGAATGAAGAAGAAACAAATGAAGAAAACACTAGTTTAAACAAAAAATGAAGTTGCGAGAAAAGTGTTTCCTAGAATTTCGTACAAAGAAGCATTTTCGAGATTTTCAAATCGTCTATGGGCTCGACGCAGGAGCTTAAGGCCAGGTTCCTCCAAAAAACGAATTCCATTTATTGTTCTAGAAATATTTGAAAATTAAGCAATGCATATTTTTTCTGAAACAACAAAGTTACATATCCGGTCTATTTGAAAAGTTATGAATGATGTTTGTTGCAAAATATACCATATTAAATTATTTTTTTTTAAGAAATAGCGCTCTCGAGGTTTTTTCGACAGAAGCTGGCAAAATTCCGAACTATTGGAGATAGTCATATAGTTTGTTCAGCAAAGTTGCTCCAATTTAATTGTTTCATAACTTTGTAGAACATTATGTAGCTCAATTTAACATACCTTAAAATTTTATACTTTGAACACCCAACCACAGTGACCACCCTAATTTAACCAATACAAAAAATCGGCTAAAAATACTTAAAAAGTTTCCCGAAGACACCATATATTTAAAACCACCGGTTTGAGGGCAAACAGTTTTTCCTAAATAAGGCTTTGGGTCCATAGTGCACTGTGTACAAACAATCCAGACCAGTTGTTATTGGATTCAAAGCGATCGAAGTACGGTTGTTTTTCACTTTTGGTCAGCTTTTAACACAAATACTCCTCTGTGCGCTGTATGATCCCCTCAAGTGAAGTTGATTTGCTTTCTGATTCCGCTCTGTCTGGTCACTACCATTGCTCGTACCCCTGAAAGTCATCGACCGATGTTTAAATAAGTCGCAATTCTATGTTTCGCTTTGTCTGCTGATACCACGAGTCGTTGCTGTTATGTTTAATTAAGGGATTATACTTGGTACGAATGGGAGAATATTCGTCAACTTCTGACTGCTTCGATGCCAGTACCATCAATCTAGCTTGGTTGACACTTTGTGTGAGTATATTATTGTGATTAGCGAGTAAACACTGCTGGTAAGCTTGGAAAATAACGAAAGTTGTGATTCGTTTGCGTTTTATTTGCTGTTCTTATATGAACCGAAAAACTTTTTGACAGTCTGGTACAAAGTAATATGGATTTGTTATTTATTTTATTTTTTCTAACTAACTGATACTGTGCAAAGTTTAACATAATATAAATATATACATATAAACATTCGAAGAAACTCAAAAAATAGAGATGCTCCAAGTAGGTAAATATTTCCAAAAGTAGAATATTTGAAAAGCGTTTTCTAAAAATTTCAGACACATCGAACTATTATTCATAGAGATAAATAACCATTTTTATCTGCATGTAAATTGTATTCGAAACTTTAAAAGCGTTTTCCTTGGAACCATACCTCCGAAGTTGGTACCATGAATATGTTAAGAATTGTTAATCGTTATTTTATTTATATGCCTGTTTGTTTGATGATTTAGTTAAATGGTACTATGCTTCCTAACGACAATACTGATTTAACCAAATCTTATCCACTCACTGCAAAAGTTTCGAACCTACTGCCGAAGTTGAAAGAACATCCTATGATGGCTACATGCTTTTCCTCCGTCTTCGCTAATCTCGATTTACAGAATAAATCCCACTTCAATGGTAGATCTTATCAGCGCTTCCGTGTGTCCCTTTTCGCCAGTTGAACCCATACAACCCCTTGACGGAATGGGCTCAGCTTTACTTACATCCATCAGATAATACTGTGAAAGAAGAGAGAGAGATATAGGGTGATGATCCTGTTATTGCTATGTTTCTATTATCACCCTACCCATTTGAGCCGTTGGTTAGAGCAGCGTCTGTTATCTTTGTTCTACGCATTGAGTCAAACAGTAGTGCAACAATAGGGGCACTCGATTCGAGTTTTCGTTGCGCTCAAACACGAGAATTTCACTGTTTTCAGCGCATTTGTGTTATTATCTTGGTTCTTAGCAACGAAGTAAAGCTGTTGATGCCAATTTGTATGCATTCTATTGTTTGTAGGCCGAGTAGTTAATGAATCAGTAAGGCACCCTCCTTAGTATGGTGAAAATAGGACCTTTACCCTACATCAAACGAATCTTACACATTTTCTGCTCATTGCCCACTCGGTTGTGTACACCCAGAACTAACTCGGAAACTATTGTAAACTCTTTGAAAGACCGAATAGAGTTACCCCAAGAGCAATTTTATTTTCTTTTTCACCATACGATGCACGTTGCATGCTGATTAACATTCTAACAATGAAAAACCGTCGGGATTGTACCATGGCTTCTTTTGTAAGCGATTTCATTGCGCAACACATTAATTTTAAATCCAAGTCAAAGGATAACTGTTTATAGCCAGCATTGTGAAATGTTCGGTCTAAGTATACCTCGTGACAGTCTGATAAAATATTTCAAAACTTGGAGAAATCGTAGTACATGAGCAATATTCATATTTTATAGCTTACTACTAATTTTTTGACAAATACATCAATAACGAAATAAATTTTCTTCTGTTATTTTACCTGAAATCGATGAGAGGAAAGTTTAGTGTATATTATTGACATGTGTGTCATCAGCGGAAGTGATTTTGGGTGTACGTTGATGACGGCATTCCCCTTTATCACAAATTTCATAACGACAAAAATCAGGAATAAAAAATGCTAGGGCTCATGCATGAGCACGATCCTCAAAGTGTTTGACACTCGAAAATGACCGTGTGGATGACGAGCATGCGTTATGCGGAGTCATGCACTTTTTCAAGGTTGTCAAAAGATCAGACCCTTCTTGATGTCATATTGGATGGATGCAGGTTGCTTGTTTTTCCGAGATGTTCGCTTCGAAGGTTGAGTGTTTAATGTTGAAGAGCATGATAAGAACAATTTGAAGGGACGTGAATATAGCACAGCAGCTAAGAACATGCCATATGAGGTTCCAGGAGCTTTGAAGAGCATGTCACCACTAAATGCTTCTGTATTTGATTACTAAGTGAATGAATTTGGCTCTAGCTGTGCAATGTTTAGTTATTTATTATTCATTTTTTCATTTATTTATTTATATATTTATTTGTAATGTAGAATACATTCAAGCTTTCAATATAGGAGCTCCGTTTCAAAATACATAGCTGCAGTGTCTGGCGCGTCAGTTTTTAACGCCAATAACTTCCATTGCACTGAACAGAATGACTTCATTTTTCCTCTATGAGATCAAAAATATTTACAAGATTCTTATTCTTACTCGCCATGCTACAAGTCATGAAACGAGGACATTGCGTCAGTATACGTGTTCATTTTTTAGAAAAATTAAAAAAAAATCGTATGGTTAAACTAGATTTCATAATAGGTGAAACTATTTGTCATATATAAGAGCACTAAGCTCAAATTTCCCTGTCGTAAAACAGCCCATTTCTCCTCCATGGACAACACCACGTCTGCGCGAGTTAAAGCGGGAGTGCAATATGTGTCACCATAAACACCATTGTTGGCGCAGTTCAGAAACAAAGCGCAATTTTAAAAAATCCAGTGATGAGTATCGAGGAATGAATACACGGTGTCTCTGGTAGAACAATATTTAGACAAAAAAAATCTGCATTGCTGAGAAACTCACTAATCGAAAGCTTAGATACTCCTCTTTCATCAGAGATTAAATTTGAAATGTTCTATCGGGGGGTCTCGAACAATATTTTTTTTAACATTTTGATGATTATTTTTGAAGATTGCGTTTTAATGAATAGCTCTCAGAAGATATCTCACTTTTAGAGGAGGGCATGTTAAGTTAATAAATACCTCCGAAGACACCAATGACCAGCATTTAGTCAGTTACGCGTTAATTCAAATTTTAAATTTGAATAATATTTTTTCTCCGTATATTTGTTGTCTCTGATATTACCACAAAAATCAATATCAATGATGTACTCACTATCCGAAAACTTGCTTCTCTTTTAAGCGAGACAAATTTTGAATAGTTCTTCCTAAAGGTCTAGAACTTTGTTTTATTTTGGAAAAATAAACATCTAAGTTTGTCTAATATGTAATATTATTCATTTGTTCGTCGATCCAGGAATCCAGGAAGAAAATAAATTTTTGGTTTATGATGTATTTGTGTTCGTTAAATTCAATCAGTTATGTGTATGTATTGTTTAATGTTTAAAGTTTGAACTTTTTTCACAAACGAGCATTCTTTTACACGAGAAGTCATTTTTATGTATATCGACTTCAATGATTACAGCGTTTGTTAGAACATACATATAATATAAGAACATTGCACAGTGATGGATTTGACTGAAAACCTGGCCAAAAGTCGAAAATTGCATGGTAGTACTTTGTGTTTTAATGCAAATATTGTCCTTCAGATGGTGCTGCCGCATGCTATTTTAAGTGAAACGCTCCAAAATTTCCATATTTGAGGTGTTGGCATATCCACACAGCTTAAGCCATCGCGTTTTTCTCATATTTTTATCGAGTGCTCGAAATATCAGTATTATTCAAATGTAGCTGGATTTTAATTAAACTGCCGGTTTCGAATATGAAATAATGGAAAGTTATGCTAAAGGTATGTACTTTATCTACACGTATTTATAGAAAATGAATAACTTTCACGATTTTGTAGCAGGTGGTTTCAGCACACATTTTTGCTAAATTATTGAAATAATTTTTTTGTCCGCGTATGTCCACTATGTTTCAAGGCAATTTGTGTTCCTTGAACGATTTTCCATTTGGAACACTATAGAATTCTTGCCCGAATTTGCCCGTTTTTGAGTAATCTTTGATTAAGTGGAGACGGAGACGGATTATAAGATTTTCAGTTTAAAATTTAGACTTGTACTTTTAATTACTGCTGCACCTCCGGTTGTCATAGCGAGTCGCACAATACTGCCTTTTGTACAGGAAGAATTGTGTATTTAGTGGTGAAAATTTCGTCGAGATCCATAAGCATTTTCAAAAGTTATCAAAAGACGTAAATAATTTTGTTCATTTATATTGAAAACCAACGAGGTCAACAGAAGTGATCGCCAAAGGTTCCAAATTTCAAAAATCGAATTTGAATACCATGGTTAAACGTTACCGGGCAACTATGACGTAAGATCATGCAAAGCAAAACAAATCTAGAGGTGGAATATATGACTGGATTCTGTGAGCGAAAATCAGTAGAGTAGTGCAAAAGAATACTGGGATTTCCGACTTTTGGCCAAAAAGCTCACTTTGGCGTACACTCCAGCGAAGTACTACAAGCATGTTCTGACCAAGTATAACGCATGTGTTTAAATGGACGCTTCATCTTAATAATTGACTTTGAACAATTCCTCGGTCTAACCATTTAAATAAAACTATGAATCTTAGTGAACTTCACTTCTTTTTGTGTTTTTGTCATTTTCATTTTTTAGTTACTGTAATTTGCAAGAAAACTTGTTGTCAATTTCCACTCCACGCCTTTCATCGCATAATCGGCTTATTTTCTATAATTAAAAAAAATACTATATTTCGTTCAATGAGAAATATGTGTATCGGACAGCAATTGAATAATAATCGCACAGAGAGTTGAAAAGTTTTATAACTATGTTGTATAATATTGCAAAATACATAGTTTGAAATGATTAATAACATAAATTCTCATAAAAGCCACATCATCTAGACACCCAAATATCTTAATGCGTGCAAATCAACAAATTATATCATTTAACTACACCCCATTTAAAATTAGAAACATTATAAATGTTTTTGGCATACACTGGAATCATTAAAACCATTCATTCGTGAAAATTTACTTATATTTATATTAAAATGACGGCCATTTTGTATCCGCCATTTTGAATTTTGAAAATATGACATCAAAATCGTAATCTGCGTTCCAAAAAACCGTGGTATGTACCTTTGCAGGTCAATCAAAACCATTTTTGACTTTTGGCCAGGTTTTTAGGGAAATCCGCCACTGTGCATTGGCCTAATATCTGCTTTCTACTTTCTAATAACTACTTCCTACTTCAACGGTAAGTGAGATAAAACTATCTTTGTCAATTACCCTTCCGAAATTGTTGGAAAGTTTGAATACTTTCTCTTCGGATTTGCGATCAATTCACTAAAATATTATATTTTACTTTGAAGATACTACTATATAAAAAACTTTACAATTTTTCGCATCTATTATGAATCTGTTATAATAACCTTTGAGAAATTCTTCAAATCCGCGACAGAATAACCTTTTGTTTATATTTTGTGTTATTAGTTTTTTTTTGTTCGGGATTCTTTTTCGGCTCTTTTCTTATTCAAAATTATATCATTTTCGGATTTCTCAGACTATTTAACCTAAATTTGATGTACTTAGATTCTTTGTTTCGTCGATTAGTGCACAGTTTCCTACCATAGAAGTGATACTTTGAACAAATACACAATCTCTAAAAACAGATAACACCCTGGTGTTTCCAAACATTTTTTCGCTGACTAAGCATGAAGATTTTGCGGAGAATATAATTTTCTACTAAAATATGGACCACTGACCTTATGTGTTTCTAAAGGGAAAGTCTTTCGATCGTGTTAAAACTCGTAATTTTCAACGAAACTAAAATAAAATTGTTCGAAGAAGTCATAGAACAATGAAAGAATTTTGAATGTAATATTAGTTATATAGGAGCAAAAATATATGCCGAAGAAAAATAAATTAAAGGAAACATTTTGTTTTGCGAATTTCAAGATACCTAATTACCAACGCGAAACTGGCTAAATGATGTCTTCGAAGGTTTTCATTAACGTTACAAGTCCATTACTCTGACAGTGTGTCTTCATTGATTTAACTTCCTTAAAGGGAGATATTTGTTTTAACCCTCAGGAAGTCGCGCTTATGGAACACTGAACGAGCAGCCGCTGGTGGCCTATGACGATTTCGCTAGATTTTCAGAGAAGGGTGCACTCAGTGCACTAGTGCGACTGCCGGAAGGTTAAAATGTTTAAAAAATGCTATAGACTTTCCAATAGTACATTCCAAAGTTGTTCTCAGATGAAAGAGAAGCATCTTAGCTTTCGATTAGTGAGTAGTTTAGCGATACTGGTTTTTTGCCAAAACATTTTCTATCAGAGACACCGTGCAAATCATACGTCTTGTGGATTTAGACGGATCTTTGCCGGAATCCTAAAAACTCGAATCAACTCGAAGCAAAAATGTTCATCAATTCCCCCGAACGTGTGTATCGACGATATTGAATCAGCTTTTGCTGAGAATACTGCCTCCGCCATTGAAACTGAGGCTGCTTCGATAGATGCTCCTGTAAACTCTGTGGGCTTGAGTACATTTTTAATTACTCCCGATATGATTGTTACCGCCGTGAATAGGTTGAAAATATCGTACTCAGCGGGACCGGACGGCATTCCAGCTGTCGTTTACAGTCGGTGTATTGCTTCATTAGCCGAACCTTTGTGCAACATTTTTAACAAATCGTTTGAACAAGGCGAATTTCCGGTGATTTGGAAACAGTCGTTCATGTTCTTTGTTTATAAGAACGGTGATCGTCGAAATTATAGAAACTACCGGGGCATAACTAGCCTGTCTGATATTTGAAATTGTAGTCAGCACTTTTGTATTCTCGCGCACGAAAATATACATCTTCTAACGAGGTGACTTTTTTACAGTTTTAAGAAGTGTACAGTATGATGCTTTTAGAATAGTAGTATTGATAGGAAGCAGAATTTGCTCTAACAACCGATCATATATATGAAAACGTCAAATTCAAGATGCCCGTGTATATGGTCTGACGGAAATTCGTTTATGCGATCTGGCACTCCGTACTAGCACGGATTATGTTGAAATATTTATGTCGAAGTATGGAGAAGTAGAGTCCGTCACAAACAACACTTCGAAAATCTCTTTCTCTGGCATTCTCAACATTGTTCGGGTTGTGCGAATGCGGCTGAACAAAAGAGATTATAACTACTAGAGGTCGCATGTCGCTGTTAACACTGAAAATTTACCATCTTGCTCTTACATATACTGGGTCCATTAGTTTGACACATATTGCCCCGGGTACACAAATGTCAAAGTAATGGGACACAATATGCTAGAGTGAGAACCCATGTTTCAGTCCGTGAATACATGGAGACAGTAGCACTTTGCTCCCTCTAGTAGTTATAATCTCTTTTGGCTGAATCCACCTATACCATCTTATTTTACTTTCGAGTGGAGTTAAGCGTAAGCTGCGAGTGCACGTTTATGATCTGGTAGCATTTTTCCTGTGCTGCAATTTGATGTGGGACACCCTTTATGGCGTTTGTTTTGAATGTTGATAAGTATACTTTTATAGCACTGCGCATAGAAAGTGTATCTTTTATGTGTAATCAAACGGAACATTGATAAAGATATACATTTTATTGTTCTATCATAGAGAATAACGCAGGTAGGCGGTATTATACAATGGATGTGAAGCGGTGTGTGTACACAACTGTTTACCAGTCTAGAATTTTGTATACTTAACCTTTCAGCAGGAGACAACCAACCATTCCATCTGGTCTACATCCAGTTGATCTCACGCTCTCAATCTGGCTCGCTTGCGCTATGTCCTTGGACCCACACACGACTGGGTAAGTTTTGCCAAGCTAACGTCAAAGGTTGTCCTCCGTGGCACAGTAAACAGATCCCAGGACGTGATTCACTCGGATGGGAACCAAACAGACCATCATTCGTACAAACACCATGCAACCACATTTGTGCGGGGGAGATTCATTGCACCATAAACAATACGTCTGGTTAATCGTTCACAGCCAGTTCGGTGAGAAGAAACTTTCGACGGCATTGGAATTGTTCAGTATTTTTCAAGAGTTGGAAGCGGAATAATTTTAGTAGTTTTTTCAGTTTTGATGATTCCATTTTATTTTTACTTTCACACTAGAAAAGAGAAAGATTAAAATATAATAGAAAATTAGCAAAATCAGAAGCAAACATGAACATCCCCATTGATGACATTCGATATCAGCTACTCGAAGATACGTGTTTCGCTAAACGTTAGTCTGCGGTCAATGACAACAAACTGTATGGGAGTTGTATTACAGGTTTCCCTCTTGCTTCTTAGGAGAGTTTGTATTATTTGAATTTAACACTCAAAGGTGCAAGCGCACAAATCATGTCTCGTTTTCTTAAACATGCTTTCATCGACGATATCTACGCACGAGTGGACTGTCGTTGAGGTGTTTCTGTTTATCCTAGCTTCCTACCGATTCATCCAACCGCGCCGTTGAAAGTATGTATCTGACAAAGAAAAAAACATTCAAAATTTCCACATTCTGAGTTTCAGAAAGGAGAGGAAATAAAAAAAGTTTAAATTAAATCAACAAGTCATAAAATTAGTCTATATGCGAGAATCGACGGGCCAGTTTAGTCAAGAAAGTAAGAAACGGCTGGGTACCTCCGTGCATGCTTTATACGAAATAGTGGTATTCCAAAATCCTCATTATGCTAGCCACACAAATCGAGCAAAATAGATTACCGTGAATTGGGAAATCTAAATCTCACCCTTGTAGCCGGAAATATTAGCCGGTACTTCATGTGAAAAAGAAAAAACTCGCCACACTATTCCTCCTAGGGAAGTCGCGCATACAGCCGGCATATTTTTTCAATCCATCTTGTTTAATTTAGCCAACATGGAACTTTTTTCCTCACGTCCCGTAACCTGTTGACAAAAACAATCTTTGCAAATTCACTGGAAAAGCGTGTGTTGATTTCGGAACATTGATGTAGTATGAGGGTGCATTAGACTAGACATCTTCCTGAGTCATGACGCTGGTCACTGACAGTAACGTACACATTCGTGGTGGATGCTAATCAAACAAGTCGTCCATCATATTCGTGCTCTGTTGGCGTAGTCCAGTTCGTGCCATCGTTAATCACGGAAGTGGTTTGGCCAATTATTGTTTTTAGGTGACGATATTTTCCGGTTGTCGGTTATTCTACAAATATCTACGCCTTAACTGCCAAGAAATTCTGTCGTTACAAGTAACCTCAAATATTCGTTTGGTTGAATCAGCAAATTGATGCTATGTTATGTTCATTGAAATACTGTGTTGGCGTCATGTTGCTTGCCGTTATATACCGTATTCGTCACAATACGACAAACTGCCAGTTATTGAAAGGGGAGGAAAAGTATATCTTCCAGATGAGATATAAATAAATTTTCGCGATTCAAGATAATGAATTCCGAATTTTGGCGATTTCTGTCTGCGAGTGATGCCATTTTCAAGCACAGCACATTTTGATCCCAAATAATTATATGTTTTGAGGATGACCTGTTACTCCTCGGATTTGCGCATTGCGATTAATGTTTGATTGGAAATTGATATGGGAAACATTACCTTTTTGCATCCTCATATGTTGAAATCGCCATCTCACTCAAATTGAAAAACCAATCCGATAAAAAGTATGTTCTAAATGTGGTTATGAATCTTGCCAAAAACTGTAATATGCTAGGATTTTTTTTATAAAATGGTTATTACGACTTTCATATAGAGGAGTTCAAATTATTGCTGAGATTTATTGTTTCTGTCGACATTGAAAATGGATCACCAACACCTACGTTCTATTCTAAATATCGCAGAATGTGTTCATCGTAAAGACTTGGTGTCTTTGCGAGAATTTTTCGAAATATTCGTTTGAGTCGCAGGAAACCGGAAGTCGAAAACCCGATTCAATTCGTCTTATAGTAAGTTTGAACCATTCTGATACCATTTATCACTTTTTTATTATATTTACCCAATCAATACCTAGTCATTGGCTGATAGATACAAGACTAGGATATCTATTGTCTATATTGGACGAGTAAAAATCCAGAACAGTCGAAAGGAGACCCCTATTTTTTGGAGACGCGCATTTGAGTGTACAACGTTATGAAATTCAGGAAAAATCAACTTAGAGCCACAGCTGGCAGAATGTATAGCAGAATTTTGACAGCTGACGAAATTGTGACAGACGGTACAAATATGGTACAATTATTCGAGTGTATTAGGTTTTGTTTTTCGAACTCAGCTTGAGAGTAAACTTCGGTTGCGCTTATGGTTGCGGTAACCCGTACCTGAGATCTGGAGTAGAATGAATAAAGTGAATGTAAAATAATGTTTAGGGTATATAGAAGAAAACCAGGATAAATCAACCGTTCCCCTCGACATCTCAAACCGTAACACGACACGTAAATAAGTCGTCATCTCGATTGGAAAGATTTTTACATTTCTTACAAAAGAAATGTATAGGATTCGCTCAAACTTTGAAAACTTTTTCCGAGGCCCGGAGGGCCGAGTCTCATATACCAATCGACTCAGCTCGACAAATTGAGACAATGTCTGTATGTGTGTGTGTGTGTATGTGTGTATGTATGTATGTACAAAATGTCATGTAATTATCTCAGCAATGGCTGAACCGATTTTAATGAAATTAGTTTCAAATGAAAGGCCTAACGTTGCCATTTGACACTATTATTTTTGATTTTCGATATGTTGTTTGCTTTCTGAGATATGGGCGATTTTATCAAGACACAGCAGGTTTTTTGCAAATAACTTTCGAACAATACAATATTGTCCAACAAACTGCACATAAATAGAGAGCTTGTAAAAATACCTTTCTAACAAGCTATGGATTATCTAAATCCGTGCACGAGCGGCGGAGATATTAAACATTTTGTATTTTTAGTCCTCGCTTATTAATTTCCACTAATTAAAAATGAGATTGTTTCATACAGAGTATTGCTTTACTGGTGTTTTAGGGGCAAAACTAAACCGATTTTGAATATCGGGGTATGAAAACACATCTACGTGATTCAAGGAATTCGATGTTGAGAACATTTTGTGAATTACCTTTATAATAAATGAACTATTTCTTAAAAATCAATATATAAGTTCACTTCAAAGACAAAATAAAGTATTCATAAAGAAACAGTGAGTTCTAGTATTTATTCCTTGGATTAGGCATTGCGTTCAATCATGAGGTAAATGTTGGATGGTATATCAATACACAGATCAACAAGTAATTCACCTAGTAGTGAGATAAAAGATTTCTAATATAATTATACTTGTCGCGTCACCGAAAGCGAGTATATGTTTGCAAGATTTAGGTTATACTGGTTATGGCGCAAAAATTACTACTTACATTATTTAAGATAAGACTGTAAGAATCAATATATCATAATAATATACCTATAAAAATGTCACTGCATTAACCATCATTTGCCATTCCTCACAGACCCCCCCCCAATCTCTTTCTCTCTCTCTCTCTCTCTCTCTCTCTCTCTCTCTCTCTCTCTCTCTCTTTCTCTCCGTTTCTCTTCCATTGCATCTATCTAGCTATTTCTGTATCCATTTCTAAGTTGTGTGATAAGATCTTCTGCCAATCTGAAATGTTTATTAATTGTAATTGAGAAGGTTTTAGAAAACAAAACCATTTTTTGTCTGCTGCTACATCAACTCAACTTTAATTCAATTGTATTCAAAGCCTGTATCTACACTATAATTAAGGAAATTCATGGCTATATCAGAAAAATATTTGGCTTAACTGGGTAATATGAAAGTTTGACGATGGAAATTTTCAAAGGAGTCATTCCACGAGCGATATTTAAACTATTCGTATCTCTATTGAATTTTAAATGAAATATTTGCTCAAAGACTGAAAGCTGAAGCCAGCAGGATTGGAATTGCCATCAACGTTTCGAAGACAAAATACATGAGAGGAAGAGGTTCTAGAGACGACAATGTGAACCTCTCACCCGAATTCGGATTGACGGTGACGAAATCGAGATGGTCGACGAATTCATGTATTTGGGCTCACTGGTAACCGACGACAATGATAACAGCAGAGAAATTCAGAGACGGATCTTAGCGGGAAATCGTTCCTACTTTGGACTCCAGAGGACGCTCCGGTCGAACAAAATTCACTGCCGCATGAAGTTGATTATCTTCAAGACGCTGATTCGATCGGTGGTCCTCTACGGCCACGAGACCTGGACTATGCTCGTGGAGGACCAACGCCTTGGAGTTTTCGAACGAAAGGTGTTGCGTGCCATCTATGGTGGCGTTCAGATGGAAGACGGAACGTTGCGCAGGCGAATGAACCATGAGTTGTATCAGCTGCACATTCGTTGTATTGGTACGAACTTTCATGAAAAATAACGGATCAAAGACCAAAAATATCCACAACTTAGATCCAGGAAAAGAAGTCTCCCAAAGTACCCACTCTCGATGGGGGATGCAACTACTATGTGTCTTCTAACTTATCGTCGTCCATATTTGGATATACTGAGTAGTTTGAACTATTTCCTTTTCACGGTATTGGTCTGTATAGGACTTATTTATCCATATTTCCTGCACGAAAATTCCGAACGAAACAATATGAAAGCTATAAGGATGAATGGAAAGAGACTGCATTGCAATCAACTGAATGCACGGCTTTTATGCTATCGACATAGCCTAGACATTTCACACTATTTACTTCAATGTAAATAAAAACTTTGAAATATCTACCTGTCTCATTCACGAATCGCATTCTCCCTGTCGTTCTCTGTTTAAGGGGCTTGAAAGCACATGTGACCTTGTTTCGTTTTGCTATATTCAATTCCGCGTTAAAATACTGGACCAGTAAATTCTATTCTACACATAAATTTTTTTTCGGGAATATGTGACCAAAAAGTAAACTTCGAATTCGTCAAGTAAAGAAGAATGAAAGCAAAAAGAATAAAAAAAATGGAAGCCCTAGAAAGTCCATTGCATATTTATTGGCCTTTTATCAGAAGATGAGATTTTCAAAAACATTTCAAAACTTTCTGATGCAATGGTTCTCAAATTCGTACAATCCGGTTTATTCATTTTCTTTATTCAAAAATGTTTTTGGATTCAAATATATGACCATTTAATTTTAATTAATTATTTCATTCCGCATCTTTTTATTCGTTTTGTTCATCTGCGTTCATTTTACTTATTGTATTCGTTTCATTCTTTGGATTCACTCTGATCAGTTTATTATTTTTGTGCATTTTACTCATATCAGTCATTGTTTTCATTGTATGCATTTTATTCATTTTTTCCAGTTTATTCATTTTGTTCAGTTTCTTCATTTTAATAATCTGACTACTTTTTCAGTTTTAATCATTTCATCCAAATAATTTATTTGATTCAATTTATTTCTTTATATTAATTTATAACCTTTTACCATTGTTCAATTTTTCATTTTCATCAATGCATTTAATTCTGCTCATTTTCTTCTTTTTATTCATTTTATCACCTCAGCTCATTTTGTTTATTTGAATCGTTTGTTTTATTTATGCATTTCATTTATTTTTTACTTTATTCATTTTGTTCATCCATTCTTTTTATTCATTTGATCCATTTCATTAATTTGATTCATTGTATTCACTGGATGAATTAAATCAATTTGATTCATTTAATTCATTTGATTCATTTAATTAATTTGATTAATTTGATTCATGTGATCCATGTTTATGTTTATTACCTTCACCAACAGGCCCCTTTGGCCCCAATGGTGGTTGCTTAAACTAATTACATTTTAAAATTCATTTGATTCATATGATTCATTTGATTCATTTGATTCATTTGATTCATTTGATTCATTTGATTCATTTGATTCATTTGATTTATTTGATTTATTTGATTCATTTGATTCATTTGATTCATTTGATTCATTTGATTCATTTGATTCATTTGATTCATTTGATTCATTTGATTCATTTGATTCATTTGATTCATTTGATTCATTTGATTCATTTGATTCATTTGATTCATTTGATTCATTTGATTCATTTGATTCATTTGATTCATTTGATTCATTCGATTCATTTGATTTATTTGATTCATTTGATTCATTTGATTCATTTGATTCATTTGATTCATTTGATTCATTTGATTCATTTGATTCATTTGATTCATTTGATTCATTTGATTCATTTGATTCATTTGATTCATTTGATTCATTTGATTCATTTGATTCATTTGATTCATTTGATTCATTTGATTCATTTGATTCATTTGATTCATTTGATTGATTTGATTCATTTGATTTATTTGATTCATTTGATTCATTTGATTCATTTGATTCATTTGATTCATTTGATTTATTTGATTTATTTGATTCATTTGATTCATTTGATTCATTTAATTTATTTGATTCATTTGATTCATTTGATTCTTATGATTCATATGATTCATTTGATTCGTTTGATTCATTTGATACATTTGATTCATTTGATTCATTTGATTCATTTGATTCATTTGATTCATTTGATTCATTTGATTCATTTGATTCATTTGATTCATTTGATTCATTTGATTCATTTGATTCATTTGATTCATTTGATTCATTTGATTCATTTGATTTATTTGATTTATTCGATTCATTTGATTCTTATGATTCATATGATTCATTTGATTCGTTTGATTCATTTGATTCATTTGATTCATTCATTTGTGTATATTATAATTTTGATTTCCATTAATTTTTCTACTCATTTTATGAATTTAAAAACCTATTGTTTCATTTTTTGCTTTACTTTTTTATTTTGGTCGTTTTGTTGATTTCTATAATTTATTCAGTTTATTCGAGATTTTATTCGGGCAAGACTAGAAATTAATTCTGCAAACTAATCCAATAGTGAAATGTGTAAGAAATGTCTCATCTCACTGCTAGGTGGATTAAATCGGTTTTTTGTAAGCATTTAGTTTGCATTAGAATTATTAGCCTGTGAATTGTTCTAGGTTCCGTCTTAAAAATTAGTTGGAAGGTTATTTTAATCGAATACCATTACCGCAAAATTATTCCAAGCGAAATTTTTGCCATTACAACGTTAACCTTCCGGCAGTCGCGCTAGTGCACTGAGTGCATGCTGCTTTGAAAATCTAGCGAAATCGTATTAGGGCACCAGCGGCTGCTCGTTCAGTGGGCCATAAGCGCGACTTCCGGAGAGTTAATACTATACTTCTACTGATAAAAGGAATGTTTTCCAATTAAATTCGAACAAATAACAGTTTATTTAAGAGACTTGTATATCATTGGAAATTGATTGAGCAAATACAAATATCACACGTGAATTGGAATATTGGAATACTTCGATCTCACTGTTAAGTGATTTAAGCCAGTTTTTAGAAATACAAACTATATTTTTGTAATTCAGATAATAATTATAAAAAATTTCTTCCGAATGTTCCAAGTCTCTGTGATGAACAGGTTCTGAGATATTTAGGATTGAAACGTAGGTTTTGGTGGTATATTTACAGTGTTGACAGAATTTAGAGGATTCTACACTACTCTCGAGGTCCGAAATTGAGCTGGTTTTTTGAGGAATAAATTGAAAAGTATTTACAGATGAGATTTTGATTTTTCATATTAAAGCTACATATTTTGAGTATTTAATTTTAATTTTGAAGACCAGGAAATAATCTTGGCGGCGCTGAAACGTTATTGATTGCATGGATGTTAAAACTGCACGCATAAGTAAAGTTGTTTCCAGTTGGCTAATCTATAATCAGAAAATTATTGAATTGATTATTGAATTGAATAATTACAACAAAAAAATGAAATCATAATCATAGCCAACGTACTATGTTTTACCAAGACAGATTTTTTTAATTTCAAAATTATAAAATTTATGCAACAATTTGTTAATTTTTAAATTTTCACGCCCTTTTTGACATATTGGTGACTGTAAAAATGGAACAAAATATAGATTTGCAAGTCGTACTCGGGAAAACATACCGGTATTTTTACTGAATAATTACAAAAAAAAATGAAATCGGACCAATACTTTTGTAAAAAGTCTTTCTCGGCAGCAGTTTCAACATCAATGTATACACCAAAATTTGGTTGTCGATTTTAGCAAAATTTGGCTGAATTTTCATCAGCTGAAAGCTTCAGCAATCTAAGATGCGGAAAGATCGGTAATTTGAATTGAACCAGTTTGATAGATTCGCTTTGCTGAATATTCAGCAATTCAAATTGTCAAATTGACAACGCACTTACCAGATTTGCAGTAATCCAGCACGGAATACTGAGAATTCGGCATTTGCTTTGTCAATTTGACACATTCAATTGCTGATTTTCAGTGAAAAGTGAATCTATCAAATTGACATAATTCGAATTGCTGAGCTCTCGGTATTTTAAATTGCTGAAACCTTCAGCTGATGAAAATTCAAAAAAAAAAATTGCTGGAGTTCGGCGAAAAAAAATTGGTGTGTAATGATGAATGACAGCTCAATTTGGGCCTCGAGAGTTGAGGATCCCCTTAACAAATTTTTGCGATTAATTTAACCTGATTATCTTAAAGTCGTGATTACATTTTTATAAATAATCCTTGCATATTGTAGTTTTTGGTGCAGTTGTCAACCACATTCTGAACTCTTGTATTGCATTGTTTTTTTTTTCAAATTGAGTAATATAGCGCTCTGTATGAGCGGAGACGCAAAAAAGTATGTTTTCCCATACTAATTTCCATACAAACTTCAAACTCAATACGCAAACTCGAGGAGAAACCAAAGGTCATCATAATTTTGTATAATTATTTGGAACTACTACGTCTATTATTAGGCGATCTACCATTATACCCCAAAGCTTATTTTAAATAATTTTGAAGATAGGGCTGTTCATGCACTTAACTCTCAGTTCCTAGCTGTCGCTATTATTTCATTGATTTCTTTATTGCTCGTCAGGGACATATGTCCATGCACTTCGTTTGTGTTAGTCTCTAGCGGATAACCGCTCTTTCGTCTTACGCATTTCGATGTTGCCAATATTCAGTGCACACAGACTGCATTTCGGCGGTATCTGACTATGCTGGCAACTCCCCACGCCGTGGTCGGTGCCCTGCTTCTACTCCAACGCATTCGTCCTCGCTGAACGATGTTAGGTACACCCAAAACGGCGCACTCAGGTTTTCTGTTTTTGAGTTCACAATCTCATTCCCAAAAGCAATCCTTACACGAGGCGCCAGTAATGTCATTACTGAGCAGTAATGTTACTTTTAATGATCTTGTAAGGAGAGTAATTACGGAATTTCCAGTCATGTCATTACTTGGTAATGACACTTTTATTGTGCGTGTAAGAGCCCCTATTGAGCTGTTCGTGCAGAATTCGAGATGAGCGTAACGCTCACGAAAAAATAATCCACCTATTGGTGCAATTGTGTCTTTCTAATTTCTTCAAATTATGGCTCCATGGCTGGTTATGTTCGATATGATTGTGGAAATGTCTGTTACATTTTTAGTACACTTTACACTTATACATAAATTTATTAATTTAATTTGCACCCATTTTAATAAATTTTGCATAATTTTGATAGATGTGATAATGGTATGATAGTGGTACCAGTATAAAAGAAAAATTGCTATGTGGTTGCACGTTTCAACCCGTAACTCCGAAACCGGAATCCCGATCGAACCGAAATCGATAGCAGCCGAAGGTTATACCTTTCATTCAAGAGTGAGTTTGTGGAAATCGGTCCAGCCATCTTTCAAAAACAGAGGCAATATCATTTGCCACATAGACATACACATACACACATAAACATTTTCCGAACTAAGTCTAATGGTATATAAGACTCGGCTCTTCGGGTCTCGTTAAAAAAATCGATGTTTGGAGCAATTGCATAATCTTTCAATATGAGAAAGACAAATTGGTCAATTCGAAATCGTAGAAGTTTAAAGTATGCTGTGACAAAAACTACGGAATCTGAAGATAATTTCAGAGAATTTAAGATTTGACATGTTTTAAGAGCCGACAGCTAGTTGTGTAAATGAATGATAATAATAGCTACACATTTAGGATGCATCAGGATTGAGCTCCGTATTACAGCAGCACAACGAATAATGTCAGTAACTCCGGAATCGGATGTCGTATCAGAAATAAATTCAATAGCAACCTATGCCTTCATTTCAGACTAAGTTGTAGAAAATCGGTTCGGTTATCTTCGAGTAACCGATGTGCGATTGTTGGTAACATACATGCACACATACACACTCATAAGCATACATATATTTGCCGAACTCAACGAATTGAGTCGAACGTGTGAAGTTGAAGACTCAATCGTCTAGTATCTTACCTCTCACTAATGCTGCTTATGGCATACTCGCTGTGTTGGCAGCACTGCCATTGCACAGTGGATGTCAAAAATGCTTGTCACAGTCCATCTTCATCCTCGTTGGGCAGCAGCCGTCCGTAGAGGTATGTCTTGCACTTGTGTCTCTTGTGTCGATTGATTTCTTCCGAAGTCATTGGATTTCACAGAACGGTATGAGTTTCGGCCCTCGGGGCCTCTGTTAAATATGCAATTTTTAGTGTTTGATTGCATAACCTTTCTATATGAGAAAGGTAAAATGTTTTATACGGTAAATTCACGTATGATCGGATTCTTTTACTCAACTCCGGCACCAATACTTCGTTCAAATCAAATTCGGTAGCAATCAATTTGAATACTACCCTTCATTTAGGACTAAGATTGTGAGAATCGAGTCAGCAATACGTAAGAAAAAGGTGTTAATCTAATTTTGGAATTACGGTACGGTACGGTTGGAGGTACGAAATTGTATTGCACAAGTATGAGGTTGGTTGAACACTAACGAGTCATTTGGGAGCTTTCGCTCACAGTACGAGAGCAAAAAAAACAGATGCTTTTACGCTCCCACAGATTCGTTTTGGGTGTGTTAACATTGTTGACTTGTATTATAAAGATAGAGACTGGTTTTTAAGATGGGTTATTTTTGTGACGTGACAGTAGGTACTACAGAATAACAAAAATCAGAAATCAGGACTTAAAAGTGCTGCGCGCTAATTGAGGTTATTTTTAGTTTCGAGTCAGTCTACTGCACACTCACGTGTGAGGTACACCCAGAAATTTTATATCTTTCTTCAGCGTATTGCCAATTGTTCAAATCTCCGCATAAGATCTTGGTCAAGTCTCCCCAACATTAGTTCTTATGTTCAATGTAGTGCTAATTTTATAAATAACTGTTCCAATTTTCTGTTTAATGTACGATCATTTCACTATTTTATAAGGAATAACATGATATATGAGTTCTATAAAAACATTAATTACTCTAGTAGATATGTTCATACAAAGTTTGATAAAAATTTACATCATTTAACTTAAATTTATGAATATCGGAATATTTTCTATGAGGAAAGGATTTTTTACTACAAACTTTTAAAATTACCAGATGGGATCGAAACAAGTTTTAGACTTTCAAAATAGTCAAAAAAAAATAAGAACTAAATAGAAAACATTATTGATAACTGTTGAGCCTCGCGCTTGGTCAAGTCTTCCCTTGTTGTTTCCCTAAAATCCGAAACAAAAGAATTGGGGCAAAACGAACATAATAGCTTACCGAGCAGTCGTTGTAAATACCAGCAATCATTTGACTAATGAAAATAATTCTACGAACTCGCAACAAATATCAAAATGGTTTCTTAGAACCAGTCGAGGAGCTGGGATTTTCTGAAGTGAAAAAACAACAACTTCTTTCGGAGGCGAAGTAAGAACGTTGGTCCCGGTTCATGAGTTAATGGATCTGTTTCTAATTTCTCGGTGGTGAAGTTGATTCTCCGGCCTTTAAAAAGTCACTTTATTGTCCCTTGATCTGCTTTACGCTTGATTATACAGCTGTCATTTGTTTACCTACAAAAACCAAATTTAACGCATGGAAGTGGTCCGATTTTCATTTTGTCGTTTCCCATGGGTCACCAGTGCATCTCCCAATCTACAAAAATCGCTTATCAGTATCGGTTATTTTATTACTACCTTTTCATAAGTTATTCGCGTTTCTCCATCAACAACAATAGGTTTTCAAAAGGCCCATAAAATTTACTGTAACTTTCCCTTTGACATCAAGGTTGTATTGAAAACCATTTGAAAGCTACATGAAAACAACCAAAATATGATTTAACTATGTATATAGTTTAATCATCAGACCCTATGGTTGAATAATATTTCGATTGTTTTCGTATAGTTTTCAAATGGTTTACAATATCGCCTTAAGATCAAAAGGAAAGTTACAGGAAACTTCATATGTAAAGGTCGTAATAAAAGAAAATAATCAGGTTGTTAAAACCAAAATTTAAAATATCTCTAGAACAACAACATTTCAGAAATTTTTGTTATGAGCATTTCGATTACAAATGGCGTTTAGAATCGTATTCAAAAAGTAAATTGAATTTTTGACTGAAAATAGTATGAATTATAAAAATATGTCAAAAGTTGTTGTTGAGAAAATTTTTCTATTGAAAGCTTCTCCATGATCCAAATACACTGAAAAAAATATTTTGCGGTCGACCGGTTTCTCATGGAATCCCTCTGGTAGTTACAGTTCACAGTTCTGTGATATTTTCATGATTTATTTCCACCGGTCACTGTCCGCACTGAGTGCCAATCATCGACACCATCACCATCAGGATCCTAAGCATTGACCCATAAACATGAGGACTGGGGCCAACGACTGTACTTTCCTTCCACCGAAGGAAAAGTGACCGAAGATTTTCAAGCTAAGTAAATCCTAATGATATTGGGTTGTATTGATCTCAGGTAATTCTAAGCGCATATTGAGTTGACGCCTGAGATCATGAATTGTCAACCATCATTTTATCTGTTTACCTAATTATTTAGACTGAAAATAGTGTGCCAGGTGACAACAATGTATTTATCGCAATTCACTTCACTATTAATAGAACCCTCTTCTAATGTGTGTTTCCTTCTGTCTGCTACTCACATGAGGGTTTTCCCATTATGCGATAAATTGGACGGTTGCTATCGTTGGTACATAATACTGATGTGATTTCCCCATTGCGAAACAAAAGCGAAACTGATGTGATGAACGAATATGTGCAACTTGGTATATAGTAGATCTCTACGGCTCTGGCACTAGACGTGCACCAGCATAGCGATAACAGAGTTCTCAGAAGATCTAGGCTAGCCGTTTAGCATGTTCCGATAATGCAGTCTTATCATGTATACATATAACAACGTTATGTTTCCCCTTAGTAGTCTCACAACGCTATAGTGAAGTACATTACGTTGGAAGCACTTACCCCCATCTCATGTGATATGTTAAAGGAGCACTTCAAAAGTTTCTCTTTTGTGGGTTCACATCATCCCTGTCGCTAGTGTGGGTATTTGGTTGACCAATTAATGTACTGTTGCGTGAAACAGTGGTGTAAATCGTGCAAAAATTGTGCGTTTTATGATCTAGTATATAACTGCAATATTTTCATGGAAAATCTGTTTGTAAATATGATTATCTTAACTTTCACCTGATGATCAACTTTTTTAAGAGATATTGAGTCTTTATAGAGGGTATATAGGTTAGACGCATTTTTACTACGTTGAGAAGTGCAGCTTTTTTCAAACAAGCATACTGGTTTAACGAAAACAGTTGCACGCCAACAATATTAAAGTACCGTGCGTCCACATTAAAGATTATTTCAGTGCAAACGCTTGGTTGGTAAAACGTTCGAGGTACCTTCCGAAAAAAGACGAATATAACAGAATAGAACAAAAGCATGAGTCCATTCTCCAACTACCCACTATTCATGCTCAACAGTAACCACCGTGCCAAACCGGAGCGCTAGCTGGAACCTTCGCACGACAAGAGCAAAGGAAATTGTATGCATTTTGAGCCTGCCAGTCGTCAGTCAGCCAACGTTTATACAGCCGCCAGCAACGAGAGCGGCTGAAAGAGTCTGACGAATAATTGAAGCAAAAATAGACCCGTAAGTGGTGTCTATTTTTAGCATACGCCGGCACTAAACAAATCGATAGGACTTTATTCCAACCATTCAACTGGATGTCCTGATTGCCCCTTTTTCTGCGGCTAACTGGTACCATATATTCCATCACAAACTGGCTGCCACTTGTAGAGGAAACGCGTGGGGCTTTGATTTTATTTACCTTTCAGCTAAGTGCTGTTTTATGGAATTTTATTGTGGCAGAAATATTATTGAAATTTAATGGACTTTCAAACGGAAATGACCCTTTGCGAGAGCGTACTAGCAGCTGTGGGTGTAAATGGTCAATGGTGTAGTTTAATTGATTGTTCTATTTTATCGATAGAGGGAAAGGAACTCGGGGCTCAATTAGTTTCAACATGGGAATGTGCTCCGTGGCAAATTTGTACTTGGCGACAAGCATTCTGCGGGTCAAGTGTCAGATTGAGGTATGTTTGCATGTTTATTTTTTGTAGCATAATTATGATACTATGTATCAGTTTACACAACTTTACCAGAATCATTAGTAAGACGTTGGGTTAGATTGCACATGTTATGCCAACTAGGGTAGTTTTTTGCTTAAGCAAATATTTCTCATCTCGTTTTCTAAAGCTTTGTCGAATATTTGAAAATGGAAAAAAAATGATTTGTCGAGCGTCCACTGTCCAGCGAGTTTCTGTAGAGATAGGGCGATGTTTGATGAAATACTGGAATGTTTCACTGACTGCGAGAAATAGACAACCAGCATGTGGCTCAACAAACATATCATCTAATTGGAATCTATTTGTTTTATTGGTATCATTCCATGAAAGGGATAATATGAAACAAATTTTACCTACGTTATCACGGAAAAAATCCGTTCACAAATTCATAAACAAAAGGTCACGCTTTCGTGAACTGAAATATTTACGAAAACCGTTACATTAGAATGTTTGGTTGGGTTACTGTTGTTGTTCCATGGACATGTTTAGTTTTTGTTGTGACAGGAAATGGACCTTTCGAAAAACCTATTGTTGTTGATGGAGAAACGCGAATAGCTTATGCAAAGGTCGTAATAAAACAAAGTAATTGTGTTGTTAAAACACAATATAAAATATCTCGAAAATTACTACATGTCAGAAAATTTGTGTTATAAGCGTTTTGATTTAAAATGGCGTTTAGAATCATATTCAAAATGAAAATTCTATTTTCGACTACAAATAGTATGAATTATAAAAATATGTCAAAAGTTGTTGCTAGGAAAGCTTTTCTATTGAAAGCTTCTCCATAATCCAAATACACTGACAAAGTTTCTTTTACGTCCTTAATACGAAAAACATTAGATTGTTGACATTTGATGATGGGGTAATGCGAATAATTTGTAAAATGGGCATAATTACACGAGTTAATTGTTTTTGTTGCAACAAAACTTCAAATATCTCAAAAACTATTGCATTTTGAAAATTTTTTGTTAAATGCATTTTGCAGTTTTATATTTCAATTAGTATGACATTTAAAAATATTTGAAAAGTTATTCTTAGGGATGATCCATAAATGATGTAGCATTTTCTGAGTGATTTTTAACACCTCCCTCCCCCATCGTAGCATTTCGTCACAAACCCCTAAATATCCCCCTGGTAATTTGAAAGTTTGTAAAAAAACACCCCCCCCCCCCCTCCCTTGGGTGACACTTTAGATGGCTTGGTAAGCCGGCTATAGCTATCGAAATGACACCAATGTTTTACAGTTGCTCTGTATATGCATTACATACGTTGCTTAAATTTTAGGGTGAGTTTGAGAAAAAAAGCGTCAGAGCCTGTGCAGTTGTTTCCGGCATATTTGTCTCAGTTTTTTCCACTTCCTCATAATTTCCTTTTTGTCCTTCGCGAGTTTGCTCTTTATCATTGCTCAATTGTTTTCGATCGGATGGAGTTAATTCATGTCTTCCAGCACAAAATCTACAGAATCAGTCACATACTACCCCTGTATAGTTTTAGCGCTGGCTAAAAACGACTTCAATTTTATAAATCTCATCGTTTATAATGTTTTTGTTCACAAATGGTTCACTTCGTTTATTACAAGTGTATATGGTCGGCCAAATCAGGTACTTCGAAACAAGTTTAGACAGCTTCTTCTATTTGAAACAGTCATCAAAGCAAACTTGTCCTTACCCGTGAAATATTCCTGTCCCTGTCACTGCCTTAAACCTGCTTTGATGTAGTTCTCATCATCAATGACGCAGTACCGGCATTTTTGCAATACTATACTGGCATTTGTTGCGATTTCGGAAGCTCTGCACTTTGTACGTTTTCAATCTGTATCGTTTCTTGGCCATCTGGCCGAAACTTTAAAAAAACATAATTTTTTTGACCAAGTTTCGCCTCGCAATGTAGTTCCCGATTTTCATCCAGCTCCTAGACGGAAAAAATGTTCCAAAAATTAAGTGCCATGAATTTTGGAACAAGCGCGTTTTTAAGATACAAAAACAGGACCATAAACAAAAATCTTGTGTTTTATAATTATGTTCAATTTCCTTTCAGTAGCGCCCGCAAAACGCTTTTTAATGGGAATATTTGTTTTGTTCCATGAACTTTAGCAAACCATGTCATTACTAAATCGATTTTCTGTACGTGAACTAGTTCACAGTTTTATGAACATCATTCATAAAACCAAAGGTTAACTCATGATGTTATTCATAGATGTAGGAACATTATTTCATCGAATCAAAATATTCTGGATATTTTCTCGTGAACTATTTCACGAAATTCGGAAATTTATTCATGAATCCATTCAACCCTCGTGAACTTTTTCACGAAACTCGAAAATTTATTCATGAAT
The DNA here is from genome assembly GCF_030247195.1 of Topomyia yanbarensis. NCBI lineage: Eukaryota > Metazoa > Arthropoda > Insecta > Diptera > Culicidae > Topomyia > Topomyia yanbarensis. Next base: position 189,832,998 of record NC_080671.1, on the reverse strand, counting down.
CTTTTCAACCCTCGTGAACTAATGCATGATTCCTTATATATTAGTCACGATCCAATATCCGAGCTCGTGAAATAGTTCACAAAATTCTAATATATTATTCATGTATTCGTGAACTGGTACATGATTCATAGCACATGATTTACGATATATTTTGCGTACTGGTGATATTTGGGAAATACCCCTAATCATTAGCATTTTCATGCAAAATAGTAATGAAATTTGCACGCGAACTATTCCACAAAATTTGGAGTATTATTCGTGGAATCATTTTTATTCCGTGTACTTTTTCATGAAGTGCTCAGATGCTAGCTACTAGTAATAGGTACGAGCAGTAGACATAAGGAAACTATTAAGACCTCGAAGATCGTTATTTATTTGATAAGGTGCAGTGTGATGTCTAAACAGAAAACGAAAACTGCGCTGAGCACCCCAAATCGTGGCTTACAGAACAAGATACCGCGAATCAGTCACACTTTTATGATCCAGTTCATATTATGACGTTACTTCGAGTAAAAAACCGATAGTAACTAAAAAATAACAGATCGCGATAAGGCGAAGAGAACCACTCCACGTGTCAGATTCGATAGTAAGCTCTAGAATAAAATATCACGATAACATGAACATAAATTACGCAAATCATGTTTAAGATCCTGAAACCATGAACACAAATCACACAACTCGTGACAAAAATATTGAAAATCGTAACTAAGATCCTGAAATAATGCACATGAATCATTCTACTCATGACTAAATAATCACATTTAAATTTACAAAAATTGCTACTAAGATCTTGAAATCATGAACATAAATCAGAGAGACTGTCAGAAAAATCTGATAGTAAACTTATGATTAAAATAGCACAGTAACGTGATAAGAAATCTCGAATCTGCTCCTGAAATCATAAAAATCGTTTGACTGTCGGTTGTGTATTTCAAAATCACGAACAAGAATCGTAACAAAAACTAAACATGTCAAGAGAACAATAATAGTAATCCAACCATACATTCGAATGTAAAGTAAATATTCGGTGCGAACAATTTTTTTGAAAACACAAATAGTTTTATTTGTCAAGATCGGATCCAGAAAAAAATCGGGAGGGGTCCGATATTTTGATTTTTGAATAAAAATTGTACAATATGTTGTGCGTCAAAGCTTCATTAAATGTTTTGGTGGTCAAATGTGCTTTGAAATGGTTTTGAGATAGAAACTAATATAATATTGAAATTAATTTAAAATTTCTCAACAAGTTGAAAATTTTCGGAGGGGTCCGGACCACCCTTCCTCTGAATCCGCCACCGCCTTTTGTTGATGAATTTATGAACGGATTTTTTCCGTGTTGCTTGTGGTGTGCTGTCATCCGTTCCTGGAACCATTGTAGGACCTTTGAGACGGTCGAATGATGAATAAATGAATGATTTCAACACTTTCACCAAGGTGCGTTGCGAAAACCCATGTTTTTGCTTATTGATGAACAACATCCTTTCGTGAACGGTTTGTGCATCGTCTTCCATGTCGATCGGAATTTCATTAACAATAGAGCAGATATAAACATTACACTCTGAAAAGAAACTGGGCAAAATTTGGTTAATTCTGGTCAGGTCTGAGAAAGGTTTCGCATGTTTGAAAGTGTCGCAAGAATTTTCGACTAACCCTTTAGCATTGTTCTAAAGAATTCTTATATTTATAAGCGGCAAGGCGAAACTTAGTTTGAAATAAACGAACTGGATGAAAAAATAAGTCCATGAAAGTTGTATGAGTTAATAACACATAACATAATAACAAATATATTCTCCTAGTGTAATTACGCCAGTATCCCTGTGTTATTTTGTACATAACTTTAAAGTTAATGCAACAATATTAAGGCTTCATGTTTAATCGTTTTTCTTTTTTTTGTCGTTACAGGTAAATCGTTTCGTGTATATTTGATTTAAGGTAGGGGAACATGGGGAGATTTGACCAAGGCGTGGGGAGACTTGACCAAGAGAATTTTGAAAAATCATAACAAAAAATAATGACATAAAACATACTGTAATTATTTTTTCCCTATTGTCGAGATCCTTAGGTAGCAGTAAAAAATATGAAAGGGTTGCATTTGATAATATTTTGATTTTTTAAATGCATTTCTTGTTAAGGATTAACTGTACTGCTTGCATTGCATGTTCACACGTCACAAAATCAGTCCTACTATTGCTAACTTTGCTTACAAATTTTAAAATATAAAGACTTATGTTTGGGGTGGGATTTTTTTTATGGCGTGATTAACATTAACAGTAGATACCAAAGCATAATAAATATTAGGAATTTTGTATCTTTCTTCAGCTGATCGCCACTTGGTCAAGTCTCCCCATAAAATCTTGGTCAAGTCTCCCCAACATTAGTTATTGCGTTCAATTTCATGTGAATTCTAGTAATAACTATTTCATTGTTCCAGTTTATGTAAAATCATTTCACTGCTTCACAAGGATTAAGATGGTTTATTAGTCCTTTAATAGTAATTAGTAGTCGAGTAGATATGTCCATACAAAGTTTGATAAAAAATTACATCATTTAATGCAAATTTATTAATCACGTAATATTTTCTGCAAGGATAGGATTTTTACTCCAAACTTTCAAAATTACTTTAAGGGATCGAAACAAGTATAAAAATATTTTAGAAAAAAATTAAGAATCGAATAGAAGACGCCACAGCCGAAAAAAGAATTTTGCGCTTGGTCAAGTCTCCCCATGTTCCCCTAAACATTAAAATTATGACATCTTCACCGAGAATTTGGTGGTAAAAATTAAAAAAAAAACTAAAATGATGCAATACTGTCAGTCAAGCTCCAATTGGTCAATAACGAAAAATAAGCTAGAACGATAAATAATGCTTTTTAAAATTTTTGCGCCATTTTCGCAAACGGTTGGAAGTGATACATGGGTTGAGTGATTGAAGTGATTCTGTATCCTTCGTTAATTTCACTACGCTTCAAAGAGCAACCTTCACCAGACGATTACGCGCTTGCTGCGGAATGCTGAGATCTCTATTTTCCGCATATCGAACGGGAAAGTTGATTCTCGGTTGTGCAGTTGAAAGGGGGTGATTGCCTTTTGTGATGCGGAAAAAAGTCGTTTATGAATTTCAACACTTTTTTTCTGCTGCGCCATAAGCGGGTTCTATTGCGTGGGACGCTCCTACAAGGTGCGAGGGAGAAGATTATTGATTTTTGGTTATTTTTAGAACGGGCAGGTCCATTTGATTGAGCATAGATGAGCCGAGTAATTTAGCTGCATAGAAGAAGATTGATGCTTCTGTGGGGGAAGTGGGTTAAGATTGAAGTTTAGTGCGTTGGTAGCCACACAGCTAACCGGAAAAGCCGTAATGTAGACGTGATGAATAATGTTCATCGCAACTATATTTAATAGCAGTGGAATTGAACCCCCATTCTATTAAATAGTTGACAAATTTGTATGCGATACTGTTCCAATATTTCAACATTTTAATCGTTGCTTGAATTATTTCACGCTGATAACAAGCGAATTGACGAAATCGGTTCATTTAATGCAGTATTAAATAATACATTTATTTTCATATTTTTCACGAAATTGGCAAAAACTTGGAAGAAAAAGATTAAATCGCGAACACTATATGATTCGTATACTTTTGCATAAACCATAGGCAGAAAATGAGTTTTAGAATTATAATTGGATAGCTAATAAATGGTGAAGACGTTATTAATACTCGATACCCGCAACATAGGACTGGATGCAAATTATCCTAGATAGATTTATATAGTCATAACACAAAAACTAAAACTCTTCTAGAAATTATTTTAACCATTTTCGACTTAATAGGCAAAAGAAAACAAAATCAAAAACTCGACCCGATGGCATTCCGCGCTTTTTAAAGTGACGGGAAAACGTCTTTTTAATTTATGACCCATGTCACAAAAATTAATCCCATGAGAAATGATGCCCATTATTCATTCGAACCACTTGAGGACTCGCTATCCAACCAACAACGCTTAAAACGATTTCCTTTATTTATTCGATGTCGTTGTTGCTTCGGGAAACATAATGACCTCGAATGGAACTTTCAACTCAAAATGTCAACTGCAGAATAATTAACATTTTCAAACTCGTCTGATTTAAGTTTTTCTATTAATTGCTTTTGATCTACCTTTCGATACGTGTTTAACAATATTGTCCACTGAAAAACGTGCTTCCCAACCAAAAGAGAAAGCAAACAATAATTATGTTTCGCGAGGAACATTAATTTTCATTTACTCCGCTGTAATGAGGTGAATGTGAACCTCCCACCAGCGATTGGTATGAAATATATAAATGATACAACGACGGATTCCCGACGCGAAAAAAGACTGTTTCCATGGTACATGAAGGGGTTTAATCTAATTTAAGCTCAACCACCGCTGTCGTCGATGGCTTCGACGAGAGCACAAACCCTTCCAAAACGGAATCTATTTTGGGAATGAAGTGTCTCGCTCGCACCTACACCGGGATTAACTAGATGACATTTAGCAACATCATTTAGCAATAGACGGTGATAAATTTGCTGTCCGCGTCTAAACTTGAAATGCACCCGACCGAATGGTAGTACTCAACTTCAAACATTTTGCGACTTGGGGTGTTTGATTGTTTCTTTATGGTGTGTCCATATAACATTTGGACGATAGTTTACAAATAGGATATGATTATGTGATGTGTATAATAGGCCGCATATATTAGTTCTTATTTTAGCATGGTTTGCTTTTCTATAAGGACATAAACCTAACCAGTTACGCCAGGGAAAGTAGCTTGGACCATATATTTTTTCTTATATCCTAACGATTCTAGGATGGCACCTGCTTTTTTCTATGTCGACAACTTGCACCATCAAAATAATTACAGATTTTGATGGCGACTATTTAAATTGATTTTTGATGGCAGCTCGTCGCTGTTGTGCTATCTTATGACAAACGCCGTTTTGGGGTAAACTGAGTTAAATATGCCACATTACTAGTTTGAAAAATCTCTACAAAGTGGCGTTTTCAGAATTTTGAAATTCTACTTGGTTACTTACATATAGCAAGAAAGATGATAAGAAATTGTGAGTTTTTTGCTTCAAATCAATGTTTCTAGGGATTTGCTCAATTTATATTGAAGTTTTAGATGTTTTTATGTGTGAAAATGTCTGAGGAACACAATGGCATATTTTCAAAAGAAAATTACACGAGTTGTGAGAAAAACACAGTTTTAGTTTTAAACTGAAAATAAAGGATATTTGGCAACACTGTAACCAAAAATAACAATTTTTTCTAGATTCCCTGACTCATTTCCTTCAAAATGCATGTCACCGATTGTTTCTAGACCATATGAACGCAAAGATATGAATAAAAGTTAAAAATTTATGATTTTTTTCCATGGAAAATTTTCCATGCACGATCATGACACGCCATACAAATTTTGTCATCAATACACGCCTATGACACGTGTGAGTGCGACTTTTGTTTACATTCATAGTAAAAACTCGCAACATAGTCAACCGATCTTCGTAATATTTGAGAGATTAATGCAGAATAGATAGAAGCATCAATTGTCTTCTTTGGATTGTTTATACCATTTATAAGTTTCAAGATATTCAATCTCAAACTTTAAAAATCGTTTTTCTCGAAATGTGCTAAATGGCGCTTGTCATAAGATAGCACAACAGCGACGAGCTAGCCAAATTCAAACGACGATCATTATAGCAATAGTTCAGGAACCTTCTACCTTCTCATCCCGCCCTCAGCAAAATATCAAAATCATTCCGCTAGAGATACCAATGCACTATTGTCCTAAAGTCGTATTTAGGAAGACAAAACTGTTTGCGCTCAAAACGTTGCTTTTAGATATATCATGTCTTTGGCAAACTTTCCTAGTACTTTTTAGCCGATTTTAGTAAATTAGGGAGGTCATTGTGATTAGGGTGTTCTAAGTATCAGCTTTTTATATTTGTGAACTCCTTAAAACCAGAGATGGTGTTGATGCGACGAACGAAAAAGATGTGCTTAATAGTCTCTTCGATGCACCCTTTACAGGTTATATCGATCCGGACCTGAACAATGTTCACAGATCTCACATCAATTACCACTGAATCGGTAAAGTGGGCAGTTGAAAGCTTTGCTCCATACAAATCGACCGGAAAAGATATAATACTTCCTATGCTACTGCAAAATGTATTCTTCCAGTCTGTTCTGGAAGGGAAGTGTACCCATTAGAGTGGGACATGGTTATATGAAAAAAATAAAATTTTGCTCCGAGTAACTTTTTGGGTCCTATTTAGCTCTCAGAACAACCCTGCAAATTTTTAGCTCGATCGGTGAAACTATATTTTTGAGCCCACGCACTATGGGGTGGCTACAACAAAAAGTTGGACAAAATAGGGAAAGCAAATTTCAAATTTTTTAATCAAGCTATATTTTTTAAACATTCTTCAATATTTTCTACATCGTGTACAATTGAAATGATAACTAAAAACTTTGGTCTATATTTGTGACAAACGGCCAAACATTGTTATAAAATAAACACGTTTTTTTCTACTAAATCAGGCAATAGGAAACACTTTCTACTGAAATTGAACAATACAATCAATGAAGTATTATTATAGTAGGAAACGTTGCTAATGACCTATTCTAACTACTCTAATGCTGGATATATCTAAATAAAAAAGTCAAACTATTTTGTTTTGACAAATAAAGGTGATTGTTTGTTTTTTGATTTTAGTACTATTTCGCAATTGAAAAAGTTATCAAATTAAGTCAAATTAAGATAAAAGGTTGAAGGCATTCGAAACCATCGGCTATTGTCAGTCCATCGCAGGTGGATACTCATCCGACCGCGTCCGACCGTTGGTTTGAGAGCAATTTGAAAATTGTAGTTTTTACATAATTTTGATGCTTTTTACAAAACATTATAAGAAACTATAAGTCTTATTTAACTGAATCGCCTGCTAAGATTTCTTATCAGTTTCGTAAATTGTTTACCGTTTGTAATAGTCTTAAATTATCGATGAAAAACCCTCACCTCCCTCCTCAGCTTTTCAAACCAGCGGTAGAACTTGTAGATGAGGAAAAAAGAGTCATCGAGGAATGTTAACGTTGCACACTTTTCTTCAGTATAAAGTAACACTTCCGTAGTACTCTTGGTAGCACTCTTGGTAAATAATAAATTCAATAAAAAATACACTTTTCAGAAATTAGAATATACGTGCCATTTAAGCCAATAAATTCTGATTCCTGAAAAGTGTTTTTTTTTCTTGAATTTACTATTTACCAAGAGAATGAGATTCTCCTAGTAATTTTTCATCTTTGTCGACACAAACATACATACACAATGACGTTATTGTGACTGTACTGTACTTTTTGCTTTGAGAAAAATAACATAAGTTTTGGAATGATTATCAATAAAACAAGGTAATTTATGTATTGTCTCCAATGTACAAATACACTCTTAGAAAAAATGAAAATCACATTTGACGTAAACAACGTAGGAACCTATTTCTCCTGTCTGGTAATAGGATTTTTTATGTTATTATATGTCAAATTAAATATTGTGTCTCTTTTGATGTAAGACTCAGACTGAATGACCTAGGAAAAACCAAACAACTTACAGGTAATTAAATGTAAATTTATGTGAATTGGGACGCTCCTTTTATGTGCATCTGGTAAGACGTAAAGTTACAAGTATTTTTTTGCTGTGTATAATTTAGACAATTATATTTGTTAGAAAATCGTCCTACGAATGTTACTATAGCCACCATTCACAATGGTTTCATTTAGGTTGAGTTTTTGAAGAAATATTAGAAGAAAAAAAATTTCACACTGTTAAGTGGATTTTTTATGAAAAATGTGCTCAAGATCAAATATTTAAGCATTTCTTGAATTATAATTGCAAAATAATATATAGAACAGCAGAAAATAATTTTGTCCAGGTTTTCGGCCTAGTTACCCCATAGTGCCACGGCTTAAAGTTTACATGGGATTTCGTATGGGAAAATCGTATTTTGCGAATTAATTCATCCAAGAGTCGCCCGTTACTTCCTAAAATTAAATAGAAGTCTAATTTTCATAGGAAATTTGCCAAGGAAACATAGTCTAGAAGACCGCGAAACAATTTGAGGCTTGCGGAAAAAGTTATTAAGCAAAAACCGTTTGATGCCGTGAAGATTGATGAAATTTAAACTTTTCATAGTATCACTGCTGCTGGCGGTCGAGTTATATACGAAATACTTTCTATTATTATATACAAAAAAGCCTCCATTCATCCTCCGAAACCCTTGCGAAGTGGCCAAACTGTATATAATCTTGATCTGGGCCACCTGTTCGAAGTTTTAAAAAAGTTTGTTTTCACTTTATGCACTTTATTTCACTTGATTGACTTAAAACTTAGCGGCCCTGACCGTAGATACATTTATACTGAACAACCACGCTGGTCTAGCAGGTGGTATTTAAGGGAACATTATGCTGACAAGACTAATGTTCCCACACGAGGCGGTGAGTGGCTTCATGTGCTGACCTAGGCGTCTGCGTTGCTGGTCAGTGTCCAGGTCCCTACGTAATTCATCGGGGGGGGGGGGGGGGGGGGGGGTGAAAAAGTGTCGTCCTCGGCACTTGATGGGTTGTTTTGATTCGTTGATTTTGACGATCTTCGGCGTTGATTTCTCTTTGTTGCTCTTATATGAATTGCTCTTAAATGGAAAAGTATTAAGTAGAGGGTGATGAACAATAAAACAGATGTTAACGAGGTTCCTCCAAGAAGGCTCCATTTCCATTTCCAATCTGTTTCGTGTCGAAGTGATATTTCGTCTAATTTGTTCCTATTTATTAAGGTAGCTTTTTCTATTTTTTCAACGTCATAGTTTTTGGAAAGTTCGCTTTTTATGTTTAGGTTGTGGAAGGCACCTAGAATAGTCTCGTTTTCGGTTATTTTTTCCTTTGATGTAAAGTGGTGACCCATGAAAGCTATTGTGCAGTTGGAGAATGATATTACAAGGTTTCCTGATAGATTTCTATTGTGTGGGCCACAGTCGGACTGTAGCTCATTGTTTTGTGCGTTTGTAATGAGCATTTTGTTATTGCTTATTAGTAGTGCAGTAGTTTCATTTTTAGTTTCCATTAGACATAGTGGTTCCGTTCCCATGATGAGTGGGTGTATGCAAGAGTCGTTGAATTCTCTGATGTAGCTTTGCAATTGGACATACTCTTCGGGTTTTGATGTGGTGAAGAGTCGTTTTGCCTGTTTGATCAGAAATTGGGGGTAAGATTTTATAACTGTACCGTTTTTGTTCAAGGGGTAGATCCGTATGATTGTGGATTTTTCCTTCTCCAATTCTGGAACATGTAATATGTACAGTAAAGTGTTTTCGTTCATTACTAGTTTCGGTGTAACAAAATTTAGGGCTTCCTCGGGAATATTGAGTTGGACTCCTTGATTGTTGATGATGTCTTTGATTAAGTGAATTTCCTGGCTGGTTAGTATACCGTTACTAGTGACGTGAATTCTAGAAAATAGCATTGCTTCTTGAATACTTGTTATAATTTTGTTGAGAGTATCGATGTTTATAATGGTGGTGATAACGTCTAGTTCGTCGAGGACGATTTGGTTGATTTGTTGTTTGTCTATTATTTGATTGATTGTGTTTATAAGAGCTGAGATTCTTTTGTCGATTTGATTGTTGATCTTCACTTGATGGTTGTTTTCGTTGATGAGTTGGTTGAGGTTTGAGTAAATGATTCGTGAGTCTTCGACATCTGGACTGCCTGCTATCCATTTCTACATTGTGCCGATAGCGTCCATTCTTCTGTGTCTCTGGTGCGATGCTGGTTTTATTTGTACAAAATTTGAATACAATTCTCGAATTTTGTGTTTACTTAGTTCGATTAAAGCATTATTTTTTCTTTGCTTATGGTACACTAAATTTGTGAGTAGGTTGATGGTGACCTCTATTTCTGTTATGTTAATTGGGTGAACAATACGAATGTTTCCGGTTTGGATTTGGCAGAGGGTTGTTTTTTGCATTAATATTAGATCATTTTGTAGGTTCCGAATAGTTAGTTCTTGGCATGAAATGGTCGAGAATATCAAGGTGATTCCTATGTAATATTGGAGCATCTGTAATCAAGGTGTGAAATAGAAATTTGTTATGTTTTTTTGAATCTTTTTATTTTGTTTTTGTGTCGCTTTATACCGCGGTTATTTTTGAATGTTTTGTCTTGTACCTCGTTGGCGTTTGTTTTATTTGCTCTGGCTTGGGTTTTTGTGCGTATATTTGGTATTATAAAGACTTCTTTCCCTTCTTCTATGACTGGAGGATCTTCTTTGTTTAAATTTCGACTTAAAATTTGTTTTTGTGCTTTTTCCATGTTAAATCTAGCCTTAAGAAAGAGTTCTTGCGCATCTCTAATTATTTCTTCTGGGTTAACAATATTGTTTTGATTAAATAATATTTCATTCGGGGTGTACTGTGTGGATGAATGTACTGAGTTGTTGTATAGTGCTACCGATAGTTTTATAATTGATTTTGTGCCCATACCTCTAAATTTCTGTTTATTAGTATTAAATATTTCAATGATTGTGGAGTGTGCTCTTTCTATTTGCCCATTAGATTTTGATGAGGCGGCGTAACGGATTTGTGATCCTAATTGACTTAGGAAATTTCTTAGTTGTATTGATTGAAAGGTGGTTTCGTGGTCGGTTACAATTTCTCGAGGAACTCCGAAAGCACTGAAGTATTTTACTAGCGCTTTCTGAACGTGGACCAGGTTTTTTGATTTTAGCTCTATCATTTGTAAATGTTTGGAAAATGAATCGATTAAGGATAAGAAACTGCATTTGTCTATAATGAATATGTCCATATGGACCCTGTCTAAAGGTTTTTCTGTAATAGGCCTGGGTGATATTTTTATGTTGAAGGGTTTTCTCTCATATTTATGGGTATTGCATGTTTCACATGAATTTACAAACTTTCTAACATTTGCGTATACATTTGGGAAAAAATATGATCTCCTGATTTTTGCTTCTACTTCTGTTATGCCGCGGTGTGCTCTGTTATGTTCGGTCGCAATTATTTGATTTTGTCGCTCTTCGCTCTGGACGTCTTCGACCATTAAATTGGTAAACACGAAATGACCTTTCTGATTAAAATTTTCTCTATAAGATTCTTGTATCATCTGAATGATGTTTTCTGGAGCCATAAGGGCTGTCTGTTTTCCGTTGTGGAAGGTTTTCAAAAGTTGTGTAACGTCTTCTTTAGTGAAACTGTTTTTAGACACTATTGTCCTATGATAATTTTGAAAAAAGGTTTCTCGGATTGTAGTATCTAGACGTGAGATTTTGAAGATGAGCTGTAATTTATGGGGCGTTCAGAAAAATGAATGAAATAGTCAGCTGATTCGTCAGCGGAGTGAATGGTTTGGCAGTCAAAGGATTCGGGTGAGTTGTTGGCAGTGGATTCTGCGTCATCTATGTGATCTTCTTGACCTGAAAGATAGGGATTTATATCATTATTTATTTCATTTACATTTGCTTCGATCGGCATTCTGCTTAACGCGTCGGCCACTACATTTGATTTGCCTTCCCTGTATTTTACTTCATAGTCGTAATTTTCTAGATCTAAGCGCCAACGTAAAATTTTTTGATTCTTATCGGAAGTTTTAATGAAAGTAAGAGGTTTGTGATCGGTCACTAGTGTGAACTTTTGGCCATATAAATATGGTTTAAACTTGTTTACTGCCCATAGTATGGCTAGAGCCTCTTTTTCGTTGGTAGCATATCGCGATTCTGTATCTGACAGTGTTCGGGAAGCGAATGCAATTGGTCTTTCGATATTATCCTGTATTTGTGACAATACAGCACCTAGTGCGTAACCAGATGCGTCTGTTGTAAGAATAAAAGGTAGATCAAATTGTGGGTATGCCAGTATTTGGTCTGTGGATAGAATTTGTTTGAGTGCATTGAATGCATTTACGTATGAAGAGTCCTGCACATCTACTGTTGACTCTTTCTTTAGATATTTTGACATTGGTCGAGTGATCTTTGAAAAATCTTTAATAAATCTCCTGTAGTACCCGACTAATCCAAGGAACTGTTTTATTTCCTTTTGATTTTTTGGTATTGGCCACTGAATGATTTTTTCAATTTTTCCTGGGTTTGGTTTTACCCCTTTGGAACTTATAATGTGTCCCAGAAACTCTGTTTGCTTTCTCAAAAATTCACATTTATCTAACTGTATTTTTAAGTTGTAGTCAGATAAACGTTTTAGAATTAATTCTAAATTTTCTAAGTGATTATTCAAGTTATATCCGACAATGATTATGTCGTCTAGATATACGTAGCATTTTGTCCCTACGTAGTCTCCCAAAATATCATTCATTGCTCTCTGAAAGGTAGCAGGAGCGTTTTTGAGACCGAAAGGCATTCTAGTAAATTCAAAATGCCCTTTGTCCGTCGAAAAAGCTGTTTTTTCTACATGTTTCGGATCCATTGCGATCTGATGGAATCCGGATTTTAAATCTATAGTAGTAAAGTATTCGGACTTCCCTAAGGAGTCCAAGATTTCTTCGATTTGAGGCATGGGATACCTGTCGTCGATAGTTACGTCGTTGACTTTTCTATAGTCTATTACGACTCTCACCTTTCTCTTGCCTGAGGCGTCCATTTTTTTGGTACGACCCATATTGGTGAAGAGTAGGGACTTTTGGAAGGTCTAATAATACCGTTGTCTAGCATTTCTTGTATTTGTTCTTGAATGTCACCCTTGAAGTGGTGTGGGTAACGGTAGTTTTTTGTAAAGATAGGAGAATCGTTGGTGGTTAGAATTTTGTGTTTGGTTGCCGATGTACATGTGAGTTTTCCCCCTTTTTTCTGGATTACAGATTGGTGTTTTTTCAGAACCCGAATTAGCTCGGTTAGTTCTAATTTTGAAAGGTGGTTTGTTCTGATGATGTTACTGATATCACTTTCAGATATTGTTTTCGCATGTTTTATAGGAAAGGGGGAAAAGGTTTCAAAATTGTTAACTGCTATTTTCAATTTGGGTGTTTTTGTTTGGTTCCTAGATGAGGAGATTATATTTATCGTAGTTTTATTATTCTCGGCCCTGTAGAGTCCAGGTCGTATGAATGTATTTTTACAAAGCTTTTGGTATGATGGGACGAACCAGTCGCCGTTGTTTGTGGTTTGAATGGTTACGAAATGGTTATAAAGTTGTTTAGTGGGGTAGAATTTTGAATAAGAAAATTGTTTATCTGCTATTGTAATGGTTTCGTTCTCGTAGTTTATTTTCGATTGTAATTTAGCAAGTGTCTCTGATCCTATTAGTCCATCGAAAAACTGATGAAACTTGAATACGTAGAATGAAAATGGTTTAAAAGCGTTATTAAAAAGGTCTAGTTTTCCTATTTTTGTGGCGTTATTCGTTCCGTATACATTTTTTATTTGTGTATCCTGTACTAATTTAGTGGATTCCAGGATGTCAGGCGAAATTAGATTTTTATTCGCTCCCGTGTCTATTAGAATTTTGAGTTGTTTCTTTGATATTGGGTGAATCGTCTTTAAATAGGGAAGATAATTTAAGTTATTTTTCGATTTGTGTTGACCACATGAAAATTTATATCTAGGTCGTCCTCGGATTCAGTATCCGACTTAGCATCTCCTAAGATCTCGTCTTCGTGTTCGTTTTTCGTGATTTCATGATTATTTATTACTTTTTTGTTTAGTGTTAGCTTACTTCGTGTAGTCATTGCGTCCATTGGTTCTATTTCGTCTTGTTCTGGTTTGCGGGGTGTTGATTTGAATTGTTTGGGATGGTTTTGGTTGGATTTACCGGTAGACTGAATATCGAACCCTTTAAATTTTTGATTTTTCTTGTTAGAACTATCAGCAGCCATGTTGTGTGCTGCTATTTCCTTAGATCTGAATTTACAGAGAAACGCGTAGGCGTCTTCTACATCCTTAGGTCTGGCTGCTTGAGCGTAGCCGAAGTATGGTTCAGTTAGTCCGGAGATGAAGACTGCCAATGCATCTTCATCAATGAAATCGTTTATCGGCTCCCAATTGTTTTTATATTTCTCCTTTTGTTTTGCTAGGGTTTTAATGTTCTGAATTATTTCTTTAGACTTGTGGTAGTATCTTGCGATACTCATGCCATCAGTCATTCTAAATTGCCATAATTGGCATTTATAAGTTGAAAGTTCTTGACGATCGCCAAGAGAATTTATTAAAATTTCTTTTATGCTTTCAAAACTGTCGGGGTTACCGGCAAGGCAAATTATGTCTTTGACTTTGCCTTGAATTTTGTTGATGACTGCAGTGACATACATTTTGAATTGCAATGGTGTCACGTGTTCTTTAAATGCGTTTAGAGTTTCTTCCGCTGTTGTCAGCCAGGCATTTAACTGTTTAGAATTACCGTCGAATGCGGGTAGCATTTTTATTGGATCAGGTATTTTAAACAATTGTTCGACGTTTGTTGTGGGTTGTAAAATAGGCTCCGGTCTGGGTGCTGCCATATTGTTAAAATGTGTTTCAATTTGAGAAAACATGGTATCGTGATCGTTTTGCTTGTTTGCAAATTCATTCATCATCTGCATCATTTTTTGTAACTGGGCATTAATTTGCTCCATGTTATCGTCTTTGGTTAAAGACATGGTTTCTATTTCGGGTGTGTTTTCGATTGGGATATGAGCTAGGTCCCCTGATTCGGCTGAGGAAATACTTTCGTCAGAGTCTGAAGAATCGCAATTGCTGTGTTTGATACTTCTCAACAATGCGCGAGTTTTCTTCAAGGCGTTAGGTGCTTTTGGCATTAATGTAGCCTTTGCTTGGGTGTATTTAATTTAATTTTTTGTCAGCGCACACGTTCTCTTAGAACTCGTGTGGCCTCCGAAAATGTGCTTCGCTTAGAACTTCACAATTTCGTGTGGGGTAGAAGTTCTCTTGGAATGCTTCTTGCCCCAAATGGTTAGTGTTAAATTGAAAATGTGCTGCCCGAGCCTTTCTCTTAGAGCGGACTTCGGTGCACAGAAAAATTTTACACTACCCAAGGAGAGTCCAATTTCAATCTTAGTTATAACTATTAAGAAAGTAACAAACTCACCTTTTTGCAATCGTGTTCTGCGGGGTTCACTTGGGTGCTTGATTCTCCTAGTGGACGTCTGAAGCACGCGGCGGAGTCTCAACTCTGTGTCTCTTTTAGAGGGACGGCAGATGCTAGCACTTTTCACACTTTGTTGAAATGCTTCGCGGGCTCACTCTGGTTGGATTTATCAATCCTAACCTTTGCACTGTTTATCGTACTTAGTTTTTACTGTTTCACTAGAACCGCAGGCTGCGCCAATCTTGATCTGGGCCACCTGTTCGAAGTTTTAAAAAAGTTTGTTTTCACTTTATGCACTTTATTTCACTTGATTGACTTAAAACTTAGCGGCCCTGACCGTAGATACATTTATACTGAACAACCACGCTGGTCTAGCAGGTGGTATTTAAGGGAACATTATGCTGACAAGACTAATGTTCCCACACGAGGCGGTGAGTGGCTTCATGTGCTGACCTAGGCGTCTGCGTTGCTGGTCAGTGTCCAGGTCCCTACGTAATTATATATATAAATGATTTAGACACATTAAGAAAAGATCAAAACAAAATTGCGTACAATTGGATAACCAACAGCAGTGGTGCTAGAAAAAATGGATATTTTATTAATCGTCAGAGCATTAATCGGTTTCTGCTTAATAACTCTTTTCTCAAGCGTCATATCGTTCCGTGGTTTTCAATACCTTGTTTCTTTGTTAAATTTTCTATGAAAGCCACATAACGATTTATTTTTAGGAAGCAATGGGCAATTTGTGAAAGTTAATTTTCCCATACAAAATCCCATGTAAACTTTTAACAGTAAGCGTAAAAATATATAGTTTCAGGGATCGCGCTAAGAATTTGCACCGTTGTTCTAGGACCCAAATAGTACCTAAAAAGTTACTCGGAGCTGGAATATAATATTTGTCCCACCCTAGTGGTAATGGGGTATCTCCTTGTATTTCGGGTTGGATAAACGCAATTCTGAGTAACCGCATTTTTTGCTCGTCACTACGACTGACTGAGATACGGAAGTTGAGTATTTGCGGTTGTCTTTAGAGTGGCGTTCTGTCACCTTTGTGATGGAACTTGGTTGCCGACATCTTGTTGAAGAACCCAATGAGCTTGGATTTCTTCCCTACGGATTTGCTGACGATTACCAAATACTAATTACTGGACTATGCATCGGAATAATCTTTGACTTAGTGCAACAAGCATTAAGGGCTGTCGAACAGTGGTGTCGACAAGTTAAATTATCAGTTAACCCAAGCAAAATTTCAAAGGTTCTTTTCACGAAGAAGCGAATAACAACCGGGGTCGTCCCTTGCAGTTCTTTGATTCTGAGCTATCGTGTGCGGATCAAGTCAAGTACGTTGGAGTTATATTGGATTCCAAACTGAATTGGTCTGCTCACATTGAGTTCAGGGTCAGGAAACCATGCATGGCCTTCGGGCAATGCAGACGAATTTTTGGAAAGACCTGGAGTCTCAAACCTAAATACATCAATTGGATTTACACGACAATTGTACGTCCAATAGTGTGATACGGATGTCTTGTGTGGTGGCAGAGGGGAGATGTGATGACGGTCCAGTCAAAGCTAGACCATCTGCAAAGAATGGCGCTCATGGTGTTGACTGGTGCTTTCACCACAACTCCAACTGCTGCTCCTGAGGCACTTCTAAATATTAAACCATTACACATACACCTCAAACAAGAAGCACTATCATGTGCATACAGATTGCAGGTTACTGGGTAGAGTGACAGGAAAAAAAATTACCCCTATCGGCCCATGCCTGAGTCGATTCCTAGTCCCACCAGGAGTACTAGCTACCGGACCAACGTGCCTTCGACAATTTGCATGGAGAAAACCCACTAACTCGCATTTTCGCCGCTAGGTGGCACTGTGTGCATCGTATTATCACTGTAAGTGAAAATAAGAAAGATAATGTAATTGTCCACAACTTTGTCGAAGACTGCTAGTGAATCCGGCTTTGTTAAAAGAAGTTATTAAAATTTCAACGAAGTAATGTCTGAGTCAGTTTTGCATGAGGCGTAGCAGCGCATGGTTGTGTATCAGTACTTGATTCGCACGAACTAAACATTTTTGTGAAATAATGGTTAGGTTTAGGTCAATAGTATGTTCAGAAGATTTATAGTAAGTAATATGAGTCATGTTTTGGTTAGAAAATTTTAGTTCTACACTTTACCGCATAGAGGGCACCAACACTAACTTTTCACCGGAAAGAGAAAGAGATTAGGTGTCTTCCACAAAGTTGTAGAGCAAGCATTTCTGAATAATTCTTCCGAACATCTCGATATTCTATCTCACTTCTATAAAAAGTTAGTGTTGGCGCCCTCTATGCGGTCACAGGTGGAACTAAAATTTTCTAACCAAAACGTAGCTCGTATTATGTGCTACATTTCTTCTGAACACACTATTCAGCTAAATCTAACCTTTATCTTACAAAAATGTTTAGTTGGTGGGAATCGAGTACCGATAAACAAGCCACGGTGTCTTTTTTTAACAACTTTATGCAAAAAAATTCAGCATCTCTGAAACTTCAGCATATGAAAGAATGGGCTTTCCCCTTTCATTTGAAACCAAAATCAAAATAATCCGTCGGGGGGTCTAGAGCAACTTTTTTTTTTGAAGTTTTTTTTCGTGAAAACATAGATTTTACAATAGAACTAGTTCATATTTCTGCCCCTAGATGGTGCTGTCGACATTCGAGCAACACTAAAAGTGAGAATCTGATAGATTATTTAATTGTCTACAACTTTGTTACCAACTAAAAACCGATTTGAAATTTTTCGGATAAGTTGTTTAATATTTTAACGAATTCTAAGTCTAAGTTAGCTTCACAGAAGACCTAGTGGTTTGTCAATTCACAAACACTTTTTTTATTTGCTAAATAGTTGTGTTTAGTTCAACAGTGAATTAAGCGGAATTTGAGAGCTTGGAAAGTCTCATCTTTCAGCTGAAAATTATAATTCCCTGATACAGGGCACCATTAATATCTTTGAGATGAAAAGTCTTAGATAAGTGTTGACAAAACTAGTATGATATTAATATTCTTGTTCATGATGGTAAGCGATTCCTCCCGCAGAAACAGCTTTTGCTATGATGTATGCCTTCTTTTTCATTTTTTCGATTGTTCTCAGGGATGACTGATAACTATTCTTACATGAATCTCCTACTCTGTTGGCATCTTCGTATAAAATTCACTTGTCCTGAACTTCAACCTTTATATTCGAACAAACTCAATGAAACTTTTAACGCACCATTGCACTATTTCGCGGATTTCATTGCAACGCATGGTTAAAAACGCTGATTATCCGTTTGCAAAATTAACTCAATGTGACAAACAGTTAACAAAAAATTTTGAGTCTTTGGATCAAGATATTTTTTTTTGGGATATATTCGAGGACTTCTATGTATATAAGGTTTTTGTTGTACTCATATCATATTTTGTTTTCAAAAGTAATAAATTTCGCATAATCTAGGATCAATTTAGTAACGATATCTCGCATAATTGATAGGAGATGGCCGTAAAATTCAACTGCCACAATATGCTATGCGGAGAAAATTTGAATAAATCGTTTCACGCTAAACAATAATTTGGACAGTTACTGCTGTGGTTTGCGTTAAATTAGAAACGGTGTGTCCCAACATTTCGTCTTGATCGGAATTATAATAGCTGACTTAAGCGATCATAACCTAAATTATACGACGTATGGTCCTTTCTAAAACATAAATGTAAGCAAACCCTTGTAACCAAGCAATACCTTCCGATGAATGGTAGTTCCTTCGAACCTATTGGGAAAGATTACAAACCAAAAGCACAAATAGTTTTCTGACTCTGTCAAACATCCTAATTTTCAGAAGGTCAATTAGAATTGTTAACGTAATGAATCCCGTCTAATATTTTTATGCCACTAAGCCTATTATATTAATTCTTTTTTGGTAATGTAATAAGTGCGAGAAAACATATTTCCAAACCACTAGGCCTCGTGTGAAACTATCTTAGATATAACTTTGTTAAAATCTTAAGCAACTTTTCCGGATAATTTCAGATCAATTTTTAGTGGTCAACAAACTTGTAGACAATTAAGTTTTCTATCAAATTCTCACTTTTAGTGTTGTTCGAATGTATAAATCACCAACTAGGGACAGGAATATGAACTAGCTCCAGTAGTAAAACCTATATCGTTACGAAAAAAAACTTCAAAAAAAAAAGTTACTCTAGACCCCCCGACGGATTATTTTGATCTTAGTTTCAAATGAAAGGAGAAAGCCCATTCTTTCATATTCCGAAGTTTCAGAGATGCTGAATTTTTTTGCATAAAATTGTTCTAATAAATACACCGTGCAAGCATGCACCGCTAGGCCCCATGCAAAACTGACTCAGACATCGATTCGTTAAAAGCTTTATAACTTCCTTTAACAAAGCCGGATTCACTAGTAGTCTTCGACAAAGTTGTAGGAAATTAAATTACCTTTCTTATTTTCACTTACAGTGATAGTAGATGTACACAGTGTCACCTAGCGGCGAAAATGCGAGTTAGTGGGTTTTCTCCATGTAAATTGTCGAAAAATCCCATACAAACTTCAGGCACGTTGGTCCGGTAGCTAGACTTGTCCGATTTGCTTCAAATTTGGAGCAAGTACTCCTAGTGGGACTAGAAATCGACTCAGGGGTGGGCCGATAGAGTTTTCAAAAATTTATCATTTTTCTGGGCACTCTATTACTGGGCTTTGGAACAGTAACCATGTTGATCTTGCTACCAGTCATACACGAATGTGGTCACAAATGGTTACATGAAGATATTTTTGCTGCCAGCGATATTACGCTCACATGTAGTTTTTCTTACAGGACATCTTCCATGTGAAGATTCCCTCTGGAGAGAAGTAGTTGTTTGGCTATATTGAAAGACAACAACAAATGCAAGTGGTCTGTTACACTGACGGCTCTCTGATGAAGGCACGTGCTGATGCTGGTGTTTCCTGTCGTTAAATGAGATTGGAACAATCTCACTCATTACGTAGATACTGTACTGTATTCCAAGCAGAAATGTTCGCGATTATATGCGAAGTACAATCGGCTTTCAACAGAGCTCGTCCGGCAAAGTTATAAACTTCTGCTCCGATAGTCAGGTTTCAATCAAGGCCCTTAGCTCAGACAAACTAGTTATCGTGTGCCGAACCCAAATTGAAGAACTTAGCATTGTCAACACTGTCTACCTTATCTGGGTGCCCGGACATTCTGGTATTACTGGAAATTAATGGGCTGACAAATTTTTACCCAACAAGTCAAAGTTTATGAAGAAAATCGCTTAAACCCGTACATCGTTGGCATACGATGTTTTGACGAAGAATGACAACATATTTCCCTTGGAAAAGGCCATAACCAGGGGCCGAAACTTTGGGAAGTATACAACAGCCGTTGTTATTTCTAGGCCGTAAAAGCCGCAAATCCACTAACAATCCATCCGGTCGTTTTCCACATTTCAAATTCATTTTAAATGTCACCGTGATCGCGTCCTGTGCACAATCCTTTAATTTTTACCCTACATGTGTTTATGAGTTTCCACACGACTGCTAACACATATTAGTTTACAACATCCAAAATAAAGGCAGTGAGCGTCTAAAACGGTTCCGCTAAATTTACTGTTGCATACAATAATTGTGCTCATAAAAAGAATGACGTCAACAGCTTTCGTTGTTGGTTCACTTAACCTATCCCATTCGGTGCCATGGTTTTTTATGTTACCCCCGAGAAATACACGAAAAGAGATGCTAAACTTTTGCATTCTGTGCGAGCATAATTTGAATCCATAACAACACACGGAGGATGACTTTTTGCTCCACACTTGCTTGTGTAAAACCACCAAAACGACATACAGTCTGCCTTAACAACGGAGAACACCCTCGGCCGATTGGACGGCGACTGACGGCAGGCGTTTATGAACCATTCCGCCCAGTCTCCGAGAGGGGAAGAACAAATGTTGACGTCATCGCAGCATGTGTTGCTTGCGAAACTGCTCTTTCGATAGATCACGGAATTGAGTGGAAAGTAGGGCAACAGAGGGTAAAATGAACATTATTCAACTGCTCGTAAAGAACACATTCGAAAGATCAACCAAATCGACAGAAAAGAGGGAGGACCCGTTTAGTGGCAAACAAAATTGTGCATGTGGTGGCACTGCCACTAAGGTTTTATTCGGGATTTTTCTTGTATTGATTCTACACTATTGAAAAAATATCAATACGGTTATAAAATAACATAATTTTTTGGTAGTACAACATGAACCAAGAATCAAAAAGTTTATATAGTTTTTATAAGATTTACATGTACATGATTTACAATCAATCGAAGTGTAATATAGTCAATCAAGAAACCGCTTAAACAGGAGGAACTTTAGAAGGCGGAGACCGTTCTGCGGAGGCAGACACAGAAAAAAATATTTTGTTATTTTACATTTATTTTTATGTGCCTATTTGGAGCATGAATATAAAAGCAACATTAAATTCCACTACAAATGCACACGACTTGTTGTGCGTTTCTCAACGAATTTTATTATAATTTTACACATTTATTGAAAATTTCAGTTTCATTAAATGAAAATCCAATGCGTTTCGCTGTATTTTTATTCCAATATTGCTGTAAAATAAATAACCCCTCCCTTAGGTTGAGGGGTTTGACGGTATTGCAAACATCATCAAGCATACTGCATGCGTAAGTGCTACAGAACCTCGTTTTGTAGTAATAGTAGTTTTTAGTACTAGTATAGTAAAAATTAATTGTACAATTGTTATGTGCTAGTCGTATGTCTATCTGTGTATGTGTTCGTCTGAATATTTGTGACAGTTGGTTCAGAGAATGGATGCAGAATTGGCGTATATGATAGAATAGTTGGAAATCTTTCCGGTATTCAATTTGTGCATTCGATTGTGTTCATTCGGGAAGGTTGGATTGGATAAATTGAGGTACAATTAATTTACCGACGCACGTGAATCATCCATTCCCGGTCAGCATAGCATGATGAAAGTCTAACAGAATGCAATTGTCGTTAATAGCAAATAAACAACATTTGCATGAGTTAAAGTAGTTTGATTTTAGGTTACATGTGTTTTTCTTTTCAACTTAATTAATCTGTTCTTTTGTACATCTATTAGTTTGCTTTTCCATTACTCATGTATACCAAGATAGTATCGGCCAATTTATGCACTTCTAATCATACTCTTTGCATATTTTTTCTTTATTCGGCATGCTATGATTTCATTTATTGGTATACTCTATACTATACTATACTCCATATATTCATATAGGAACAACCGTACAAACGTTCGTGTCCTTCGCGATAACACAAACCTGGTCACAAACGCAACCATGCAATTGCAATCCTCTACACAGACGGCCGCGATTTTGCCTAAACTAAAATGATAACATCCTGGTGATAAAGTGAATGTCTCTGGTCCTAAAAATTTTGAAACGCTGTCTTAATCGTGAACCCAAAAACTCCCGCGGTCGCACGATCATGAATCGGTAACTTCTGGATGTTTCTATCCTTAATATCAGCAGACTAGGTCCATGCCTTCAATTGGATCAATTATAAAAAGAAAGCTCTCATATCAACTGGACACCACGTTACATGGCGACATGACTAAGGACTCTAGTGATATGGGGTAACTTACTCCTTGTCAGAATGTGAATTGTACACCGAAAACTAAATATCGGAATGGAGGTCCGCGTGACCACCCAAGAACGCACGCGTATATAGGAATGACCACATGGTTACAAAATCCAGGGGCGACATTATGGAACCATTTCGAATCGACTTTTTCATACAAGCTTGTATACAATAAACCTTCCGTTTCGAGATGCGCAATGTCACCCCAGTCTTGCACACGCGAAGTCTCATGAACGCGAGCACACGTGACAAACACGTTAACATACGAACGCTTAAGCCCTTCGCGATGAACAACGCACACCTACGTTTGCGATCGCGCAAACTTAGTAACACCCGGTAATAAGGAGAACGTTTTGGCACTTACGAAGTTCGCATTTTAAATTTAAATCATCCCGAAGTTGGCTAAATGTCGGACATTGGTGTCTTCGGAGATATTCATTAACGTAACAAGCCCCTTCTTCTGATACTGTATGTCCAAAGATCCTACCCCCTAAAAGTGATATATTTTCTGAGAGCTTTTCATTGAAACGCAATTTTCAAAAATAATCATCAAAATGTTAAAAAAAAATTATTGACCCCCCGATAGAACATTTCAAATTTAGTCTCAGTTGAAAGAGGAGTATCAAGCATTCAATTAGTAAATATTTCAGTGATACTGATTTTTTGTCTAAATATTGTTCTACCAGAGACACCGTGTTACATGTCGTTTAAATTTCATTATTTTTTGGTGTGTTTGATGCGACTTCACAGAAGTCACAGGAGAGGATTGAAAAATCTAGCTCATTTACACAAGATCACTGATGTTAGATGTAGAAGGCGTTCTGAGAGTTCGCGGCCTTTTGACATGAGGTACCTAATCATCTTATCTGAAAAAAATACATCACGAAGTAGTTGATCTTATATCTTCACTACAAATACGGCCACAAAAACTCCTGACAGGTCACCGAGTTTTTATTAGTTTTTTTTTAAATGTGCTGGTTCTTCTAACAACAACTTTAAATATATTTTGAAAATTCGTTTTTCAAAAATTCAATTTTCTTATAGAATATGAACAAATTCCATTCGCATTGTTAAAACATGTCACAACTGTTGCCGTTAAAATTTTTTTTCGAAACATATTTCTTTGAGAGTACTGCTTGTAATATCACACACACACCCTTTTGAATAATTTTTGAATAATCCTTCTTAAGGACAAACGAACATTGGTGCGAAAATCGAGAACGAAAAAAGTCGTTTTTTCTACATCGTGTACAAGATCTTCACAAAACCGAATCAGCGGTGCTGTAACAATATTTTACATAAGCTGATTAATTTTCATGAACATCCAACACACAATGTAGAATAAATGCTAATTTCGTTTTCGATTTCCGCGCTATTGTCCTTTCCTACTTAAGTCAAAACGGTCTAATTGCCAGTAGAAAAGAGAAAGATTCGTGAACCTAACTTAACTGCAAGGTTTCGAAGATGATTAAGTTTGAAGATTTGCTGCTTTCTCAGCCACTATCGATGACTTCCAACAATTGACTCAAGCAAATCGATTTATTCTGCACAACAATCTAAAACACATGATTGAGTGCGACAATTTTACAGCGAGGATCGCCCAGTATATATACGATGATATAATTGAGGTACGGTTACACGATCTTGCACCGTAACTTTGCGATATAATTATAAACAAATTCATATCAGAATCGGTTACGGAAAATACATGGAACACGAAGCATACAAATCCAACTTTTCTAAATTAGGTCTTGTGTCCTCAAGCTCTTGATTTATCCGATTTTTTTCCTCTAGATAAAAATGTTGCATACTCGCCGGCGATTGGTTCTCATGCCAAAAGACAGTTCGTTTCCCTATACTCATCAGCGACCCTGAGCTTCTGTGGTACTAGTCAGTTGCTTCAGGCATTCACACTCGTTGTGTGACCTGTTTGGATTTAGTGTATAACTGGCGCCAATTTGGTGTTAGTTTGGGTATATCATCTAGCTGGCAGCTAGTTGGTTTCAGTTGCTGACGAGTGGAACACGATACATTCAAATCCAACTTTTTAAAGTTCGGTTCAGCACTCGCATGCGCAAATTGGTTTATCCTATTTTTTCCTTTAGCCCAAACTTAGATTTCAGAGGGTTGATAACATACAAAAGACTGACATAGTCCAGCTGCAATAGAGCAAATGTGTTATAGAAATATTATTCTTAGAATCCAACAAACAAGAAATTATGTAGTTCTCTAAACTATCATCTTTTCCAGGATCATGAAATTATCATAACCTCCATAACCATAATCTGTGTAAGATGATTTAAGAAGCCCAAATCCGTATCTTGACAATCCCCATCTCACAGTAAATTGCTGTATTTTTACGTACCATTCTATCACCTGAGGTGTTTTATACACCCGTTCACTCCATGCTTGCTGTTTATCTCAATAAATGTGTTCTTTTTTCATCTCGGTCATAACAATATATAGGCACAGACTCCTTATTCTTGGCCAACTCAGTGTAGTCAGTGAGCTATAAACTGTCGGAATAATATCTAACCATTTCAATGTACGCATCTCACACCCACATCTAGCAGAAACAGTTTGCTGAAATTCGATAAGGCTTTGAAAAAAATCTTTACAGCCGTAATTTATGTGTTCTTTGGCATTTACAGCCACCCTGTCAGACATCGTTCGCTTTATTATTGGACTTTTTCCTCTCTGTTGGACCAGTTTTCATGGAATTAAGACGATTTTCTCACTAGGTAGATACGTAGAACAGAAGTATCACTGTGAGCTCGTATATTTTTATTCCCCTAGAGAAATTGTGGAAAATCTCGGAAAGCGGAAATTTTCGAAGTTTCAATTTTTCGTAGGCATACAACATTATTCTGAGCTCTGTGAAGGCGTCATTGAGAGGGAATTGAAGTAAATATTAGTGGCCAAAAGTATAGTAGCAGATTATTTTTATAATGATAAAGTTCAGATTAATACATGTTTTGACTTGGGAAGCTAAAACAACAATGACCATTGTGATCTGCTGACAGCGGGTAAATGTAATCTAGTATTGATTTTGAGCAGAAGTAATCCTCACTAAAGAGATCGGATCCCTTAACATCATTTTAATAGTTTTTGGCAGTAGTGGAAGACTGTTTTGTTCGAATTTCGTCCGAATCGGCTAGCGAACCATTTGAAAACAACTGCAACTCCAGTTTATTGTTTCATTCCGCAAATAATTCTGAGTCGACGTTAACCTTTTTCAATAAACAAACGCCATCATTTATTCGGCAATGAATATATATTACCCGGATCGTAAAAATTTATAGTTTACTTCATTTTAATTGCCTATGGATCCAAATCTAGCCCTACAATTAATTACCTCACACTATACACCACATCATAGCAGTAATTTATTTTCATTCGAAATAAGTTTTATAGCGTCCATTGCTAACCATTCGGAAAGCAATTTATTTTGGCCTATCGACAAATTGGTATGATAGCGAGCTTCCGTTTGCGATGCTACTAGTTGAGTGTTATGGAACATTTGATTGGTATCGATCCATTTCCACCTTTGAAGGGTTGTGAGATTCGTTAAAGAATGAAACCATTTATAAACGTGTTTCATGTGAAATGATTGCTCCGAAGTGGTGTTGTAATAATTATTACTTTTCTGTATTAATTCTGATAATTCTAGTATTTTGGGTATCTCTCCTGGATATCTCGTATGTTTGAATAATATGATAAGACGTATTTTACTTATTTATTTAAATTTTCATTAGACCTATTTGTTCTACAGGAAGTATTGTTGGGAGGAAATCCCATTTGAAGGCGTTTAGAGCATTTTTTCAGTTCGGTTATTTTACACGGATCATTGCGTGGGGTTAAAGGAGCTGTGGCTCTTTTATATATTTACAGAAAATAAATAATAAAAATTGTATATTAATGTGTTTTCGTTGAATGTTTCGCAAGCAATTTTGCGGAAAGTGGAGTTTTCTAGGCGGTAAGGTATGTTTGGCGTCACCTGACAACGCCTGAGAGTCTTTCAATCTGTTTCGTTAATCGTTGCTTTCTCTCGTAGTACAGTGAAAACCCATTTTTATCAGCACCCAAGTTTGTCAGCTTTTCAATCCGATTTCGTCAGCCAGCCAGGGTTATGAGGCTAGCTTCGGTTTACTAAAGAAAATGAATAAATATCCCAACAAACAATTTAGCTGAATAAAGGCTAGAATAGCTATTGTTCAGTTTATTCCCTTTTAACAAAGGCTTGTTCAGCTTTCGTTGTTTGTTGGGATGTGTTGTCGTTGCCCCCATTTTGTCAACCAAAAATACACCAAAGGGGCTGATAAAAACGGGTCTTTGGTGTATCATCGCTTCTGTTATCTTGAAGATCACGGCCCATTGTTTTGTTTTAAGCTTCTTCGTTTTGCTGACTATGGCCATGAAGCCTTCCTACTTGCTGTCTACGTCTTGTTTGGTATTTCTGATTGTTGCTACGGAAGCACAGGATGTAGACGTTGTTGGTTCGATATTCGTTTGGGATTCAACCGTCGTTTCAAGTTTGACGATAGTCTGTGTTTCAGTTTTTGGCGTTGTGCAGATTGTCCACAGAACTGACACCTGGCAGCTTAACGGTCATATGTACACATTGTGATCTGTGCTTAGGGGCTGCCATATAGGGTTGTGGTACCGGAAATACCGGTACCGAAAATCCCTGACATACCGACCCATTACTGGTACCGTAATACCGGTACCGTAAACCTGGGTGACTTTGATCATCGGGGTGACTTTGATCACTCGAAACTTTTTTCGTAGATCGCTTATTAAACCAGAATAGTCTACCGAATCATTTTAATTTGAAATGATTTTTACTCTAAACTTATAAAATACTGATTTGTTATACTTTTTGAGTATATTGTTCGGTTTTTGGGTACAAAAACTACAAAAAACCGAAATTTGACTTTACCTGATTTTTACGAAGCTTCATAAAGTGTCTATTTTTTATAAAGCAAATAAATCTCAGATTTGAGCAAGAGTAATAAATTACAAGCGAGTTTTTATTTTCCTTTAGATTAGGATATGCTAAATTTAGTTTTAAGAGTTTGTTTATTTTTAATACATTTTTTGTGAAACTAGTTGGCAATTATTTCAAATTATTTTAAGCTAAAATTCGCAACATTTTTTATTGTTCAATATTCCAACGTGTTAAAATGCATGAAACTTTTTGTACATTGAGAAAACACTGAAACAAAACAATTTTATCAGTTTTAAAGGTTTTCAGTATCTTTTATTCTAGTTGAACACAAATTATACGAATTTTGGTTACTCGAATTTTACAGTACATTGAAATACTTTGTATAATACCAATTAACATCTATTTAACAATGAGTATCTTTCCAGAATTAGCTTAAACAAACATTTGAATGAAAAACATTGACATCAATAACTTAATGTGGGTGAACATGCAGGTTATCAAAGTCACCCCGGAACACGAAAACGGACTTCAACTTGAAATCATTTTTGAAAAAAGACTGTAAGCGGATAATTGTAGGTAAAATCATCCAATCTTGTTCTCGATACATCAGTACATGGTTTAAAAATATTTAACTTGAATAAAATGTGTTGCGTCTAAAAATATGTAATGATTACTTCGAAAAGTGATCAATGTCACCCCGGTTTACGGTACTGAACAAAAGCCAGTACCGATATTTTTGGTACAATACAATTTTTTGACGTAGGACTACGTCTTTCTTTTCGATATAAAGGGTTCACTTTGCAAATTCTACAAAATGGCATATAACGAAAAGTGGTCCAAATTAAAACGCATATAATTCAGCCATGTTAATGTGATTTTTTAATGAAATGTCACAGTTGATCTGCTAACCTCGCATAAAGCAGAAGCAAAAAATCGCAACGCTATAGGCACCAGCGAGGCAAGCCATCGCTTTGTTCTATATCCAGTGCACAAACAGTATTGTATCGTCGCTCCCGGCTGCGCAGTGAAATGAGTCTGCCAAAAGAAAAAAAAGTGCCCGTGCTACGGAATAACACAATTTTAATCGACTCGTGTTAGACCCACAGTTCAGAAAGTGGAACAACTAGTTAAAGTTAAAATGGAGCTTAATTTCGCAAAAGTTATTTACATTCAGCTAAACCACGTCTAAAGCTGTGTCTTGCTTATGTTTGGAAGTTTTGCACACAACACGAGGTCGAATTTAATAACACTAGAATCAAAATCCCCGTGAATTAAAAATGACATGGTGGACGTTCGTATCCATGACCTGGCACCGCGCTCTAACGAAGATTACATCAAACGAATTATGTCACAATACGGCGAAGGGGAATCTATTACGAATGACACTTGGAGAATTTTTTTTCGCCGGTATTCCCAACGGCGTTCGCATTGTGAGGATGCGAGGGGCTAAACCAATATCGCATGGAAATCACCGAAGGATGGCGTAACTTATAAGCAAATGAAAGGTATAATCTTCCCATCGGCTGCTATTAAATTTTGTATCGATCGGAATTCTGGTTCCGGAATTACGGATTAAAGAGTGCGGCCACACAGAAATATCCCATATGAACTACAGTAAAGTTAATAATAGGATTTTTATTTTTGATGCCAAATGTCTTTAAGGTGCGTGAAACGTCGAGATTTGATGCAAACCCGAAAAATTTTTTTTGACGAAGATTCACTTTTTTATTTTGGCACATTTTTGCCTTTTTTATATAGAAAGGTTATGCAATCACTCTGAAAACCGTCAATCTAATCCCGGCCCGGAGGGCCGAGTGTTATATCCCATTCGACTCAGTTTGTCGAGATCGGAAAAAGTCTGTATGTGTGTGTATGTATGTGCGTATGTGTCAAAAAATGTCACTCATTTTTCTCAGAGATGGCTGGACTGATTTGCCCAAACTTAGTCTCAAATGAAAGGCATAACCTTCCCATCGGCTGCTATTGGATTTGGATATTGATTGGACTTCCGGTTCCGGAGTTACGGGTTGAAGAGTGCGACCACAGAGCAAATTCCCATATAAACTGAAATGAAAAATTCTTAAAGGGAAAGTTTCAAAATAGAATTTGAATTTTTGATGCCAAATGCTTTTAAAATGCATGAAACGTTGAGATTTGATGAAATCTCGAAAAAAAAATTTGAGTTGGGTCGAGAATTTGAAAGTTGGGTTAAGAACACCACACGGCTAGCTCACCTTTTTTCTTGATCTCAGGGTCGACTACCGTTCTTGGGAGGACTCACTGTACTTACCGCTTTTAACCAATCTTCTATCAAAGCGAACCAATATAAAATCATCCAACAAAGAAAAGGCTCTTATGGGAACGAAAAGAAATGGTATGCAATTTTACAATTTATTATGGAACATAGTTTCAGGCGCCTAAAGCTAAACATTGGGGCCCTTCGTTGATCCGACACGTGGGTGGGAGAGAGGAGGAATGGAACATACCTGAGCCCTTTTGGTGCGCCATCGTTACGGAAGATGCTGCTTAGCGTACGGAGCGGTGGTTTCAGCGCCAATACCAGCGTAGCACCGATGCTTCCAGCGATGGTAGGCAAGATGCGCGTGGCTTTGTAGGTAACCGTCCTGGGTGTTACCGTAACTGGATGCTTTCGTGAACCTCGGGGATGATCTCGTGGGACAGTGGTTGCGCGATGGAGTGGTGTACCATCGTCTGAGCCAGGAGCGATTCTAGGAGACCGCACTATGGCACTTCTTGGATTAGGATGAATGTGCGTGGTTTGACGGTTCCAAGACGTACTAACGTGTCGGTAGAACTACTTTTTGAAAACGGGTAACGGCCAACACTGGATCATGGGCCGAACTTTGATCGGGAGATGACTTCGACTGGACTCTTAGTATCTGGTCCATACCGTTGCAGGATCGAAACTTCACGCAGGGTATTCTACTATTTTCACCTTTACTTGCTTAGGACTTAAAATGCCTATCTTACTCGCTTTAGGACTCCATCCCAACTGATCTTCCTCACTAATTATCATTTCCCAGCAGCCCTTCGATTTCCAATTCTTCTTATTCTCTCTCTCTCTCTCGTCCTCATTATCTCTCTCTCCCTAAGCTTTCCCGGAAACAGTGGTTCTGCGGCCAAACTACTGGCACATGACTCAACTTCACATGCAGCAACGGATTGAGTGCTAGTACCTTTGGTGTTTAACAGGTAGCATTCGTTTAGTGCGGACTATTTTACCGTTGCGGTTTTTCCGGTACATCCTTAGCTTCGGGTTGGCAACGGTTGCGGTATTATAGGTGCCTTGAGATGTTATGGCTATTCCAAAGGGGAACATGTCTTAAGCCCCAACGCCTGGTGTGGACGTTCCGGGGTGGGTACAAAAGACCTCTTTTCCGCCCTCGAGCAAGTCAAGCAGAATCCCCATATTTCCCACAACTGTTACCAATTACAAACAATTTTTTTCTACGCAAATTATCGACACCAAATTAATGGATTTGATTTTAACAGGGTTAGTGGTTAGTACAAAATCTATTTCTAGGTTAAACAAATATGACAATAAATATTTTTTTTTTCAAATAAATTAACAAACTAACAACAATAATAGAGCCAATAACAAACAAAACAACAAAATTATAACTTATATACTATATTTGCATTGAATTGTGGATGAAATTGTATTGTTACGATAGGACAGAAATTACATCGGTAACAAATTGACATTTTTGGACTTTGGCATATTTTTGCCTTTCTCATATAGAAAGGTTATACAATCACTCTAAAAATTGTCAACCTAATCCCGGCCAAAATTTTTTTTAACCTATAAAGGCTTAGGTAGGAGTATGCATTAAGGGGTTGCTACTTTAAAATTAAAACTAGTTTAAAATTTCTTAACAAGTTTAAAATTTTCGGTAGGGTCCGGACACCCCGAATCTTCCTCCTTGATCCGCCGCTGGTTTCAAGCGATGTTTTAGTGCCGGCACATAGTATCTCAAGATCTTGGCTCTCGATCCATTGTATGTATGTGCAAATCGTACTGAATATGTAATAAACATTTCCATCATTGTATTGAACATAAACAGTCATGGAATCGTATTTTGGACAAATGAGAAAGGCACAGTTGCACCACTAGGTGGATTAAAACAAATTTTTCAGTGTATGAGTCGATGAAGAATTTTTTTCGATATATTTATTCAAAAATTTGACTAATTTTGTGAAATCACTCCTACAACATTTTTTTGTAGGACTTGTCACTTTTAGACTATAGCCATTTGGTAAAGTTTGGCCCTTTTCAAAAGGCCGTCTAGATCATTTTTGGGAAAACTAAGTATGCAAAGTGGCTTTTTGTGACAAAGTCTTCATGTACAGAAAGTTTCAGTAAAATCTGAGAGGGTGCTGCCAACTCTGAATACTATTTAGCGCGAAATTAGTCTTGAGTGGTTTATCAATTATCGAAGAGTTTCATCCATTTTAACACGTTGGAGTATTGAATATACAAAATATTGGCAATTTTAGCCTGAGTGGGTAGTTAGATAAGCATAGCGTGAGGGGCTTACTACTGGGAATATGTCGCCTTTCCCCATACATATGTTTTAATAAATAATATGATATTAATAGGCTCTATCTAATATCCATTTTGACGAATTTCGCGCCAACTCGAACAAATGTTGGCAACACCCTCTCAGATTTGAATGAATCTTTCTGTACATGAGAACTTTGTCACAAAAAGCCACTTTGCATACTTTGTTTTTCCAAAAATGTGTTAGACTGTCTTTTGAAAAGGGGCAAACTTTTTTTGCCAATTTTTTCAAATGGCTATAGTCTAAAAATGACAAATCCTACAAAAAATGTTGTAGGAGTGATTTTCACAAAATTAGTCAAATTTTTGAATACAAATATTGCAAAAAATTCTTCATTGACTACTACACTGAAAAAAAAATCAATTTAAAAAATTTAAAGTCGATTTACAAAAAAAAAACCCATTTTTGATTTGGATGAAATTTTGTTGCAAGATAGGTAATTATGTTTCCTACCTACCGTCAAAAATTCAAGTTGGGCACTTTTAAGGAAAAAAAGTTTTTTGATAAAAACTTTTCCTGAACTGAATTTTTTTTCAATGTATTTTTATCGAAAACTAAACCAATGATTATGACAATCATCTCAGAAACCAATTTCCCAACTGCAAGTTGCCTGATACATGCAAAAAGCATCAGTACCGAACTTGGTATATATTCATAATAAACTTGAATGAAGACTGGAAGATTGGAAGATCGAAAGACTGGAAGATTGGAAGACTAAAAGACTGGAAGACTGTATGACTGGAAGACAAGAGGACTCGAAGACCTGAAGACTGCAGTTCATTTGTTCCTCTCAAAACTGATAAATTTTATGAAACAATTGACAAACTTTTCTAAAATTTATTTTATGTCTGATGGAGCAGCAGCACAATACAAAAATAAAAAAAAAACTTGCGATCTTGTGTAGATTTCCGTCAAAGTAGGAGTTAAGCGCAGATTGACGTTTTGTTGCAGCATCCCATGGAAAAGGACCCTTTGATGCTATTAGTGGCACTCTCAAGCGAATGGCAAAAAGAGCCAGTCTTGCTCGCGACTATGGAAATACCATAACAAGTCCCCGAGAGTTACGAACTGGGCAGTTGAACAAACTGAGAAAAATATCACAAAATTGATTTTCTGCCACATATTCACTGAACAGTACAACAAAATGTCGGAAGAACTCTAAGAGCTGTATAATAACGCCAATACAATATCTGGAACTTAAAAATTCCACAGTTTTGTGCCTATTCCTGGGGGCAAGGTAGAGACGAAAAGGTATTCTAATTCAGAAGTTGAACCAAAAATATTTTCCTTGTATAGAAATAATACAATGTATGCTATCATGAACATAGTTTTAAGACAAATGTAATATATAAAAATAAATAAATAATTATGTAAATATCAATACATAAAGTTGTGGTGGTTATTTCTCTCTCTGATTCTTTCTCAGCACTAAACAAGAAAATAAAAAAGTAATAATGGAATATTTGTTTAACGACATAAACTCTTTTCAATGGAATTCTTGATTAAGGGGTTACATACCTTTTAGTAATAAAAATGTCAAGAAAGGTTGAATTTACGTAAAGGAATAAAGCAATGATTTCATTTCATTTCATCAAACTTATAATATTTTTGTTGCACATTTTTCAGTAAAATATACAAGCATAAGTTTATAAAAATAAATTGATAATTGGCGGAGTTGTGGATTTTTCCCCGAAACCCTTTTTTATTTAAGAGGTTTGCGGTGATCACGATTGGAGACCAATAGATCATCTAAAATCCCAAAACTCAAAAAATTCCATTAGTATATGAGTATTCCTCGTACCTTAACGATTAGTTGAATAAATAATATTTTTTTCCTGCATTCGAGAACGTTTTTAGTAAAAAAAAATCGCTGCAAGAGGCTCTAAAAATTGTATTACAAAATTCTTATCCATGAAACAAAAATTTATGAATAAAAAAGGAATCGCTAAAGTACGAGAAAAATTAATTACGATCAATTGAAAAAAATCAAGAAAATTGATTGAGTAGTTTTTCGGCAATCGTGATCACGGAAAACCCATTTTTAGTAAAACTACATTTCGAGATAATCCAGTTTAAAATTTCAAATTATCACTGCTCTTGGTAGAAGGAGCGCGCTTGGAAGCGCTGTAACTTTCGATCTATTTCTCGGATCTTTATAAAAATTTGGGAAAGCATTCTCAAGCAGTTGTACTTTCAGATAAAGTAATAAAAAAAAATCGATTTCATGAAAAATTAAAAAGTAGTTAACCCCTTAATAAAAATATGCTTAGTTGCTAAATTAGACAATATCTTCTCAAAAACTGAGTTTTATTGGATTTCGATATGATTATGACTTTCATTGGTTTATTTTTCTATAAAAATACACTGAAGAAAAAAACTCAGTTTGGACAAGGAAAAGTTTTTTTTAAATAACTTTTTTTCCTTAAAAGTGCCCAACTTGAATTTATGAACGTAGGTAGGGAACATAAGTATCTATCTTGGAACTAAATTTCATCCAAATCAAAAATCGATTTTTTCAGTGTAGGAGTCAATGAAGAATTTTTTCAATATTTTTATTCGAAAATTTGACTAATTTTGTGAAAACCACTCCTACAACATTTTTTGTAGGATTTGTCATTTTTAGACTATTGCCATTTGAAAAAAATTGGTGAAAAAAGTTTGGCCCTTTTCAAAAGACAGTCTAGATCATTTTTGGAAAAACAAAATATGCAAGGTGGCTTTTTGTGACAAAGTCTTCATGTACAGAAGGTTTCATTAGAATCTGAGAGGGTGCTGCCAACTCTGAATACGATTTGGCGCGTCTTTTACTAATAGCTTTAAAAACAAACAGGAATGTGCGTACTTTGTACACGTAAGTTTGTATGTTTATCAGGGTTCGGTCTCGTGTGGGATAAAGGTTTGTTATTTTTCATTTCGGGTTGCCGGTCCGATCTTAATAGCCACTCAATTATTGATCCGTTCCTGAGGTGTGTTTAACGCTTGGTTAGCTCTTGTTTGGGTGTATTTAAACATATTCTTCACACAATGCTGCTTCTATTTGGAAATAGTTAGAAAAAAATCCAAAAATGCTGCTCCAAATGCGTCACAACACACACCAACCGGCACCGACCTTGCGACATTGACTAAGTGGTAATATCTCACTCAATGTCTCATTCGCTCAATAGCACGAAAAAACCCTCCATGCATCAAATCGTACATGTCCGATCGCACGGTCTAACCCCCTTCGGACGAAACTTTCCAGGGAAATCCTTCGACAAAGATAAACAGCTGACCACAGACGTGTTTCGGAAGTAAAATTGATTTCCCACTAGATCACGTTGTGTTACGACCATAGACAGTTAGAGTGTGACAGTTAGATTTTGGTAGTGACCGTCATTTCGACAGTATCATACTCACAGTTGCTTGATGTTTTTTGGTCCATAACATCGATTAGAAAAAAAATAATTAAATGTTGAGAAAACGTGCGGCATTAAATCTAGATCTGTAACTCTGTGATTCTACTACCGCTACTATTTCTAACCTTGCAATACCACCGATATAACATCGTATATATTTTAGAACGTTATGAAAGTAAACACAATCTGGTTCACCGAATAATTTTACGCGTGCACCCTTCACTTTGATGGCTTGGCTGTTGCCACTTTGGAGTATTTCAGTTTCAGTCAACTGAATTTTCCTGATACACTTCTTTCGCCTTCCACCGCTTACTTGTTTGCTGAGTATCGAGGTCGCTAGGCTATGCTTTTCTTGCAAGTAATGTTTATGTTTTCGTATGTCAGCGCCGTCAGATGATCGGAAAACCGGCCACCTGTGAAACAAGAGCAATAAAAAACTGAACCTCTTGTCAGGCTAGCGAAACTTTAGGTGTGGCGATCAGTGAACATGGAATATCAAATTGTGCTGGTTCGAAAACAAACTATTTATAATTCAATCATGCGTAACGGTCAGGAAAGTATTCGAACTATTTGCAGGTGCACGTAAATAACACGTAATTCGCACAAATGGTCGGTGTTAAGCCAGACCGGACTAAGTGACAAAATATTGATTTCAAGAAAAACGGGTTTAAAGTTTGAATTGCAGCATCCTCTACGTTATAATTAGAAATTATTTTTTTGACATAGTTCTTGTTTATGGTTACATATTTCAAATCCGGCAAAGTTGGATGTAGCTGAAGAAATTCTTTATCCAGTATTGTCATTATTACATTTTTTTATGTTTTGCGACTTAGTCCGTTCTGAATTAACACCGACCAAATGCCCATGTGTTTTTTCACCACATGCTTTGTTTAGATCCACAAAGGGGAAGTTTCATTTGTTTATTTTCTTGGTACAGTTGAAATGTTTGTAGTGGCCACATTTTGCCGTTTGCCCAAGAATGCAGATTTGAACAATTATTTCATAATTCTTGTTTTAGGGTCTTGATCAATAGCTCTGATTGCGCTATGGAATCTACAGTGTTCACTATTTTGAATTACCTTAATCGATCGCGTTTAATCGGAATATTTATTTTTATACTTGTCATTGACTCAACTGGAAATGCCGCACAGTGGTCCCAAATTGAAAAAAGACGGTCATAACTATTTTCTGGTTCCCAGTTACGTTTTTGTGCTTCGGTGTCTTCAGAAAAGTTTCATAAAATTTGTTTGCGCATATTTTGAGATAGGCACCTTAATTCTCATTAAGGTGGTATAACAAGTTTTGAGTATCTTTTTTTTATTAAATAATCAAAAAAAAAAATTCTTCTTTTAACTTATACAGTAATTCATTTGGAGTAACTTTGCTGAAGAAATTGTTTATCGATATATTTTTCAATGCAAGATATAACTGTGTGATTAAAATTGTACTCTAAAATCAAGTTTTTTAAGTTTTCTTCACAGGATCAGATTTAATCACTTAGGTATGTTCTAGAAAGTTTTAGATATCATCAAAACACACAACTTTTGTGAACACACCAATGGTCTTTGGCGTAAAATTTAGGATATAAAAACATATTTCAGTTAAAAAATAGGGTTTTTCTGCATCATTTTGTGTTTGAACCGGCAACTTCCGGAAGCCAATTTTTGGATATGTTTTACAATATAGTACAACCTTGCATTTGAAAAAAAAACTGGAGTCCTATCTTGAAAGATTTGTATCTGAGCTCAATCAACAGTCACACGAAAAACGCATTGTCTTCTATCTCGCCATCTTAGATTAATCCCTGAAACAGAGAAAACGCGTACACTAAGTCGACAGCATGCAAATCAATGCATACCCCCAGCACCATGTCGACAATTAGCTTAAATTTCAATGGTTTTTTCTTTTGATTATGTATTCCTGTTAAAAATTGGAAAAAAATACACGAATGTTTGAAAGTTTCATAAG
Source organism: Topomyia yanbarensis (assembly GCF_030247195.1). Classification (NCBI taxonomy): domain Eukaryota; kingdom Metazoa; phylum Arthropoda; class Insecta; order Diptera; family Culicidae; genus Topomyia; species Topomyia yanbarensis. Next base: position 189,795,331 of record NC_080671.1, on the reverse strand, counting down.
GAACATTATATTATTAGTACCGCAAATTATTGTACACAGCAGAAATAATAAGTCAATTACTCTCATAATCGTCACTGCACTCCACTTCATCTATCGATAAATCTGGTTCGTTACTGATCTCCAACGCAGTTTCTTTCAATAACTCCTTTGCTTCAGCAGGTAACGCTTTTATTTTTTTTGAAGACGCTTTACGCATGCTAGAAATAAGGGGGTCGGACGAAACTAGCAATCTAAAAAAAACGTCTTCCATTGTTTTGGACCTGCTACATTTTCGGCTAAAATCTCGACGGAACTTCTTGATATATTTGTTGCAAGCCTCCTGGGCCTCTTCAGACATTTGTCCTATCGGCAACAAGGAAGACTCTATGATTTGGGCTCCATGTATCAAGATTTTGTGTACACTAGTGGGCATGTAGTACCATGGATAAAGTTCGACAAATCTTCGTGCAGTTTCCAGAGCATACGCCTCAAACTTCACAATGTGTATATCCAAACCACATGCAATTACCCGCAGAATCACATAAAACCTGTCGATTAAATTCTGGTCTATTCCCGTGATGGATGCAGAAACTTGCGCGTTTTCGAAAAATCGGCGCGCTGTGTTACCGTCATTTGTGCTTCCATACCCCTGCTTTGGTATATCTACTAGAAGTCCCAATTGCTGCTTAAAATGAAATTGAATTTCCTTTTTGCGTTTCTCCATTCTAGCTTTTTCGTCCTTGCAGCGACATTGCCATTTCTTGACATCTAGTCTATAAGAAATATGCAATAAGCACTCAAAGAACCGAATCCAGGCATGTAACGACGAAATTCCAAATTCTAAGTTTTCGGAGACTACTGGCTTTTTCAACATTTGATCAATTCGATTAAACTGACTAGAAGTTGAACCGCAGAGAAAACAACGTTGAGAAGAATTTGTGTTAGTCAATGAATTACAAACCTTGCCGTCTATCATTGTTAATGAAATTTTAAATGAAACGTTTATTCGTTTGCCATTTACAATCGTTTGAAAAGGCATCAATTTTTTCTCTTGATCTTTTATATCATCGACTTCTGTTCTTGTTGCTTCAGCTGTTTCATGCAAAAATTGTAATCTTATCGGCCTGCAGAATCGAGGAGATGAAGGGCTAGGATTTTTCCACAGTACTGTGTTCTTGCTAACAGATTTATCTGCGTAAATGAGCTGCAAAGGCACCAAGCTAGTGACAAACATGTTGGCATCAGTTTTAGATCCGTCATCGTCAGAAAATTTTTGTTTAAATGTACTTTGTCCAGAAGTACCATCACAACCCCATTTGCAGAGTAATTCAAGATTATTTACGCTATCTGATTGGAGACATTCGATAAAATTTACTCGCACTAACAACAAGCGTTCGACTGTATGATCCAGTAATGGTTGTAATTTAACTTCGGCGCTCGACTCATTGACAATAATTCCCGAAGGTGAAGGATAACATTTTTTTTAGCTTCTAGGACTTGTTTATAAGGTGGATACAAAACACAATTTTTTCCAAGACTGACAGATCGTATGCTATTGTACTGGTTTTTGGAAAAATTATTGTCAATCATGAGGGCAACAGCTTCGTTACCAGAAAGAGTTGATTCAGGCTTCTGTTTGAGGTATTCTTTGTACTTAAGGACTTTTGATGGGCTCCCGGTTGCAATATCTTTTATCAAATTGGCTGCATCCACCTTATTTTCGGCTCTTAGACTCATTTGCGCGGCATAACATAACTCTTCAGAATCGTAATGTTTCCGAAGACTTTCAGTCCGTCTCCGCTTAGCTCGATCACTCAATTCTTGGAAAGAAGATCCTGATAAGGGACGACCAGTACTCCCTGCCGAAGACCTTGCGCAGGAGTCGTTAGTGCGCAAGTCGTCGTCGTTGGCGACACTGTCACTAGTAAAAACAACTTCTGATTTGAGCCATTCAGCATTTTGATTAAAGAAATCGCGTTCCGTTCTGTGACTATCATTCCACTTCTTTTTAAGATCAGAAATTAAAATTCGTAGATTTTTTTTACACTCTGCGGATAATGTGTATGGAATGCCGCCGAGCTGTTCGGAAAGCGAACGCTCGATAACCACAAAACAGCTATCAGTACCTTTACCGATACATTTTTTAATGAGCTGGAAAAATTCTTTCCGAGTGAAAAGATCTCGTTGTCTGCTACCATGCTTAGCATCTGAAAATAAAGTTACCGGTATCTATCTTGTCGAGAAAAACTGATGTATGTTAAACAAAGCAAAAAATTCACAACATAATCCTTATAATAACAATCACTGTACCATGAGCATTTTTGAATGTGTTTACACATTACAAACAAAAATATCTCTCATTTTCCAATTGGTGGCTAGTTTTCAGATATGTTTTACATATTATAATTTTGTATGAGAAACCGAAAACCGGGCTAATGCATCAATTCATGTCAAACTTAATATGATTCGACAATTAAAAAAAACTGTTAATTGTCAATCAATATGATATACGTTTCGTATTTCATTCATACAATATATGAAAGTACTCACATTCGCTGGAATAATCCATATTCTTCCGGTAGAAAAAAAAACAAAATCCTTTCGGTAAACTTTTTCTATTTTTTCGCAACGCGCTCACGTTTCGACCTGTTCGACGTTTGTGACTCTGGCAGGGTTGCGGGATGGCATGCACATATGTCATATTTATATTACACTGAGAAATAAATATATGCAGAGTTAGCGTTCCTTTTATTGACGTCTCTTTTATTCTGCTGTGATTTTTATGCATCTTCTAGAATATACTTTTAGTAAGCATTCAATAAGAGGATAGACCGAATATGCACATTGCTTAAAATTTACAGCATAAGAAACGAAAAGCAGATAGAAAAGTATGCTATCGTTGAATGAAAAAGTTCTGCGTGTAAGTTAGCATGCTGGTGCCAGTATTCCACATGCTAGCAGCACCGTGTAAACCCTTTCCTAATACTAAAAAAATATGGAGTAGCCGAATTTTATATTGACAATAAGTGGTGGCTGATAAATCTAAGATGACGAGATAGAAGACAATGCGTTTTTCGTGTGACTGTTGATTGAGCTCAGATACAAATCTTTCAAGATAGGACTCCAGTTTTTTTTCAAATGCAAGGTTGTACTATATTGTAAAACATATCCAAAAATTGGCTTCCGGAAGTTGCCGGTTCAAACACAAAATGATGCAGAAAAACCCTATTTTTTAACTGAAATATGTTTTTATATCCTAAATTTTACGCCAAAGACCATTGGTGTGTTCACAAAAGTTGTGTGTTTTGATGATATCTAAAACTTTCTAGAACATACCTAAGTGATTAAATCTGATCCTGTGAAGAAAACTTAAAAAACTTGATTTTAGAGTACAATTTTAATCACACAGTTATATCTTGCATTGAAAAATATATCGATAAACAATTTCTTCAGCAAAGTTACTCCAAATGAATTACTATATAAGTTAAAAGAAGAAAATTTTTTTTTGATTATTTAATAAAAAAAAGATACTCAAAACTTGTTATACCACCTTAATGAGAATTAAGGTGCCTATCTCAAAATATGCGCAAACAAATTTTATGAAACTTTTCTGAAGACACCGAAGCACAAAAACGTAACTGGGAGCCAGAAAATAGTTATGACCGTCTTTTTTCAATTTGGGACCACTGTGTGCCGTGTCAAAGATGTGTAGACATGTCAGCATTAAGTGGCGCGAAAAATTGATTCCCCCGTATACCGTGCCTATATTGTATGAACATATATGCCTTCTACACTCAAAAGTAAGTCTACGAAAATAGATCGTGTGTGCATTATAGCCAGCCACAGCAACAAGTAGAGGCAGTGAAAAATTCTATCGTTTTGGAAGGGTACACCCTCTGTTTGCATGTACGTAAAAATAAAACTTTGCTTTAATAATAGCACAGTCAAAATAGACTACGACGACCTTTGCCGCCAGCAGCAGAAGCACCGGTGTGTTTGGATTCGGAGGAGAAACAAATGTTTCGGTTTATTTTCGTAGTGTTTTAGTTTTCCGCTTGTTTACAGGTTTGGCTACAAACATCATAATGGAGTACATCTCACTCGTCAGATGATTTGCTGCACCTTAGCTCGGCAGACACACTCTTTCAGGATTTTTTTTGCTAGCTTCTGTACAACAATAGGGTTACAACATTCAAAATGTAAAAGTTTGATTTTATTAGATGTAATAATTCGTTGAAACTGATTTTAGTGGGTTGCACCAAAGTAGATACTTAAAATGCTAACTGTGGACGATCGCCGTGGATCGCATGGAGACGATAGCAGTGATGTCCGAGTTATGGCAACCGGTGGCTACGAATTTTGAATTTCTCTGGCCGTCGCATGGTATTATACCGTTAGGCTGACACCTGTGTCGCTACCTCTGAGTAGGGTCGGGTGACACCGCCTTCAAATGGGAGGTGGCACAGACTGTCTCCGACCTTTTAAACCCTGAAGGCCTTCAGTACGTTCCAAACTTCACTGCTTGGTGGCGTCAATTGGGCGAGAGTAGACTCAGATGCTTAAACCTGAATTGTGTTGACCGGCACAGAACACAGTTTCTCATATAGAGCTCTTTAACCTAAGCATCGCAGATGTGGTACTCCAAGTAGTCAGGGAATCACTAGAAGAGGTGGAGGTGATAAATTCAGTGTAAGACTGGATGCGAAAGAAATAGCTGTCGTTAGCTCATCATAAAACAGAAGCAGTGTTGATAAGCAACTGAAAGGCAACAGTCGAAAAGCACGATGGAAGAATATACGATCAACTCGAAGCGCGAGGTAAACAAATTGGGTGTAATAATCGACAACAAACTGAATTTTAATAGGCACGTCGATTACGCCAAATGCGGCCACAGATTTGGTCATAATTCAAACAAATTAGTGATGGTTAGTAGCTAGAGGATAGAGGGGACGGGCATGGCGTAGTTGGAAAATCGATTGCCGTGTACGCAACTCACCTGGGTTCGGTTCCCAACCCCGCACACAGGGGTAGAGATATTTCTAAAAGAGATTTCTCTAACCCGAAAAGAGGCGAATGACCCTATGGTTAAAACTATAATTAAAAAAAGTAGCTAGAGGTCAACGTCAATTCCAACCTTACCTAGTTCGGCCTGGTTTCCAGCAATATAGAGGATATGAAAAAACGTGCTTGAACAACTCATTTCAGGTTGTTGAGCAGGGGGGTGGCTAGCGTCTACCGGGTCATATCGTTGGTAGGGGTAGACGACAATGCCAGAATGTATTGTACTGCTACTGTAGAAGGTTTAGATAGAAGAGGTATGTCGAGAACGCAGTTAACACCGTGAGAAAGTGACAAGAGAAATGGGACAACGCGGCGAATGAAAGATGGTCACACCAATTGATCCCGTTCGCGTTCACTTGGATGAACAGGAAGAATGGAGAATTCAACTTCCATCTGTCACAATTTCTGTTAACCCATGGCTGCTACAAACCTGCACTTATTCGGGCACTCCGTTTTTCCTCTGTGTCCAGAGTTGAACCGGAGCACGTGTGTTTTGATTGTTAAGTTCTATGCGAATTCTATCTCACACAGTGTCAATACACTGTAGGCCAGGGTTTTAAAGCTTTTTAAAGGGTTATATATGCAGCGGATCGAAAAAATTTGAATAACAATAATTCTTCGGGGGTGTTGTCGTTCTGTTATCTCAATATCCCCTCGGGGGTGTTGATATATACGCTCATCGAGAAGTGTCTTTTATTCCTTTGGGAGTGAACAATCCTTCCGCTTTTTCTATATACTGTGTCGTTATTTTTCGCTTTCCTGACTTTACCACTTCTTAATCCTATTATATTCTCTGGAAAAAAACAATCTAGAAGCGGTGAGGCATCCGGCGGGTTGAAGTATCGCAACAAAGAATTGATCCCCTACGATACGGCTCTGCAATAATTGCAAGGCCACACTCCGTTTCTGTTCTTGACTGCCACAACAGTTGCTGTGCAATGTCACGATGATTGAGATTAAGCTGGGTTATCTTCATCATTATTGGCCTGCCTTCGCCTTTTTGTACTCTGGGCATAAGAAGCCTCCCGTCACATGGTCTTTACCGCCCTCATTTGTACAGAGCAAGCACTTCGGTTGCTTCGTACAGTCTCTAGCAATGTGTCCCTTCTCCCTATATTTTCAGCACAGATCAGATATGTCCGTGCCTCTACAGTTTCTTGCCTGATGGCCGAAACCCAGGCACCAGAAACACCTCTCCATTTGTTTAGTGGCTCTAGGGATCAATCGCAACGAGCACATTGACCATCCGATTTTGATCTTAACGGTCAACATAAGCTTGTTGGCTGCAGTAGGCGATAAGCGCATCACTGCTGTCTGTGTGCCTCTGTATGCCTTTCTCAACCTGATTGATATCTGCTATTTCTCCAGGTTGCGTTGCTCTATTAGCGCGCTTCTCACTTCGTCTTCCGTTGTGATCTCGTCCAGATTCCTGCACTCGATCACTGCTTCCTGAACTAAAGCTCTCACATTCGCTTCTCCTCCCACCGCTTCTACCACGAGTTCCCGATAGGCCGAGTTCTTAATCAATGGATCTTTCTTCAGCTCGAACAGCATTTCACCTTTCTGAGTACGCCTGGTTCTTATAACGTTCTCCCCCAGCTCCTTCAACTTGGGATCCTCTCTCACTCTTTTGAGGATCGCAGCGTACGTCACGCCATCGTTTGCTTTAACGACTAAAACGTCTCCCCTATTCTTCTGCTGGCGTAGCCGAAGGACTTATTTTTCTTCTTTTCTTCTTTTCCTCATTTTCTTTCTGTTTCTTCCTCCTCTCTTCTGCGGTTTCTGCGGTTCACAATTCACTCTGCGATTGTCGTCTTTTTCGCTGTCCTTCAACGACCTTCTTGGGCTTCTTCGGTTTCTACTCCTCTCCTGGCGTTTCCCTTATTCTTTTCACAGAACAAGAATACCGGTCACCCTTCGGCGTCTCATAGGCTTCTGATTCCGCTATCTCTGTAATCTTCTGCACCCGGTCGGCGTTTTCAGCTCGCTATAGTAACGCCATCCGTTCGCATTTGGATGCTGGTACGACGGATTTTATGCTAATCACTAGATCCTTGATCTGTCCGTGCACGTTGCCCTTGCTTTTCACAAATTCGTAGAGTTCTTCGATTTTTTTGTCTCGGCTTCGTCACTTTAGGTAACCCAGACTACTGGTCTTCTTGAGTAATGCTTGGTTTCAACGTGCGCACCATAAATGCTAGCTTTCCTTGGTATGGCCTCTCTAGGCTGCTCTCGTTGCTGCTGCTGTTGCGATTGCGCTTGCTGTTGCGCTTGTTTTTTATGCTGTGTCGGCGATTTTGCTAACCCACCTTTGGCGAACGGGTTCACCACAGTTGCTCCGTTAGAATTTTTCGTATTTTTGTTGTTTTTGTGTTCTTGTATGCTTTTTGAGTCCTAACTTCAAGCCGATATCTACGCCCGTAAAAAGTAATCGGCTCACATGATCCCATAGTTACCTTTTCGAGCAGTGAGGTCGCACATGCAAGGGCTGACGCGGTACTTCATGTGGTACCGCGTTCAGAGCCGAATCGGCGCTAGTCAGGAGCCTTCAACTGAGCCTACTTCCACTGGCTAAGGTGCCGGGTTTCGAACGTACTTTTAGCCTACTCACCGTTTCGGGGAAGTGTCGTCTATCCTTACTAGGGTAGTGGAATGGCGTGGCTGTCGGTCCGTAGATAAATTTCGATGAAATCCTTATTCACATCCGTGTTCTGCCGCCAGTATGCCGTAGTTAGGATCTTACTGGTATCGATCCTAATGTGCCGGTTGGCACTCCAGTCTTGGATAAAACCTTAGCGGAAGCGGCACCGACTCGCTTGGACGGAGCTGCTTTCAGATTTACATGCCTTTTTCTGGAGGTTTAGCAGAACCCATTATTTCCTTGTCTTACCATATTCTAGCTAGAATCCCTAACTCGCAGTAGGCCCGGGGGGGTCGTTAAGCTCCTGAACTTCTGTCCTCCACGCCCTGCTGCCCCCGTGTATGTTTATGTATGAATGTGACCAACAAATGTACACCGGTTACTCGGAGATGACTGAAGCAATTTTACTAAACTTAGTCTTAAATGAAAGGCACAACGTTCCCATAGGCTGCTATTGAATTTCCTTCAATTCCGATTTCCGGTTTCGGAGCTGCGGGTGGAAGAGTGCGGCCTAGCGTGACAAGAAAAATATGACCCCTATCGGCTCACCCCTGACTCGATTTCTAGTCCCATCAGGAGTACTTGCTCCAAATTTGAAACAAATCGGACAAGTGTAGCTACTGCACCAACGCTTCTGAAGTTTGTGTGGGATTTTTAGACAATTAATATGGAGAAAATCCACTACCTCACATTTTCACCGCCAGGCGGCACTGTATGCATCGTATCATCACTGTAAGTGAAAATTTAATTGTCTATAACTAAAATTTTCTAACCAAAATATGACTTGTATTATTTACTATAATTCTTGTGAACATACTATTGAGCTAAATCTAACCGTTATTTCCCAAAAATATTTAGTTCGCGGGAATCGAGTTGTTTATCAACCATGCACTGCTGGGCCCCATGCAAAACTGGCTCAGACATCACTTCGTTAAAAGTTTAATAATAATTTTAAACCCGGATTGACTAGCAGTCTTCGACAAAGTTATAGGCAATTAAATTATCTGTCTTATTTTCACTTACAGTGATGATACGATGCATACAGTGCCGCCTGGCGGTGAAAATGTGAGGTAATGGTTTTTCTCCATGTAAATTGTCTAAAAATCCCATACAAACTTCAGGATCTTTGGTCCGGTAGCTAGACTTTGGGCCGATTGAGGTTTCAAAAATTTATTATTTTTCTGGGCAGTCTAGTGCGGCCACACAGAAAATTCACATTTTTGCTATTCTCATAGGTTATGCAATCACTCTAAACATCGTCAACCTAATCTCGGCCAAATTTTTTTACGGCCATCTTTTTCAATAAAAATGTTTTTTTTTGCATTTGAAAAAAATGCTATCTTTCACAACAAATTTCGCTATTTTATGAGTAAAAACCCCCTTAATCGAAAAATTCACTTCCCATGGTTTGGGGGTTTGACGGTATTGCAAACATCATCAAGCATCAATTGCTTTAAGATGGGTATTGCATTACGCCTCGATAGTGGTGCATCGAGGAGACCGAGAAGGCTTAAGCGCCTTTTTTATGTTATATGTCTTTTCATACTCCGCACCAGCGCATACCAACGCTAAACCACTGGTCTATGGGCGGTGACGTGGCCGACTGGCGGATCGACGTAGATTGACTTTTGCTGTGTGCCATGTTTGCAAATATTGTTCTATTGGTGGTATTCGGGGCTCACGGAGGGAGTCATTGTGTGTCCATTTATCGGTCGACTTCGTCATCGTGCATATGCTAATTAAATTAATTTAATAATTAAAATAATTTAATAAAGTACCTATTAGTTGTAGCTTTGTGCTAATCGTAGTTTTTCGTACTAGTGTACAACTATTATGTGCTGGTCGTATGTGTATCTATGCATGTATTCGTCTGAGTATTTGTGACAGTAGGGTCAGGGAATGGATGCAGAACTGACGTATATGATAGAATAGTGGCTAATACTTCTGGTGATCAATCTAAGCATTTGGTTCTATTCATTGGGGAAAGTCGGGCTGGATAAATTAGGGTAAAATAAATTTACCGACGCACGTGAGTCATCCATTCCCGGCCAGCATAGCATGATGAAAGTCTAACAACATGTCGGTAATGATAAATATACAACATTTGCTGCATTTAGACGAGTTTGATTGCATGTTACATGTGTTCTTCTATTCTACTTCATTAGTCTGTTTCTTTTGTGCATCTATTAGTTTGCTTTTCCATTATTTATGTATATCAAAATAGTATTGTTCAATTTATTCACTTCTAGTCAAGCTCTTTGCATCTTTTTTTCTTTATTCGGCATGTTATGATTCTTTTTATTAGTATATCTCTACTATACGCTATCTATACTCATATAGGTACAAACGCTCGTGGCCTTCGCGATAACACAAACCTGGCCACAAACGCGACCATGCAATTGCAATAATCCACATATACCTACGCCCGCGATTACGCCTACATGAAAACACCCTGGTAGTAAAGTAATCGTGGCATCTTTAAAGTTCTAAACGCGATCTCGCGCGATCATGAAACGGTCACGTTAGAAAGTTTTATCAGTCTGGACTAATGCCTTCAGTTGAACCAATATAAAAAAGTGACGCTCATATTCACTAAACAACACGTTCCATGGTGACATGACCTGGAACTCAAGTTTCCCCATAGGGAAACGGACTACCATCTGTACCATACACTAAAAATTAAGCATTAGATTCACGCGCGATCAAACAAGAATACACGCTACATCATTATAAAATCAAAATTATGCACGCGAAGTCACACACACGTGACAATCACGTTAATATAGAAATGCTTGAGCCCTTCGCGACCATCCCCGACACCTACACCCGCGATCTCGTAAACATGATAACATCTCGGTGATACAGTGAATGTCTCAGCTCCTATAAATTTTCAAACGCGTGAACCTAAAAACTCGCACGATCATGAATCGGTCAGTTCCGGATGTTTCTATCCTTGATATCAGCAGACCAGGTGCATGCCTTCAATTGGATCAATTAAAAAAAGAAAGCTCTCATATCCACTGGGCATCAGGTTACATGGCGACATGACCGAGGACTCTAGTGATGTGGGGTAATTTATTCCCTGTCAGAATGTGAATTGTACACCAAAAACCAACTATCAGAATGAAGGTCCGCGTGACCATCCAAGAACGCACGCGTGTATACGAAATGCCACACGGTTACAAAATCCAGTCTTGTACACGCGAAGTCACGTGAAAGCGAGCACACGTGACTAACACGTTAGTATACGAACGCTTAAGCCCTTCGCGATTAACAACGCACACCTACGTTCGCAAACGCGCAAACTTAGTAACATCCCGGTAATAAGGAGAACGTTTTAGCACTCACGAAGTTTCAAACGCTGTCTCAAACACGAACCTACAAACGTCCGTTTTCGCGCGCTCATGAATCTGTTACGTCCTGAAACCATTACTCTCTGTCCTAAAAACTTAGACCTAGACCTTAGATCCACTAGACAACGCGTCCCATGGCGACGTCACCGGGCACTCTAGTGATATAGAGGATCTCCACTCTTTTAGCATCTTAGCAGTACACCAAAAAATAAAGTATTAGATTCACGGTCCGCGCGCAATTATCCAAGAACACACGCGAATATGCGAAAGGCACACGGTTATAGAATGGAATTCATACACGCGAAGTTACATACACGTTAGCACACGCGACATACAAACGCACACGCGATCGAACACGTTCACGTACAAATGCTCGAGCTCTTCGCGATGATACACGCGATCGCGAATCCCTACGCCCGCACATACCTGAACCGTACAATGAATATCACATTCAGAATCACGGCCCGCTACAATTGGCCTAATGCAGTGTTTTAGTGGGCGACATTGCCTGTCTCATCTGCAAATTGTAGTATGTGATTCTGACGGGGAGCCCTTCCGAGAACCTAGCTCTACAGCTCCAGTAGGACAACTCTCGAAAAAAAAAAGAAAACCCCCTTGATCGAAAAATTATCTCAAACTCAAACTCAATATAGGGGTTAGTTATTTCGTATATAGAATGTGCATGAAAAATTTGAAATCGGTTCAGTAGCTTTTGAATGGCAGTTAACACTGCAAATCGTGTTTTTTCCAGAGACGTTCTGCAAAAAGCTTCATCACCGAGTCGCCTGTTGAAATTTTTGCATGAAGAAATTATAGATTGTTTTTGAAATGATACTTTATACTACACAAAAGTTTTGGTTAATTTGCTTCACCCAAAGTTTAAAAAAAATCGCGAAAAAGTGATTTTTTTGCCTGTAGAAACGCTTACAAAGCCCCCCCCCCCCTGAAAAAATGATTGGGGACGCAAAGGAAAGTGAAAACCAAATTAAAATTGTTGGGAAAATCTAGAGGGTCTCTAATTTTTCGCGATTGGCACCCATAGTATTTGTAGTGTTTGAGAAATAATTGCCGAGCTTCACTTGTAACGGCTTAGAAAATTTGTATGCAAAGTATTTCGTCCGGTGTATTTCTTCTCGATCAGTTCCATGCTTCCATACTACAAACTAACCTTCTAATTATTCAACCACATCTCATGAACGTTACTCATTAATCGCGTTCAAGCGATTATTTATTTCAAGCAAATGACGCACTTCAATCACCTTTGCCAATTCTAACGAAAATTACGAATATAATATTTCGATGAATCTACTCTGCATGAAATCCTTCACCTATATATACCAAAGGTCTACCGAATTTACCATCTACATAAATTGTTTGCCGGGTACGCTATTTGTTCACCTTCGCATCAATCTTCTCCAAGCGTTCCCGATGCGATTAGTAATATTCACGTGATAAAATGAAATTCTTATGAGTCTAGCATGTTTTACCAGCGCAACAGTACGTTAGATCAGTTCACACCATGCCTTTCATTACTGTCATCATCAGCTGGTAGAGCGGGAAAATTATCGTGGATTCGAAAGTAGTGGGACGCTCCCCCATCCAATCGACCATTCGAATCTTCTCGCTGCTTCTGATACGAAAACACGTGTGAGTGTATGTCGGTTGTGTTTTGAAAGTCGCTTCCAACAGAGAAATAGGCATGTCTACTTTTGGCGGAAACTGGGAAGACGGCGACCGCGGTGTCGAACAAGCTACGACCAAGAAATGTTTCGCGCCAATGCTCGAACCGCAGCGTACCGTGGTTTCGCGCATTGGCGTCATCGACTCGCTGTCAAGGGAGGAAATTGCCTTCGTTGATTTTGCTGCTTGCTTCTAACGATGCCGCCGCTACCGCCTTGTACTTACTTTGGATTGGCATTGCCGCTCTAGCGTGGCTGCCGTTGATTCCGAGGTTGTCTCACTTGCAGCTGACGATTACGGACGGACGATGTTCGATGGCAGACAGCATTACTTGTTGGTGCATAATGAATCTACAATTCTAAAAACACAAAACCTAGACTATATTAGACAGATACTCTAGAGTCTCATTTTATCCGTTTTTTTTTACATGATAAGCTAGTTTTTCGTTTCGCAGAAATTATTGTACACGAAAAAAAGAGACAAGCTCTTTTAGACTATATTAGACAGATACTCTAGAGTCTCATTTTATCCGTTTTTTTTACATGATAAGCTAGTTTTTCGTTTCGCAGAAATTATTGTACACGAAAAAAAGAGCTTGTGTGCCATTTTTAAGGGATTTTGAATTTACGTGGTTCGCATTCCTACATTAAATAGTTGATTTAAAACATCATGCGTGTTATTTCTGCCTTTTTTGTATTTTATTGAAACAGGTCAGAAAGATTAATTTATGCTAGAATGATTATGCCGAAAAGATGAACAAGCCCTCTCAATAGCGCACCAAAGTGGCAAAACGCAAGTAGACACCGACGGACGACCAATGGTTTCTAAATCAATCAAAAAATATTTCATCTGACATGCCTCATCTGTTTAATGTTACAGTCTCTTCTAGTCTGATTTTACCTCCCCAATCTGCAAATAGACCAGGGCCTGATTCAAATGCACCGTGGCGAAGCTGCGGGCAAATTGAGCTCCCCGTCTGACAGTTCATAGGGCGAGCGGGCGGGTTTGCGAACTTTGCTAATTGAATGCGGGGTATCCGCAGCAAGTAAAAAAAAGTTGGAAGTTGAAATTGCGCTTTTTGCGCCAATTCGTTGTGAGTCCCTACACTACAAGTGTGAGTTTGCTTCGGCCACTGTCAATTGCTATTTACAATATTTTGAGAGACAAGTATGGTGTCTCAAATGACTCATTCACCGAGATACTTTCGTATCCAAAATTATAACTGGAATGAAGCGGTTCGATCCCCAAAACATTTTTCATATCTCCCATTATCATCGCAAGGCGATTTTTTCTGTTTAGTGTACTAAAAAATAATACGCCAGTGGCTCGGTGGATGTCGTTTTATTTCTGCACGAATTATTTTGTATAATGAAGTTTGCGATAATTTTATTTTTTCAATTACATAACGTCAAACGAATCAACGGACAGTTTAAAGTCGACATGTGTGATTGCTAAATGTACCGTGAAGGCACATAATTCCGCGCAGTTTAGAATTCTGCGCACTCTGAACGATTTATCAAATTGCAGAAGCAGGATTGTTAAAATAATTGAACATGGCATACACATATGCTGCTTATGTTTACCCATACTGACTGAGAAAAAAAATTATTGGCGGCACATATACCTGCAAAATAATAAAATAGAACGCTCGTCCTTGTGGCCGCCATGTTTGCATATTTTCTTAGCGATTGCGTTAAGGGGGTCTTCTACTCGCGAGGCCTAAAATTGAGTACTTTTTTTTGGGAATAAATTGTAAAGCATCTACTCAATGGATTTAGAAACTTTTTTTAAAGATACATGTTTTGACTTTTCAATTTTACTTTTGAAGACGAAAAGAGAAATCTCTTGCGACTTTGAAACTTCATTGATAACATTGATGTTGAAACTGCATGGGTCCCGCTTAAATAAAGTTGTGGCAAATTGGATAATCTGTAATCAGAAAACTCATTTTTTATAATCATGGTCACGTAGGCTATGTTTAGACGAGGGGGATTTCTCTTATTTTATAATTTGTTATGTAACGATTTGTGAAAATTTCCAAGATTTACGTTAATTTTTGGCCTATTAGTAGCCATAAAAATGGAACAAATTGACATTTTACAAATCCCTCTTGACCAAACATAGCGGTATGTTTTCTGAAAAATTGGTGAAAATTTTTTGAAATCGGACCGGTACTTCTATGAAAAGTCTTTCTTGACCGCTTAAAAAACACTACTTTCGGGAAAACGCGTTTATAAAATATGGTGTATAGCTCGATAGTAGTAACTTACTAGATAACCTACTATACCGGGTCCGCAGAGCTCACCTTCTTCATCACGAAAATGTTCTTGGCTTTGCACATTTTGCTCTCTCTCTGTTGAATTCGGGCCTGTGTTTGCCGCGACACCCACTTTACGTTCAGAACGCGTTATACGTTCACTGTCAAGTCGAGTAGCACATCTTTCAGCATCAGTCCCCAAGGTAATTCCCATCACCTCCATAGCTTGTAATATCGATGAAAATCCTTGGTTGAAGATACTGACTGCCAAATAAATCACAACATTGACCACCCGCCTGCCAGAATTTGTGCATGTGCTTTTGCGCCCAGATTCCACTATGCAAAGACTCATTGATGTTTTGGATGTGAGTTCCTAATCATCTTTCTAATTAATCATTAGATGATAGACTCTCGTAAATCCTGACATGTTCGAAAGTTGCGAAAGCTTCTAAAGTTCCTTTTACTTCAGCCTGACGCCACTTGCACCAACTGTCCTCGCCGGATGAACACTTT
The DNA here is from genome assembly GCF_030247195.1 of Topomyia yanbarensis. Taxonomy (NCBI): domain Eukaryota; kingdom Metazoa; phylum Arthropoda; class Insecta; order Diptera; family Culicidae; genus Topomyia; species Topomyia yanbarensis. Next base: position 189,779,847 of record NC_080671.1, on the reverse strand, counting down.
GAGTGTTGGGAATTTTCGTTCCATGACGAGCAGTGTTCGAGGAAAGCCCAGATTGCATTTCGCATATGTTCTATAGAATTGGAGTTACTCCGAATCGCCAGCCCATAAATTTTTGTTACCTGGCCGATTGATTTGTACGCCAACTTTCCATTTCCTTTCTTCAGTTTTCGTGATCTCGTTCCCATATGTTTCTCAACATGTCCGACGCATTCTTGCTTCCGTACGATAATCTCGTCCCCAAAAA